>NW_026593286.1:30432774-30560438 GCF_907164565.1 Psammomys obesus | reverse complement strand
CACACACACACACACACACACACACACACACACACACACCTGTGGCTACCACGCACATGTCAAGCATCAGCTGATCAGCATGCTCTCCCTCATCAAAGATTCTCCGCTCACAGTTTCAGCACCATGAGTCCTGCAGGGCTTCACCTTTAAAACCTTGAGTAAAATCTCCTCAATGGCTACTGAATCCTCTACCAGCCTTCTCCCCGCAGGTACCCACACACTCTCAAAGCTATCCAGCTCATCGCAAGGCTTAAATCCAGGTATCCATTGACTTAGTATTTTCCCCACTTTAGAGCAAAGAAAGTAGGTTGGTTGGTTTGTTTGTTTTCAAAGTTTTTCACACTCTTAGTTAAAATTCTTTATTGTTTTTCAGTCTGTGACTCTGTCCATTCTACTACCCATTATAAAGAGGAAGGGGCCGATACCCCTGAAGGGTCAGCTTTTCTTTAAACAGCCACCCCATCTTCTCAGCATCATCCAACTCGTGAACATAGTATGTCATACCTAGACCTCCAGAAATACAAAGCCACCCAAATATTCCAGTAAATAGGAAACTCCCATGACAATAAGGTGGCTGTTGCCTCCTACACTGGGGCACAGTTCAGCTTGCACAACTACAGACCAGGAAGCTGTCTGGAAAACCCTCTGTGGCTTGTGTCTTATGTGGAGGACTGAGCACAATTCAGCCTCCTCCAAAATTCCTTCTCTGTTTCATTCTCTCACAGAGAGAGATGTAGGCCTTCCTCCCCCCCACAGGCATGGTTGCCGGCTTCAGACCAGGGTGAGGGGATGATTACACAGAGGCCCCTCTTCTCCTAAAAATAGCCTTTGATGGAGAGGAAAATGTGTGTGGTCTTCCGTGTTGTTCATCTGGGGGGAGGCAGCCATGAATCCTGAGTGAGGAACCTGCTGTATTAACAGGATGCAGCAGACTGAAGCTGGGCTGCAGCTGAGTGGGGGGGACTGCTTTTCCTGGGGATTGCAAAAGTAGGAGAAAAGACACAACCATGTCCTCATGGCGGCAGAAGCTCTAAGCAGGAAGCCAAGCGGGGTCTGGCCTAAGTTACCTCTTTGTCAGGCTGCTCAGTGGGGAGTTTCTGCATCAGTGTGTTCAACATTTATGTAGAAGTGAGCCAGAAGTGAGCGGCTCTTAAATAGGAGCCCTGCTGATGAAGCTGATGTAGATAATTAAAGTGATGGAGATGGTGGGGTGATAATAATAATGGCTGTAACGATGCTAACAGCTACTGTTACAGATTTGTGATGTTCTGGGTCCTCTCTCTCATCACTTTATTTCTCATGAAGTACCTCTTCTGGTTCTCAGAGCAGGAGAGCTTTGCTTGGTCCCTTGGCCTGCTCACTAACCATAAGAACAAGTTCTTACCTTTTCTGGGGCCTAACACCTCCCTTTTTTTTTTTTTTTTTTTTTTTTGAGGAGCTAGATAACACTACCCTGAGACTAGGTGACACTTCCTGAACTGATTGCAAAGAAAAATTTAAAACATCTGTTGTTAGAGTCAATTATAGAATTGTTATACATTTTTGTTTTTTGAGAACTTTGTTTTGGGGGGGTGTTGTTTATTTTTTGAGACAGGGTTTCTCTGTGTAGCCTTGGCTGTCCTGGAACTCACTCTGTAGACCAGGCTGGCTTCGAACTCACAGAGATCCCCCTGCCTCTGCTTCCTGAGTGCTGAGACTAAAGGCATGCACCACCACCACCCAGCTTGAGAACTTTGTTTTGTTGAAATTTTTTAGATTAAATAGATGGGAGCCTAAAAATAGTAAATAAATGATGAGGCTTTGTGGGTAGTTTACGCACTGGAAAGAAAGTAAGTTTAAACTCTTTGAAAGTGTCTTTAAAAGTCAGGGACACATTGAACAACAATAAAAAATAGAAGCATAATAAAACAACTCAGGGACACACCAAACAACAATTTTCTAAGGCATAATATTACAAAAAGAAAAAAGAGAATCAGGAGCAGGAGACAGGCATCACTAACGTGGTAGAATGCTCACCTACCACTAAATAGAGTGCCCATGGGTCTGAGGAAACCCTCAGCATGTGTCCTTCCCAGACATGGCATCCGCTGTTGTAGCAACAGGGATGGACATAGGGAAGGGACGGGACCCCACAAAGAGGAGGGCTTAACATTATACATTTTAAGGCTCACACAAATTTTAAGAGAAGGGGATTTCTCTTAAAATAAAGTTTCAAATGTTGGGTTTTTGTTTTTGTTTTTGTCACAAAACTAAAGGTTTTAACTTTCATTAGCCAGTAATCCGTAAATATCACTTTCTGTTCCATTGCCCTTTGGGAATGTGTGGGACTGAGGTGGAGAGGTTGCTTGAGGGTATGCTGCCCTCTTAGCCTCTGTCTTTCCTGCTTCTTTCACCCACTGAGCCATGGTCTAAAGACATCACCACTGTTTATTTCCCTATAATTCTTCTCTTGAAAATTAACGTAAGCGCCGACATTGGAACATGTTCAACAAAAAGAGTAAGTAAGGTTATTTTACAAGACACAAAGAAATTGCTCATCCATTCATTCAGCCAATACCGAGTGACCATCTGCTAGCGACAGATACCATGCCAGGCACAACAATAGAGAGAGAGGCCAAGCCGTGCCTTAAAGGTGACTACAATAGTAGATGAGTGAGCTGACGGCTGAGCACAAATCATGAAGCATGGAGGTTGATGCTTTTGGAAGGAAAGAGAAAAGCCCATAGCAGAATTTCTATGGATACTAGTCAAACGGAGAGAAAGGACTCTGGAGGGGAAAGAGACCTCAGGAGTGTACAAAGCAGGAGAAATATGACCAGCTTGTGATTCCTGGATGGCAGGATACATGTAAGGGAGGGGAAGGCAAGGTGAGAAATGGGCCATCCAGGGCCACAAAGACAGTACTCAGCACATGCTTAGGAATCCTAAGACAAGTCTCCACTGGAGGGTTTCTTAAGTCATTGATAGTTATTGCCACACAATTGAAATTTAAATTCCATAGTGCAGCTTGGTTTCCATTTTAGGCTTTGGTAAAGAGCCATGAAGCCGTTGGACTTCTCCATAAAAACAAAAATTATGAACTTTCGAAAGAAGTTGTATATTCCCCCAAACCAAAAGCTAGACCCTAGAGACTGAGCTAGGTCTAACAAATGTAAGTAAATAAAAGGACTGATATCCCAAATTGGAAGAAAAACAGGGCTCTCACATTTGCAAGGCACATCCATATTTAAATTCTGACTGACTCATATTTTCTAGACAGGCATCTCAGCGGGACCTCCCAAGGGTATGGCTCTGGCCTGGAGGCCTTCTTAGGTCCCTAGCAATTGTTTAATGTGCCTATCTCTCCCTCCTTCTCAGCCAGAAAGATTTAAAAGGAAAATGGGTAGCATAAACAAAGCCTTACATCTTATCCTAAAAATCTGATAATGGCTTCCCCAACAGGCCCTCTTGGGTCTTGGTCTCCTGCACTCAGCAAACAGACTTGAAATTTATTATACCACTCCATAGGTCATAAGCATCTTGAGTCACATCATATAAAATATTTTTAGATATTTTTGAGGAAAGGTCAGCTGCACTTCAGTCTCCTTCCTTTTATAGCTGCTTTTGCCCTGGGAAGATTTTTTTTTTTTTTTTTTTAATAATCTGGAATTTGCATTTGCATTTTCCATTTATGACCAAAACACAAAAACCTTGAAGGTACCAGGGCTGATGGGGGGGGAGGGTCGTTCTCTTGCTGGTTTCCGCTGAGGCCAGCGAGGCTCGGCACAAAGCCGTGGAAGGCCAGGGCACTCCGAGGTGTGTGTGGCAGTAGCTCTATCTATCCCTGCCGGACGGAGACACTGCAGGTTAGGAAGGAAATTCTCTTGACAGCAGCCGGGCGATCAAAGCGTATGCTCTTGAGAAATGGTGTGCGGAGGAAGGCCCTGAACAGATTTCAAGAGGCTCCTGCCGGCACCTCCAACAGCGTCCGCCCTGGTAACCATTTGGCCACTTTGGAGCCTGCCGGGCCAGTGTTTACCAAGCCCTGACAGGCGAGGAGAAGGGGCCAGGAGGCCCACCTGTCCCCGCTTGGCCAGTGAGGCTTCTATTCTGCCACCAGATGGGTCCCGTCAGACCTTCCCCCACTCCTGGAAATGAGCACTCCCAAACAGCAGGAGTAAATATAATTGTATTTCATTTTTATTTAAAACAGCAATTGGGGAATTAAACAGTGTCAACACAGACTTAGATAGAAAGAAATTTAAAGGGAGCCGGGTTCCACGCTCCACCTTCCGAGGTCTGAGTGTTTGGGGAAGGACGGTTTGAAGGAGGCAGGAGGGGCCCGAGGATAAACCCCTCCAGGCAGGGTCACCCCTGGATAGCCTGGTTATCTGGGGAGGAGCGCTATCTCCCCCACAAAGAGCTGGTGGTGAGATCAATGGGAGCGTTGGGAAATGTGCTCTGTCTGGCTGATGGGCAGCCAGGGAGCGTGTTTTCTGTTCATCTCTCTCCTGGCCGGACGTGTTCATCACATGGGAGCCACGTGCGGTTTCAGGCAGCCCGGAAGTAGAGCTGAAGTCACGTGGGGTCTGGTTTGGTTGAGCACAGGAGAAAGCCCCCTCCCTCCCCCCCCCCCGGGGGAGACAGTGGCCTGGGTCGCTCCAGGAGGGGGGCTTACCACCCCACTGCTTTATCTGCCAGGAATGCGGTCGAGGTCTCGGCTCCTCCTTGACAGCGTGGACCTCCGTAAATCACCAAGGTCTTGACCCAAGAGATGAGAAGCCCTAAGTGATTTTTCAGTCTCCTATCTAAAGACGTGTTTACATTTCTTGAACTCTGGCTGACTGGCTCCCTCTCCTGCTGTTGCAAGACCTTCCCTTATGCATTAGGATTTATACGTTTCATTTCTGAAAGGCCCAGGGCTCTTCCGAAGCCACTGTGAAGTGAACCTCAGCGCAGCACAATTCTGCCGGGTGGCTCTGTCCAGAGCCTGGATCCCGGCCAGGCAGCTGTGATGCGGCAAGCACAGGCTAACGGGAGGCCGCTCAGGACATCTGGGCTCTGGGCTCCGGTCAAGCTATTTTAAAATAAAGTGTAGGCTTGAGGCCACGGAAACCCATTCTCTCTGAGCCTCAGTTTCCCTGACCCGATTCAAATTTAGAATGTGTTTTAAGTTTATGCACAAGCCATTCCCAAACAAATCCAGAAAGGAGAAAAAAAAAAAAAAAAAGCTGAGAAACCACAGAGAAAATTGAGCTTAGAAAAAGACAGATACTGTCTTGGAATCAAGTCGGTGAGGAAACAGCATGACGTATGGCCACAGGCTCCAAAGGATCTACCAGCGAGTGTGGAGATGAGGGAGAAGTAAGTGTCAGGGAAGAGACTAGAATCTACACCCATAGAGTCGTGTGCTCAGCCAAATGTGACCCCCAAAGAAACATTTCTTTACAAACATTCCATCGCCCTGTCTTCCAGCATCTTGGAGTCTGGGCCACACACCCAGCTCTTCCACGGAACTTTCCCAGCTGGAGCTGGTAGGGTGGCACACGCCTATAATTCCAGCACTTGGGAGCTAGGAGGAGGATCAGGAATCCAAGGTCACCCTTGGCTGTAGAGTTCTCGAGGCCAGCCAGAGCTACATGAGACCCTGTCCCCACACACCAGGAGAGGGATGGGGGTAGCAGCAGATCACTGCTTATCAGGACGGCTTGCTGCTCTTACAGAGAGGACCCAAGTTCAGTTCCCAGCACCAGCACCAGCTGCTCCACAGCTGTCTGTACCTGCAGCTCCGGAAGGCTCTGGCCTAATCTTCCGGCCTCCGAGGGGACACGCATCCACAGGCACAGCCACTCGTGATGACACAGGCACGCACACATGTAGCGTTTAAATCAAGTAAATTGTAAAAATGCCAAGTGTGCCTTTTTGCGGCCTGGCCTGTAGTAACCGGTGCCAAGAACAGGGACACAAATCACAGGCTAACTCCACGGTGGCTCACGTGAAAGTGCTGTCATGTCCCACATCACACTGTCCTGTTGGCCTCCACATTTGGGGGGGCAGGGGAAATCTCTGATCTCCCTGGAAACTTTCAGAAGCGTTTTCCCATCTCAGCAAAGTGTGATCATACAGAATTTATATTCAACAGCATCATCAGCGGGGGGTTTTTTTCCCCCTTCCCCATCGATATTTCCTTTTTAATTTCAGCTGTATCTGAATTCCAATAGCACAAAGGATCTACAGATCTTTGTTCTTTTAAATACCAATCAAAAAAATTTAAAAACCTAAATGTGAATATAAAGCTTACCCGCACTCAACAAGGTGTTTCGATGTGCCCACAGAGACCGCGGGTGATACCCGGTAATGCCATAGGCGTGCACTTCACATCTTTAGTGCACATGAGGTAAGCATGTGCGGATATGGTTCGTAAGAAAGTTCAAGAGATCTAGACGTGCGGCCTTGACCCCCTTTCTCTCTGACTTTTCACCGTAGCAAACCCTGGATCCAGAACCAGGCCTCATGGGAATCTTTCTGAAGCCTCCTCACCGCTGACTCAAGCAGCAGGGCATCAGGTACAATAGTGACTGTGAATGGGAATGACACTGGGAGTCAAGACTTGTCTGGGGTTCCTGTCCCAACATGCTATCTGACCCTAAGTGAGACTCTTCATCGCTTTGGGGCCTCATTTATCTCATCAGTAAAATGAGTGAGTAAACTGTGACGTCACCAGGTTCCCTTAGGCTCAAGCTTGGAACTTGGATTCTGTTGTGTGTGTGGAGAAGCAAAGCAGATTCCCCCAGACTTCTGCAAAGTCAGAAAGGGAGTGAGACTGCAAACAGCAACAGCGAGCAGGAAGCTCACATTTTCCTTCCACATCGGGGGAGGAAATAGCGGCCAAGCGCGTTGTTGCTGGTTGTTTTAAAATCATCAAGGATAGGAGCTGTGGAGATGGTTGCATCGACAAAGCACCTGCCACAGAGGCAGGCATGAGGGTCTGAGTCCAGGTCCCCAGACCCCACATGAAAGGCCAGCAGCAGAGGGGCAGAGCGGCATCTGTAATGGGAGCACTTCGGGAGGTGACCAGGAGACACTGGGCAACCAGCCTAGCCAGTCAGTGAGAGAGCCCGCTTCAACAAATAACATAGAGAACAGTAAAGGCAGATGTCAGCCTCTGGCCTCCATCACACACACCCGAGAACACATATGCCACAACACACACACACACACACACACACACACACACACACACACCACAGCTAGGATAACTATGAGGAAGGAAGGTGCTGATTTGGATGGCTTGGGAATATCTAATGTGTGCAGACTTACCTGTCAGTGACCTCCATCGGACCCTCTGACGGTGGGTGACGTCTCTTCAGTCTCTCAGGAGGAGCTAGTGGGGCATTGCTGGAGCTAACTCCAGGGATTTGAGGCAGGTGCTGCTTGGGAACACTTAGGCCCCTCCCCTACTCTGATGGCTTCGAGGGCAGGATCTCCATTCCTCTCTTATCTCTGACTTCCTGCCTCGGCTGCTGGTCTTTCCCCTCTTCCCCAGCACTTGTCAACAGAGCAGAAATGAGTCTCTCTGCACGTGTGTTTGAACTCAGCTCCCACGTTAGAACACCGGGCCTGACTCAGGCCTCCATCGAAGCCAGGCACACCCAGGCCACCTCTCTGCTACGGAGGTGGCACAGAAACAACATATACATATATATATATATGCACATATATTCTATACATACATATCATGTATATATTCTTTGTGTGTTCTTTGCCTCCATTGAAGACACTTTCATGAGGCATCTGAAGACTTTAAATAATAACGATAGCAATAATAATTAGAGAGCTGTGACTACGAAAATACAATATAGACTTTGGGTCTTAAGCTCCAACCCTTGGCTCATCAGCAAGGCCTTGGTAAGTTCTCCAACCCTGAGGATACCTTTCGAAACGGAGGAGGGGTTCCCTCCTGAGCTGCTTGGCCTGTTGGCGTCACCATAGCCTTCCTTCCTTTAAAAGGAGCCCAGGGAGGAGAAGCCATACAAGGAAAAGTCTAGGGAGCCTCAGCAGTCCCCAAGCCAAGAAAAAATGGGTTGGACCATGCAAAGGGGCATCCTCTGGCCTCTCTCGCCCCTCCTCCACCACCACCCCCTTACTTCTTGAGGCTAACCAGCCCTTTATTAGGTTAATCACTGCCTCGGATTTTAACTACTTCCTCAACCTACTCCACATAAATGACTAATTTCATGTTTACTATAAAGCATCTGGAAAGGATTTAGAAACAAATTTCTACCCAGCAGACTTCAGCTACCCACCTTGAGGGGCCAGTGGCCCAAGCCATGGCCTCCCTGCCTCTGCTAGGGCCTCTTGCTCTGAAGCACAAAACTGGCTTGCAGCAGCAGCAGCAATTAAGCCCTCCCCTCTTTTCTATCGATCCCTGGCGGACTCACCTCCTCCCCCCATCCTTCAGGGTCTGGCCTCATTCTAAATTCACTCATACAAAACACGTCCGTGCTGTTTTTGTCTCTAAGTCACAGTGCTAGCCGAGAATCCCAAACCTTTTGGATGTAGCCAGCCTTTGAGAAGCCACAGGCCTGCGACTGGGAAGGCTGAGGGAGAGGAAGGCTGGCTGTGTGGTCCAAGTCCGCAAGAGTGCCCGGGTGCCCGGGGTCCGGAGGCTCCCCCTGCCGGCAGTATCCAAAACCTCCGCTCTGAGGCCTCAGCGGCTGCCTGGCTAGGGCCAGAGCACAAAAGGCTGAGGGGCCCCCAGCCTCCCGGTACCGTTTGCAGGAAAAAGCCCCAGGCACCCCTTCCTCCCGTAGCCGGAGGTTCCGGGCCTCAGTGCCAAGGGCGTCAATGGAGCGCAGCAGCTGCCACCAGCAACTTCCTTGGAGTTAGACGAGGGGGTTAAGTCAGAGAAATAGGGGGAAGAAAACTACAAGGAGATGAAAAGAGCAATGAAAAAAGGAGAAAGGAGACAAGCAGACGTGCTTCAACTCCAAGCGCCCATTTCCCCTTTCAAATGATCGGCCTCCCCACTGTGAGCAGAATCAAGTATTTATGAAGGCTTTTTTTGCATATTAATAGCTGCATAGGGATGGAGCCCAGCCAGCTCTTAAGTCCTAAAGGTATGGTGCCCCGTTTTTAATATAGGTCTCTCCAGCTCCTCACAGAATGTGGTTTTCTCCTTCAGATTTATTTCCCCGTCTGCCTTGTGGCTCCTCCTGGGGCCCCACAAGTGATTAAGAGAAATTAGTTCCTGGGCTGCCTTCAGAGACCTGGGACTACTCTTCCCTCTGCGGGTTGCTGACATCAATTGCCAAGTCTTCCTCAGGGCCTCTGTGGAGAGGCTCGAGGTTGGGTGAGGTGACCAGCACCTAAAAAGAATGTTAAAATTGTAAATGAAAGTCCCAGAAGGAGACGTTAATACGTCTGTGCAGTGAAAGGAGAAAGCAAAACTAATAAAAAGAAACAAAATGCAAGAATTTCATTAACTTTGATGGTACTGGTACTGTCTAGCCTCAGTGAAGCCTGCACTTCATTTTTAAAAGGAAAACAAATTGAGAGTTAGAAACATAAGCAATAGACAGAAACAATTCATATAAAATAATGTAGTAGGCAAGAATGTAAACCATAATTTAGTAGTAGTCCTTGCCTTATCATGGGCAGGGGGCCCTGGGTGTGATCTGAAGCAGTCTCCCCACACACGAAGGCACATGGATGACTAGGGTTGGGGGTGTGGTTCGGTTGGTTTAGGGCTGGCTTAGAGTGCAGACATCCCTGCTTTTCATCCCTGGGACGTGGGGACGCACACCTTCAATGCCAGAGCTTGGAAGGTGAGGCGGGAGCTCAGAAAGTCAGGAGGATCCGCTGCCGGGATTTTCCTGGGACCTGTGCTTTAACACTGGGCCATACTAAGGCTGGAGCGGATTCCTGCTGCGGAGGAGCTGGCCTGGGCATTGCAGAATGCCGAACAGCCAGCGGCGCCCCTGGCTTCCACTGTTGTCACAATCAAAATGTTTCTACACATTGCTGAATGTTCCCTGGGGAGCAAACTGAACCCAACCTTCTCCCTCTCTCATTCTCTCTCTCTCTCTCTCTCTCTCTGTCTCCTTTCTTTTTTAGTTGTTATTAGTGTTTGTTTGTTTGTTTGTGTTTTTTTTTTTTTTTGAGAAAAAGCCTATGTACCAAAGAAAGACCATCCTCCTGCGTCACTGAAACTATGGGCATTTGCCATCACATCCAGTTTGATTGACTATTTTGAAAGTGCAAATCAAAACCTTAAGTCGATCACGACTGCGTCGACGGTTGTTGCTTTTTTGTGTGTTTTGTTCGTAAACGTCCACAAAGGAAAGACAGTGCCCAGCTGGGGAGCTCGAAACTAGGGTGTTCTGGGTTCAAACGTGACTGTTTTCCTGGGACTTGTTGCTTTTGTTGTCTTCCCCTTTTCTTCTTTATTCTCTCTCTGAAGAAAGGAAAGAGAGTTTGTCGATTTTCACCTGGCCGTGGGGTATATACTCTTGTAATCTCAGTGGCTGAAACAGGGCCACTTACCTCAGCAACACCAGACTGAGCACCCTGTCTGGGGAAAAAAAAAAATCAAATAAGTACATAAGTTTAATTGTTTTTTTTTTTGTTTTTTTTTTTTTTTTTTTTTTGACAGGGCCTCACAATGCACACGGGCTGGCCTCCAGCTCACAAAGATCTGCCTGCCTTTGCCTCCAAAGTGTTGGCATCAGAGGCCTGAACTCCCATGCCCCGCTAAATAAATAATTTCTAAAGTGTACATTGTATCCAAGAGTAGATAGGGAGTCACAACGTACATACAGCAAGAGTTCGTGCACAGCAAGCTAAGGAGCATTTCCTGACACTGTTCCTTTAACAGATTTAACATTAATCAGACTTATGCTGGGCTGCTGAATGAGAGCCTCAGGACTCACCTTTCAAGGACCTCAACTCGTTCTCAGTCTTCTATCCTTCCAAGACTCAGAGAGTCGAGGAATCTGTCTCTTATTCTCAGTTATTGAATCTCAGCTATGAACCTCTCCTGCCCACTCAGCTCTGTAATTGGGACAGTGGGATCTCCGAGCTCTCATTTGCAGAGCGGTGAGGCCAGAGAGGTTTCCAGCAGGGTATCAAAGAACAAACTCAAACCTTAACTAGATTTCCCAAGAATCACTGCATCCCTTTATTTAAAATAAGGCATCCTGGCTTGGTGCCACACTCTGTTAATCCCAGCACTCCGGGAGCAGAGGCAGGCGGATCTCTGGGAGCGCAAGCTGGGCCTGGTCTACACAGTGTGTTTTGGGACCGCCAGGGCTACACAGAAAAACCCTGTCTCAAAATAAATAAAGTAGATCAAGCTTCACCTGACTTCCCTTTAGTCGATTTCCTTCCTTTGTTCAAACCAGCTTGGGTTTAGAAAAGGCAAGGACTCCTTCAGACATGCCGGTTCTTGGGTGTTTTGGTCTGGGGTTTTATTGTTATTGCTTTGGAGATATCAGAAGTGTGGCAGTGCCCTAAAAGTCCTATTAACTGAAATGATGTCCTTTTTTCTGCCACCGCAGAGCCATTTCTATTTCCACCTATCCTAGCTAGTTTAGGTTTCATGAGTTTACAGTAGCATAAATTTGCATTTGATCTCTGTGTCTTAAGTTTATCACTTTTGGATTTCAAAGGGTAACGCTGTCTCATTCAGACTATGATAGGATTTGGGTCAAATAAGGCTCTATGGACCTCCTCTGTTTCAGGTGTGATGCTTGAAGTTCCTATCAGCCTTCCTCTTTCTGGACGATAAGCCTGCGCATGCACTATAGACACACTTTCTTTTGTACAAAAGTTTGAAAGTAACCTTTTTATCGGGTCCTGCTGAGCCAGGCTGTACCTTGCCTTCTGGTTAACATTTCAGCTAAGCTTTTAAACCTAATTTGTCTTGGTATTCTTCTGTTTAACATAATTCCTGGCACATGAAAGCCACTGGAAGACAAAATACTTCATTGGCATGAAAAATGTTGTGTCCCAGAAAACTCACAGTCCATGGAAGTGCATACCTCATAGGAAAAGCCCACAGTCCTTGGAGGAGGATTCACAGGCCATCTTGTTTTATCTCCATGATAACAATAGAAGTTGAGCAGACAGTCTCCCACACCTCCTGCAGCCTTCAGAGCTCCCAAAAGTCCAGGGCCATTCTGACTTGGTTTTTCTGTTCTAGAAAAGCTCTGGGTCAGCGGTGGCGCATGCCTTTAATCCCAGCACTCAGAGAGGCAACACTCAGGCCAGCCTGGTTTACACAGTGAGTCCAGGACAGCCAAGGCTACACAGAGAAGCCCTGTCTCGAGAGTGGGGATGGAGGGTAAAGAAAGAAAAGCCGGGGTCCTGTGCATATGTGGGGTTGACACCTGGCATCCTTAGAGAGCCTTGTGAAGACATGAGTTCTAGCACTGATGCCAACAATTAACTTTCTGTATTTCCTATTAAAAAAGGAAGGAGGGACTGGAGAGATGGCTCAGGGGCTAAGAGCACTGGCTGCTCTTCCAGAGGTCTTGAATTCAATTCCCAGCACCCACATGGTAGTTCACAACCATCTATAATGGGATCTGGCGCCCTCTTCTGGCCTGCAGGCAGAACACTGTACACATAATAAATAAATAAATCCTTAAAAGAAAAAAAAGGAGGGAACCGCTCTATGCCCCCTTTGCTGCAAGTTCTCTCTCGCCCTGCCAGCTCCACCTCCTCCTCTCTCGTTTCTTATAAATATCTCTTTGGTTGTGGAACTTGATTCAAAGGATTTCTGAAGGCCTAAGCAAACTTCCTTTCTGGCCCAAGTCTACCCAAATCTGTCCACTCCCAAACTCCCTAGACAATTTTCTAGAGAAGGATTACTATTATTATTATTATTATTATTATTATTATTATTATTATTATTATTACAAAACCAAGTTTTATGTGTTGGATTTACATGGCTATCATTGTTCCAATAATTCTGTATTTACTGATCTCTTCGTTACTGGTGACATGTAATGCCTTCTTGAGGCCCCGTTCTCTCAAAACTATGTAAAATAAAGGAAATAATACATCGAACCTCCAAGCTCCTGCCCACAAATCCGAACAATTGTCTCCCCATTATCTCAAGGCAGTCTTTCTGAATAGCAAGTAATAGCAGCCAATGGTTTGAGGGTTCTTGGGAAAGATTTAGGATTATCTACCTCGATCTTTATAATAGCTCCATTGTGGGTACAGTTATGGTCTCCACTCTATACACAAGGAAATGGATGTCAGGACCACCAGGGCCCTGTTCACACGTGACCTGCCCCTCCAAAGAGGCCTGGCAGAAGACTGGAGAGCCCATTAAGCCTGTATTGAGAGCCCATCTTCTTGCTTCCTGGCTCTGCAGTTTGAGGCAGGTTACTTACCCTGAGATTCTGTTTCCCTCTGTGTGAAAGAGAGCATTTCCCCTCTGGGGGCCCTGCAAGAATTACATGAAACAGAGTATGGCAAGGAATTTGCACAACGCGAGGCACAGGAGGGCTCTCTGTGGAATGTAACTGCTGCCATCTTGCACCCCTGCTGTCTACCATGAAAGCTGTTAGCACTGGAGCTTATTTGGGGAGGAAGAAAGCAGGGAGTTTGGGGACTAGGAACACAATGGTCTCCCCACCCCTGAGCAAATGCTGCTATGGAAAACTTAGAGGCTAGAGGGGAAAGGGGCCAAATGGAGGAGAGGAGGCAGGAGACAAAATAGAACTTTTTGCTTTGTTTTGTTTTCTTCTTCCAACCCTCTTCTGTCCCAGCATTCTTGGGGCTAGTTCAAATTCATAGTCTTTCTAAATTATGGGGTAGATAAGCTTTTATGGCCCAATCTGGGAATCAAAGCACCACGGGTAACTTTATTTCTCTAGTGACTGATTTAAAATGACCCTTTCGTAGTGGAATCAAGTTGAGGGCCCCTGTCTGCTGATTGTCTGGCTGAAGAGGCCACACCAGCAAAACAGAGTCTGGGGTAGAAGGCTGGAGTTAGAAGGAACTGGAGAGGGACTTTCTCTCTCTGTCCCCTCCCCCACTCTTCCACCTCCTGTCCAAGGCAGACCTCACTCAAATGTAGGAGAGGGTCTCACCTAAGCCCCCCCATGGAAAACACTGGGCTCCACCTCCCTAGGAGCAGAGCAGATTTCTCTTCTGGCTCAAAAGTTTTCTCCTCCAGCTCCTTCTAAGCCAGATAAACAATGATTGTGTTGTGTCAACAAAGCACTTAATTAAGATGAGGACAATATCAATTAGAATTCCTGGATAAGATTTACTTCCAGATAATAGAATCCCTGGGGCTAAAGTGCCCCGCCTTTCATTGCTGAAAATCTCCTGAGAATAAGCAACTTTCCTGTAGGTGGAAAAACTGAGGCCCAGAAAGCTCAGTGACTAAGCAAAAAATCACCAAATTAGCCCCAACAAAGGTTAAGGACTAGAATTGCGGGGCTGCTCTTCCTTGGACACGGGCTTGGTACCTAGTGGGCTAATTTGACAAACACTGAGGAGAATGCCAACAATTTTTATAGACCTGAGATATGAAAAGGTAGATTCAGGGCTTGGGGTACAGCTCAGCTAGTAGTGTCCTTGCTTGCCTAGTGTGCTTGAAATCTTGGACGTAATCCTTACCACCTCAGGAGCCGGCATGGTGCCGCACGTGTGTAACCCCAGCTCGGGAAGCAGAGGTAAGAGGCTCACAAGGTCAAGTTCATCCTCAGCTATGAAGGGAATTCAAAGACAGCCCAAGACATATGAGACCCCCACCTCAAAAAATGGAAGGGGAGAAGAAAGTTCTAGGGATGAAAATTCTTAACAGAAGGAGAACCAGAACCCCTTTGATGCCAACAGTCTCCACTGTGCCCACCGCTCCTAAAAAGTCCCACTCTGCAGACATTGCCATGTGCACACGTCCACACAAACATAAAGAGTAGAACTTGGGGTGGCAGAGATGATGGGGGAGGGGAGGGAAGATGCTGAACCCTGCAGACGCTTTGCTCCCTGGGAGGCCTTCTGCGCTCTCCTCTCCCAGGCAGCGGAGCCCTGAACAGAGAAGGTATGAGACGGCCCAAAGGTGACTGGGCAGAGGTAGTTGGCAATGTCTGCAGTGACCACAGCCCTCACCAAGCGGATCTTTTGGAGAAGCCAAATCACGAGGAGGCAGCAAAGTTCAAAGTGCAAGCCAGCCCCACCCCTGTTCCCCATTCTACTGCATTCTAGTGCCATAGGCTGCCAAAGGAAGAAGCAACTAGGCCCTAGGTGGCAAAACTCGGGGGACTGGTGAGGCCCCCTTTTAGCCAGAGGTTCCCATTTTCAGGATTTGGTTGTGGGGAGGGGGCTTCGAATCCTGCATACCTAGGGCCCGGCTTTCTCAGGTCTCCCTTCCCACCAGGATTCAAAGCTCCCAAGGATAGAAGAGTTAAGACCATGGAGGGGGTCTGGCGATCAGGGCTTTCCCTTTTGTTTGCTCACAGGAGGGGACAAATGCCCCCCTCCCGTGTGTTCGGACAACAGAAAGGACTCCACAGGGATTTCAACAAAGGCACCTCGGCCCCCACCCCTTCCAGAGACAATGGTGGGGTGTGTTCCCGGTACCATTCGAATCTTGGCTACCCAGGCTCTCCCTCCCCCCCTCCTGTTTCCTTCCCCAAAACTCGGCTTGCCCACAAGTTCCCAGAGACTTGGCAGCCGGCTCTCAGGCAGAGTGGAGCTGTGAGCTGCGTGGGAGGCCAGGCAGTTAGCCGGCCAGAGTGTTGCAGCCTACTTAATGAGGGACCGGAGCTCCCGCTGGAGCCATTAAGCGGCAGCAACAAAGGTGGGGAACCCCAATTAGAAAGGAGTGGGAGACATCAGGAGGAGGCCCCGAGGGACAGATCCTTGTCTCGGGTGGCTACTGTGGGACTCATGGGTGGAGTTGTAGCTGTTTGGGTTCAGGGTCTCATTTTAAAGTGCGAGATCCCAAGGTCTGTTTGTAGAGCAACTTGTGACGCTTTGAGAGACCTCAAGGGAGGAGGGGAGATAGCCAGACTCCCTGGGTCTAGAGTTCGGATACTACAATCCACGGGTACTCAAAGGAAATGATAAGCTGTTTACTTAACTCTAATGGATGTCTCCTTTCAGTTTTGCTCGTGTAGTTCCTATGGGTGTTTGTATGCAGCCAATGGCTCCCTTCTGTTGATAGCTCAGCTGGACCACATTATGTTTACAGCAAGATAATAATCCTGGGTTTTCCACAGCTCCCTCTGTCAGAGAGCAAGATTAGCTCTTGAATTCATTAACAGTCATCTCATTTTAAATGTCAGGTAACTGTTTAAATGCCAAGCACTTGCGCAATGCCTTCTGTGCAATTCAAATCGGCGCTACCAGATTAACTCGTTCATCTTTACTGTTTCGTTTGCTAAGGAGAAAGACTTCCAGGTGTTTTTTAGCAGAATCTAAAATAGTGAAATATTTACAGTAGAGCATAGGGAAGAGAGCTGGATAAGTTCTGACTTTCTCTGAAATATGTCACCTCTCCATCCGTTTTAAATCATCTCCACCAAAGTGTGAGCATGAGAAGCAAAAACAGCTTTGGGCCTCTGATTCCTTCCAGCCCCCACCCCCACTCACCCCTTCCCCTTCCCCTTCCTTCCAGCTAACTCTGGGTTTTCTTCTCCTTCCTGCATTTTTAGAGACCCTGACCCTGGGTTACTCTCTGTGCTGCTGTCTTTGCTCTCAACATTACCCCACAGCCGAAAGGGTCAGTTTTGATTGCTTTATCCTGCAAACACAAAGGGACACTCAGAGGGTCAGGATGGAGCCCAGAAGGCTGGAACAGAGTGGGTCTGGGAATCAAGAACTCTACGTTCCTTTTCAAAGAGCCCCTGCCTGAGCTGGACCTCCAAAATAATCCGACCAAGGAACTACAGGCTGTACTGACTGCTAAAGACAGATCTGGTCCAGGCTGGCTCCTTACCACCCAGTGTACTGTCACCTCCTCTGAGAGATCCTCCGTGACTGCCCCAAGGCATATCACCATCTGTCCCCCACTAGTTGCCAGCCTATCCCTATTATAATGTCTTCATAGATGAGTCACCGTCAATTGGAAATGGCATCACAGACAGTTGTGAGCTGCCATGTGGGTGCTGGGAACTGAACCCACATCTTTTGGAAGAGCAGACAGTGCTCTTAACCACCGAGCCATCTCTCCAGCCCTCCCCCCCCCCAGCTCTCTTATACTACCATCCATTTGCAGACCCTTGGACATCATCACCACCATCAGCATCATAAACAGTACTTCTGAAAGCATTCCAGCGTGCTCCAACTGTTGGCTCCTAACTGACAGAGAGATGAGCCGAATGGTCACCAGGAAGTGATTCATGAAGGATTATGAGGCTGGACAGCTTGAATTCTGTCAGATGCTAGCTGCAACCAAAAGCTTTCATTGGAGTGAGGAGAGGGGGAAGAGAAGTCTCTGCCTGAAAAACTAAGCAGATATATGGCTGAAATGACAAAAAAAAAATAGACATTGATTTTTACAGGAAAACCTTTATCTTTAGGCTTGTTTCAAAACCAAGGAAATGGATGTGGCTGCTCGCTGGAAGGACAGCCCCTTGTGAGGAACCACCCACTGTTAGTTCCTCGTGGAAGCATGATAGAAGTGTCAGGGGATGGATGGCTATGGCTGCCCAGACAGACAGACATCTGGGAGTTAGTCCCCTAGAAAATATGGAGCTGATCAAATTCCCACCCAGGGTGATCTCACAGCACATTGATGCGTGTGACCCCAGGAAATTGGCACCTCCCAAATAAATAACTTTTCTCTTTGCAAATGAGGGACCAGTACCACATGGAGGTCAAGGCACCCTTCCTGGGAAGGGCGCTTCTTGTCCCCTCCCTATCTGAAGCCAGGTGAGCTATCTTCATAGCTGCCTCTGCTAGTCTTCATCCAGCCATCCCTCACTCTTCGACTCAGTAGGCCGCACACAGCTCAGCTGTGAATGCATTCCCAGTCTCTGAGCCAGGCACTGCTGGGACAGGGGAACAGGACAGCCTTGGCTCCTGCCCCGAAGGAGCTCACTGTCAGCTAGTGTGGAAGAAACTGCACAGCCTCCACCATTATTGCAGGCCATGGCTGGGAGGCCACAGGGGGATGCAGACAAAACAGACCTGAGGATCAAGAGGAGAGGGGCAGGGAGAGGAGTTTGAGCCAGAACAGCTGAGTTGAGCCAGCCAGCCCAAAGCTCAGTAAGAACAAGAAAGGGTGAGCTTATTAAGCATAAGTCTCAGAGGCTGAAATATTCTAGGTTAGATTGTGCAGAGAATAGAAGCATCCAGAACTAGGTGTTAGGGTTTATTTTCATATCAGAGTTTTATTATGGGGAAGGGGGAGAAGGAAATCGGAAGAGAGTTAGGGCCTGAGTGAGCCATGAGGGCAGAGAGACAGAGGGACAGAGATGAGGGAGGGGGCGCCCCGGCAGAGAAGCAAAAGCAGAGAGAGCAAGAGAGCGATAAAGTAGCGGGTTGGTCCTTTTATGCCTCCTGCTCAGCTGAACCGCATCTGCCAGGTGCATCTGCCACACACCTGGCAGGCGACACATCATGACGTCATAGGTTACTAGGCAACCTAAAAGCAGGCTGCCTACACTGTAACACTAGGCCTAGGTTAGCAGACAGAGGCGGTAAGCCTTCTAGACAACAGTGGAACCAGGCAAGGAAAAGTTCATATGACACCCCAGGACCCCCCTCCATTCCCCTGCTGAAAATTGTGCCTCCCCATTCATCCTCAGTTGCTGCTCAACCCCTTTCTGCTGCTTTTTCTGCTGGTCAAGGATGAATCCCATCCAGGCATGGCTTCCGTCTTGGTTCTCTGTGCCCTTTTTCAGCAGGGCTCAGTGTGTTCTTCATGAGTGCACCCACATGGCCCTCATGGCGCTCCATTTCTGTCTACTCCACTGTGCAGGGAAAAGACACAATAAATGTTCTTTGACTGACCGACTGGAAGAAGCCAAAAAGACCAGCGTCAGGCAAGAAGGGCCTCGGAGACATTTTAAGATGGTCAGCCTTCCTTCATTCCGAGGCACCGGCCTTTGGGGGTTGCGCATCTTAGATCACCCAGTTTGCCGTGGGAGGCTTGGGCTGGAAGGCAACTTCAGCTCAAACCTGCGGTGCTCTGAAATGTGACACCATTTGCTCATTTTGATGACCACAGAGAGTGTGCGGCCCAAGAGATCACAGAGCCCCTGGGGCCTCCCAGACTCCCGTCTTGGCCCATTCTTCCTTCCCTCTCCGCCACATTTGTTCAAATCACTCTTCCCAACACATCAAACGCATCTCCGCTTACAGATAAGCCCAACTCTTGCTGTAATCGCACATACTGCAGGGCAGACTTGGTGACCATTCATGGACCTTATGGGGAATATTTTTTTAAATCACATATTTAAAAGGAGTCTAGATATGGAGGCGCTGGCCTATGACCCCCAACACTTTTGGAGGACAAGGCAAAAGAATCACAAGTTTGTTTGAGGCCTGCATGGGCTACACAGTGAGAAACTGTCACCAAAATGAAAGGCGGAAAAAAAAAAGTCTTCTTTGGCAGTGATCTTAACTCTTCCAAATGCCATCTAAGTGGCTTTGGGCAAGTTGGTTTCCTGATCTGTGATGTGGGGGGCAGCCAGACCTGCCTGCCAGGGTTGCTGTGAGTAGTAAATGAAATAATTATCACCCCGGGAAGGTCCCTTTCCCACTTCTCTGGATACCATCAGCTAGTCTGATTGTTCTTTACATGTGTGTGCCCTTGTGTCTTCAGCGGTAAAAACAGATGTTGCTGTTAGTGTGGCCGTGATGAAACAAAATGCTTTTCATAAATATTGGGGTGGGAGGGTTGGACCAGCTCCTGTTGCCCTGTGTATCGCTCCTATGAAAGCTGGTCTTTCTGCTTCTCTCACAGGGAGCCCCACGGTCCTTGGAGGCAGCAGCTCAGAGGACGAGAGAGCCTCAAAGTTGTATAAATAAAGGGCTGATATGTTCAAAAGAAAAAGAATTTTACACACGCAAGCTGCACATCGACATGACGCCGTTCCTGAAGGTGATCTCACACTGAGAAGACAGGGGTTTATAGGCACATACACAGCATCGCTGGTTAATGCACTTCTGCGTGCTACAAAAACAGCTCAGAAGCCCCTCTGCGCTCTAACTTTATCCGAAAGGACAGAAAACAGGCAGGTTGTAGCAGATGAAGAAAGAACAAATTAGGACAGTAATCCCAGCCAGCCATCAGGGACAAACCAGCTGGGTGTCTGGTTTAGGTAGGGGACAGTGGAACAGAGATAAAAAGGATAACTTTGAACTGCCTCCTAAAACAGGTAAATAGGACTCATTTCATCTCGACAGTAGCTAGCATAATTGTTGCTGTTTGCCCCTATAATTTGGTAGAGTAGTGTTCCTTAAAAACACTGATTTTTTTAGTTAATTATTTTCAAAGTTGGCTGTGAATTCCCGGCCGGACACAGGCTCCTGCTTTCTGTTCTCTAACAGCTCACTGATCTCCCTCACTCAGCTTCACTTCTGGTTAAGGGCACTGAGCACTCCTGAGGTGAGGCTGTCATGGCTCCGCCTTTGCTGTGCTTCCTTCTGCTCCACAGAGGCACAGCCCTGGCCCGCCATGCTCCACCGCTGACGGCCCTTTCCCAGCCCCTTCTTTGCCCTCTTCAGAGTATGCTGAACTGAAAAATGGCCACAGAGTCAGAGAAACTGACTAGGGACAGAACCAAGATAGGCATGGAAGGACTTCCAGTTCCTCATACTACCCTAGCAGACACCATCCCAGGCCCTCGATAAGACATGACAAGGGAAGACAGACACCAGGGAAGGACAAACACTTGAGAAACCATGACGACATGCTATGTAGTTTTGTGAGGACCAGCAGGAACCTTGGAGGTCATAAGGACCACTGTCCTAACCTCAGCTAATCCGGAATTCGCAGGCCGTACCTCTGTGAGCTTCCCTGGGCCAGTTCTACAAAGTGGGACTTTGACCAAATCATGCAGGTAGAGCTGCTCACATGCTTGCTATCTTAGCAGCTAGGAAGTGGAAGCAAGGAGATCAGGAATTCAGCATCAGTTTCAGATACTTAGGGAATTTGATGCCACCCTTGGCCACATGAGACCCCATTTCCAAACAAACAAACAAACAAACAAACAAACAAAAACACCCATAAGTTTACCCAAAATCTATTTATCCTAGGCTCTTGAGGTGGAAGCAAAATGGCTACTGGCTAGGAAGATCTCCTAGAGGCCTTCCAGAACCGAAAGACTCAGCCTGGGCCACGTGTTCTAATAAAGGCACTGGTCCAGCCTGGACCCACAGAGAGTGACAATGGGGAAAAGAAATGTGTCTCAGAGGGTCCTTAAATTACCAGACAGGAAGATGATTTCTGGACTGCAGAACAAGAGATGTTTGCTATAAGACTCACAAAGAGATTATGTTAGCGAAATGATCCCTTGGTTTTATTTTATTTCAAGACAGGTTTTGTGTTGTTTTTTTTAAAAGATTTATTTTGTCTATATCAGTGCTCTATCTGCATGTACACCCACATGCCAGAAGAGGGCACTAGATCTCACTATGGATGGTTGTGAGCCACCATGTGGTGGCTGGGGATTGAACTCAGGACCTCTGGAAGAGCAGCCAGTGCTCTTAGCCTCTGAGCCATCTCTCCAGCCCAAAACAGTGTTCTTTCCCTGGCTGTCCTGGAACTCGCTCTGTAAACCAGACTAGCCTCCAATCCAGAGAGCCGCCTGCTTCAGAGTGCTGGGATTAAAAGTGTGTGCCCACCACACCCAGCTTGAAATGATCCCTTTTATTCTTAGCAACAGTTTTGGTTTTGCCTTAGAGCTTAAAGCATGATGGCTGGGACCGTCTGAAACAGTGATTGCATCATCATTGCTGTTTACCCATTCACTTAGTTAATACTTTGAGAAGCTTGGCGCCTTACTGAGTATCTGGGGTATGTCCATGAACAAAGCAGACTGAGCCGGGGATGTAGCTCAGCTGGACAGTGCTTGCCTTGCATGCACAAGGTTCTAGGTTCCACTCCAGCACAAGGAGAAACAAAAAGCAGAAAGACCAAGACCCCTGCCCTATTCCAGGATAATGGAGGAGGGGGGAATTAGGATAACAAATAAGCAAAGACGTAACATGTCTAAGGTGACCACTGCCAAGGAAACAAAATGAAATGAGAATATGTGTGTGGAGCAACTGAGAAGCACAGAATCCAAAGTGGGGGCTTTCGAAAGCCTAAGTGCGGAAGGCACCCACGCTTCGCACTGACCTGAAAGGTCCTACACGCGCTCTCCAGGAGGTAGGAAGAGTAGGAAATAAGCTTCAACTCCGTAGCTGCTGCAGACTATCAGCTCAAGGTGACTGAACGCCAGGCCAAGGGCCAACCCTGCCTGGAGTTAGAGCAGCCCTCCCGTGTTCTGAAGGCCCAGGTTCTGTTCCGTGTTCACTGGGTGATCCCACTACCCAGTGAAAACAAGAAGTAAAAAGGAAAAAAAAGGACATGGCTGCTCCTAAGTATGCTGGAGGAGAATGTTTAGTTTACCGTAGAGGTGGGAAAGCATAGCCAGAGGCACACACATGTGGGAGGGTCAGAGTGGTCGTGACTCTGAGCCATGTGGGGAGAAGGGGGGGAAGGAAGAGAGGGGAACCAAGTACAGCAGCCAGGGGCCAGAGGTACAAAAGAAGCAAAAGAGGGTGGGTAACCAGAATGTCTGGGTTATATAGAGAAGAGCCTCTGGGGGAAGGGCAGCCCCGCCCCTCGGCTGGAAAGGTCAGGGTAGGGGGCAGGGTTTGCCAGCTACAACCGGAACAGGTAGGGGCGGAGGGGTGCTGGGAGAACCTGGTGGCCAGCTCTGATTTGATATGTCACTTCAGCCACTTGTCCAGGGTTTGAAACTTAACACCCAGAGGATCACTGCCAGTGTCTCCTATGGTCATGTTAGAGAGAGCTCCTGTGAATTGAATGGGGGACCAAGGCTTGACACTGTCCAGAGATGGAAGGCACTGCCCTATGACCTCGTCCCAGGAGTCGTTTCCATGTGCTTTGTTAACTTGACAGGGCTAGGGCAGAGGGACTGCAAGCCAGGGTCAGGATCCGACAAATGCAGGAGGCTTGGATGATATTGCCAGGAAATATAATTAGGACAGCAAGTGCTGGTTTCCCAAGAGAAGGAGCAGGTTGAGGCGGGGCAGGAGCAGTATCATGGTGTCAGGCCAGGGGTAGCTGGCAGCCCAGGTCCTCACTGATCCCAACTGGCCCTCCCACACTCTGAAACGCCTCTTTGCAAAGTGGAGATGACAAGAACAGTGTCCCCACACCCGATTCTCAACCTTGAGGTGAGAATTACATAAAATAACAGTTTTATAAACATGTTCACGGCTGTAGCAGACTCAGCCCAGGGGAGGACACAACAAATGCTCCCTGATCCCTGCTAAGGCCAAGCCTGTCACACACACACACACACACACACACACACACACACACACAAGGCTTGTTTACACTCCCACCTGCCTTTCCCTCGGGGATTCAGATGCCCCTCACTGGAGAAATTGAGGCTTGCCGGCAAGGCCGACCCAGAGGGAGCTAAGATGAAGAGCCACAGTGTCAAGTGGTTTCTCTCTACTCTGCTTCTGTGCAGGTTTTCACGTCTTGGCTCTAGCCTCAGAACCTGAGGAGCAGCGACCTGATAGTTATTTCAGCTTTAAGCCGCTCACAAAGCGCTTTATGATTTTCACTGATTTTTTTTATTTATTTATTTATTTTATTGTAAAGAAGGACAGGGTTTTGTTTCGTTACAACAGTCTCTATTACATGTGTGTGTGTGGACTGCAGCTGCCCCAGAAGTGGAGGTCCGAGGACAACCCCTCAGAGTCAGCCCTCTCCTTCTCCCGTGTGGGTCCTGAGGACCACACTCAGGCCCCCAGGCTTGGCAAAAAGCGATTTCACCGCTGGTCATTCTCGCCCGCTCCCTTGTTATTTCTTACCTTCAGCAGCGGCCGTGTTATTATTTATTTGTTTTTATAGCCTGGCCAGCAACTGCAGAGATTTGCCACCACCACGCCTGGCCCTTGGGACATTTTTCTTTGTTTTGCAATGCTGGATGGAAATCAGAGTCACGGCTGTGTGCGTTCTGGGCACGTGTTCTATCACTGAGCTATGCCTCTGGCCCCACGGTCTTTGTAAAACGCCAGAAGGGTTGGACCACTTTAGAGGTTGACATTTTCGAACAAGACACTGATTTTGGAGCATCAGTGGGTGAGAGTGCTTGCTGAGCAAGCAGGAGACCCAGAGTTTTGATCTCTAGCACTCACACTTTAAACGGGGGAAGGCTGGGGAACAGCTGATCTTCTATTGTTAACAAAGTACGGAAGCCTGGTGTGCAGGTCACACCTGGAGTCCCAGCACTTGGGGAGGCAGATGCAGGCAAATCACTGTGAGTTCAAGGCCAGGCTGGTCTGCAAAGAGAGTCCAGGACAGCCAAGGCTACACAGAGAAACTCAGTCTCAAAAAAAAAAAAAAAAAAAAAAAAAAACCTAAAAACAAACAAACAAAAAGAAAGTATTGAAAGAGGGGTTGGTAGTGGCAAAGCCTTTAATCCCAGCATTCAGGGAGGCAGAGGCCAGCCTGGTCTACAGAGTAAGAGGACAGAAAGGGCTACACAGAGAAAAAGAAAGAAGAAAGAAAGAAAGGAAGAAAGAAAGGAAGGAAGGAAGGAAGGAAGGAAGGAAGGAAAAGAAAGAGAAAGAAAGAAGAAAGAGAGAGAAAGAAAGAGAAAGAAAGAAGAAAGAGAGAGAAAGAAAGAGAGAGAGAGAAAGAAAGAGAGAAAAAGAAAGAAAGAAAGAAAGAAAGAAAGAAAGAAAGAAAGAAAGAAAAAGAAAGAAAGAAAGAAAAGAAAGAAAGAAGAAGAAAGAAAAAGGAAGGAAGGAAGGAAGGAAGGAAGGAAGGAAGGAAGGAAGGAAGGAAGGAAAAAAGAAAAGAAAGTGTTGAAGTAGTTCAGTGGCAGAGCAGGGGCGGGGGTGGCTTTGAGGGTAAGAGCACTGGATGCTTTTCCAGAGGACCCAGGTTCAATTCCCAGAACGCACATGATGGCTGACAAGCATATGTAATTCTAATTCTAGGGGATCTGATGCTCTCTTCTGGCTCCTGTGGGCAGTGTACACATGATATACAGACATACCTGCAAAAGAGCCATATACACGAAAACAAATTAAAAAAAAAAAAAAAAAAAAAGACAGCTCAGTGGGCAAATGCTATGAGGCCTGACAACCTGAGCCCAGTCCCAGGAAAGAAAGAACTGACTCCCCCAAGTTGCCCTCTGACCCCATGCATGAGCACACACAAAAATTAAAGAGTTGTTACTTCTGGGTATCAAACATCACGTTACACAGAATTTCCAAGTGTAGTTTCCAAGTTGAACATTCGGGGAACTCTGCATAGCATCGACCATTTATTAATTTCTCAACAAAGTCTTTTGTAGAACAGGTTAACCTTGAACTTCTCATCCTCCTGCCTCCGCGTCTCAAATGCTGGGACTTGAGCATTCACCACCCTGCCCAGCTCTCTGTATTACTTATTACTACGCAAATGTCACTGATAGAGAGCAGGAGACAAGTCATGAGGCACCTGGAGACAGACAGAAGTCCCCCGCCATGGGTGCCCCGGACGAGCCTAATAGGGGCATAGACACACCATGCCCAGATGGAGTGCCCGGCTTGAGGGTGGAGGTCGAGGCTGCTGGAGGTTCCCCAAGGACAGATCAGTAGTGGAAACTGAAGCACACGAGTTGAGTGGTCCCTGGTCTGTAAGTCACAAGGGCAGGAGCTAGATTTGAGAGCAAGCCTTGGACTCCGAGTGTCACCGGGGCCTGCCTCACACATTGTCCCGGAATTTCCGGGGAGTTTAGTGTTACTGAAACAGCTTCTCAGCCAGGCCTCTGGTGCCACACCGCTGTCATTGCTTTCTAAACACAGTGCCATACCCGGTGGGTTTGCTTGAAACCCCTTATCAAGTCCACGCGGACTACGCAGCCGAATGCCCATCTTTGAAGAGGTATCTCTTTTACAAGTAGAAAAGTATAATAGATTCAGTTTTGAACTGTGCAAGTTGGGGTCCATATCCAGTTGACACCGTCTGCCCCTGCAGCCACCAGGCGCCCTGCTAACAAACTGCTTGGATTTGCCCTGCCTTCCTACTCCCGCAAGACTTCACACTATGCCTACTGGTAAACAGACCTTAAAGCCTAATTTAGCTTCACCTCCCTCGAGGTCCCAGGGAAACCTGTTACAGTGCATCACATTTACACTCTGTCCTACCGCTGGGAGGTTTCTTGATTTTCCTACCAGAAGGTGGGCTTCCTACCATAGATCTTTCAGCTCGGTGTTGCCGGTGCCTGGCACAGTACCGGGCGCATGGTAGATCAATGCTAGTAGCTGTCATTTGCTGTAGGAACAGAGGGAGAGGCAGATGACTTGGCCAGAGTGACAGAGCTGGGATCTGGCTTTTCATCTGTGTTGCTCACTCAAGATGACCCTCTATAATCCGAAAATGTGAAACCTGAAATGCTCCCAAAATCAGAAAAAAAGAAAAGAAAAGAAAATCACAAGTGGAGAATTCCACATCTCAGCTCACATGATAGGTCACAGTAGAAATTAACTTCAAAAATGTTGTGTAAGGTTGAGAATGGTGATGCACCCCTGTAAGCATTGGGGAGGCAGAAAGAAGGCAGAGCTCTGAGTTCAAGGCCAGCCTGGTCTACAGGGTGAGTCCAGGACAACCAGGGCTACACAGAGAAACCCTAGCTTGACTTTAAAATAAAAAATAAAGTCAAAAACTAAAATGTCATGTAAAATTATCCCCAGGCTGCTTGCTTAAGAAACATCTGAAACATAAGCAGATTTTGTGTGTACATTTGAGTATCATTCCCAGGATAGCTCACTATTTGTGTGCAATTATTCCAAACTTCGAAACTTGTGTGTGTGTGTGTGCACGCGCGCGCGTGCGCATGCACACTCTGAAACACTACTAACCCCAAGCATTTCAGACACTTGCATTTTAATCATTCATTTTAGTGATTTCATTTTAGTGTTTTAGTGCTGTCTGTTGGGTTTTGTGGTATCGAGGTCAGAACCCGGAGCCTTGCATGCTAGGGTAAGGGCTCTACCACTGAGTTACACACTCAGCTCTCGGTTTGGAGTTTTTCAGACAGGGTCTCCCCTAAAGCTGTGATGGTTAACCTTGAATGTCAGCTAGACTGGATGGAGAAGGGCCTCATGTTGTGGTGACCCCCCAACTACAAAATTAGTTTCGTTGCTACTTCAAAACTGTAATTCGCTACCGTTATGAAGGGTAATATAATTATGTGTCTTACACTGGTCTTAGACGAGCCCTGTGAAAGGGTCATTTGACCCCCACAAAGGGGTCTCAACCCACAGGTTCAGAACCACTGCCTTAGCAGATGATAGAGTTTTTCTTCCCAAAGTGGTCAATTTAATAGCAGGTGGAAAAGTGATTGTAGCTAAAAGGTGAGACTATCGGCAGGGACTTCCAGGGCCCACAACATGCGGTGTCTCAATCCAGCTGTATCACTGAAGTGCCCTCTTGGGTGGGGACCGGGTTGCAGGCTAGGGCAAAGGCCGGGAGCAGCCTCATGGCCAGCACAGGGCCTCCTCCGTGGCCAGCTCCACCTGCTATGGTTTTGGTTGCTAAGGAGCTGCCCTTCAGCAGCTGGGGAAGGACGCTGGAAGAAGACGCCTTAAAAACACTACCCCCGCAGAGTCCGATTCTGCATGGTGTTAGATCCCGGGAAGGGTTTGTCACTGGGTCGGTTTTGGTTTCTTTAACTCTTCAAGTAATTCCAGTGAGCAGCAGCTGAGGTTAAAAAGCTCTGTGAGGGGAGTTACCCGACAGTGAAGTCGCTCCGGTGACTCAGGGAAAGAGGGAAGGAGGTGTCAAAGGAGAGAGGAGACCCGACCCATGGTAATCCTGGGACTGCCACCTGGTCGACCCTCTGGCTTCCCTGCTTCTCCTCAGTGGCGAGTATTCTCAAGATAAAGGACGAAACCCCTACCCTGCCTGGAAGGCTCTGGCGTCTCCCCAACCTTCCCACTACTCTCAGCCTTTTCTCCCCTCATGGCAGTTTCTGACCAGTCGCTGGGGGCGCTCTGCTGCCAGTTGGCCTTGGCCTGGGCCGCCATCCTTCCCTTCTCCCACAGTGCTATGCCCTACCCACTTGGCTCTTTAAAACTCATCTCTGGGCACTGCAGCGCAAAGATGAGCCGGGGTGAGCCCAGCAGCAGAGCGCTTGCCTGGCATTCACAGACATCCCCAGCACCACTGGGCGGTGGTGGCACACACCTTTAGTCCCAGCATTCGGGAGGCAGAGGTAGCCAGATATCTGAGAGTTCGAGACCAGCCTGGTCTACAGAGTGAGTTCCAGGACAGCCAGGGCTACCTAATAACATGCTGTCTCAAAAAATACAACACTAATAATAATTGCCAGGACCACTAAGGAAAAAGGAGGCGGTGGAGACAGTGAAGGGAAGGGCCTTCAGTCCATTTTACCCGACGGGCATGGACAGAGGGGTGTTTGCTTTTACTTTTGTCTCATTGTTTTTTGTGGTGTGTAAACCCAACAGGAATGCGGAGATGAAATTGACTCTCACGAAGAACCAGGAGGACCCCATAGAAGAAAGGATGAAGACGGCCAAGGTAGGGTGAGCCGGCTCTGGATGCATACTCTCACTGTAACTGCCCAGGACGGACTTTGTGCTGTGCAGCCCCCTGACAGACAACAGTCTTCCCCTTCCCCTCAGTCCGTGAACTGGGAGTCAGAACCAGAGAGCCCACTGCCACAGGCAAATGCGAGGGTCATGCTTCCTGCTCTCAGATTACTTAAAAGATTTCTCTCCTGCTAGAGACTGCAGGCTGGTGCAAAAGCAGAGACTTCAAGGCGTACAAAAAACCCACCCGCCCCATTCCCACCCCAGCACCTGCTCTTTGCTGTTGTCCTGCTTTCATGGAGCTGTGGGTGTCCTGGTGAGGAGGCTGGGGTTCCCTGCTGAGAGAGATGCTGCTGTGGGAAAGCCGTGTCTATCATCTTGAGACCCAGCTGCTGTCATCCAGAGCCCCGGGTGGCAAGAAGTGACACATGCCTTTAATCCCAGCACTCAGGAGACAGAGGCAGGTGGATCTCTGGGAGTTCAAGGCCAACCTGGTCTACTTAGTGAGTCCCAGGACAACCAGGGCTACAGAAAGATCCTTTGCCAAACAAACCAAAAGTATGTCTTGAGGGTAGCTTCCTTCGAAAACAAGTCTATGTTTGATTGTGGTACGTGGTGGCAGTCCTCTGAAATGCTGATCCTGGCATCACTGGGTTTGGAGTCATACATAGTCCATAGCCCAGAGGCTGAATTCGACCCTAAGCTCTTTGGCAGAGCGCCTGGACAGATTCCATGACACTGTAGGCAACTGGGCCTCTGGCAGCTGAACTGTTCTTTACGCTATCGCTTCTAGCTGGAACTCAGAGAAATCCTCCTGCCTCTGCCTCTGGAGTGCTGGCCTAAAGGTGGGCACCACCACGCCGGAATCCTCATTGTTTCTTGCAGAAGGGAAGGTGGAAACCTACTTCCATTTGTGAGGGTGGGTTCCGGGCCACACAGAAGCCCTGTGCTTATTGCTGCTATCCAAAGGTGTCCAGCAGAGGACCCTGTGGTGCTGGACTCCTGCCTGGGCTCGGGAACCTAAACCATTGGAAGCACTCGGGGCCACTTCTTTCTGAAAGTCACAGGGGAGCACGCTACCGACCCAGGCTGGCGGCTGCAGCTCTGGGCTACCAAACCAAGTGTGAGCTGTGGAGCGGCCCCGTTCACCCTCACCTCTCCAAGCCTCCCGTTTTTGTCGGCCACAGTGGCTGGCAACAGCACTCCCCTCGTTAAGCGGCTGCATGAGGAGCAGATGAAAGGAGGCCCCTTAATGAATACCAGCCTCAATTCGGACATTACAGCAAATTGATATTCACCCTCTTGCGGTTACCGCTTACCAGCCTGCGTGACAACACTGACTCTTCCTGTCTCCACGCAGTCAGCGGTTTTGATCTTTTCCTGTTTGTCTTTCACTATTTCTCTCCATTGACATCCTAGTCAAAAATAATTTTTACACCGATTTTATTTTTTCTAAAGAGCTTTTTTTTTTTTAATTTTATGTGTATGGGTGTTTTGCCTGCATGTCTGTCTGTGTACCGTGTGCATGCAATGCCTAAGGAGGCTAGAAAGGGCTTCTGGAACTAGAGTTATAGACAATTGTGAGCCAACATGTGGCTGGGAATAGAAGCCAGGTCCTCTGGAAGAGCAGCCAGTGCTCTTAACCACTCTTGTATTTTATTATTATTATATCTGTGAGTGCTCTGTCTGCATATACACCTGCAGGCCAGAAGAGGGCACCAGATCTCATTATAGATGGTTGTGAGCCACCACGTGGGTGCTGGGAATTGAACTCAGGACCTCTGGAAGAGCAGACAGCGCTCTTAACCTCTGAGCCATCTCCCCAGCCCTATACTGATTTTTAATGATGTCACTCTTTGTGGAGATGAGACGATAATAAATTACAGTAATGAGCCCCGAGTTGGTCAAGATTTTAAACAAGGATTCTTCTAACATGAGGCCCTGTCACATCCATCCCCAACGCCCAGTGACACTAGCCAGGAAAATGTACTCTGACCTTCAGATCCTCCCTATTGTAAATCACACACTCAGAATGTGATCGCTGACAAGGCTCCAACCTCTCCGCCAAGTGCAGCTGAAGCTTTAGGCACTAGGGAACACGGCCCAAACTAAGGAAAGGCCGACTCAGCCAAAAACAGATTTCCTGTCTCATGACACCAGGGCAGGCTCCAGGGGCCTCAGAGGCTCGCCAGACATTCTCTAACGCATGACATGCCAATGCAGAAAGTCACAGAAGCCATTTGTTGGTCCTGAAGGACAAATGCTAATTTTTAGAAAGGGTTTCTGGTCTTGGACAGCAAGGAGAAGGAAGTACGAAGGAAATGGTTTTAGCTCTTTAAAGAACTCTCCCCTTTGGTCTTAATGGTCAAGTAGGTTTTCTACTTTAAGTTCAATAGTGATCAACATGGTTTATTAGAAGGGGTGAGCCAGAGGGTGCAGTACAATTCAGTGTTAGAGCATTTGCCTGGGATGTGCAAGGCCCTGGGATCAATCGCCAGTCCTACATGTATTACACATACATGCATAGATAGTTTTTTTAAAAAAATGAGTGAGCTACTGTGAGGGGTTAGGATTCTGCTTGTAAGTCTCCACAGGGCAAGGCCAACCAGCAGTCTCCAAATTCCAGCAGACTGGGAAAATGGCTCTTGTCCCAAGGTCCAAGTAAAGAATAAAAACTTCAATTCTAGTTACTTCCAACAGTTCTTAACGTTAATACACTTGAGAATCACCTAGAAGTTTTGTTATGAGACAGGGTTATCTCTGTGTAGCCTGGCCATCCTGGAACTCACCAGGCTGGCCTTGAACTCAGAGACCCGCCTACCTCTGCCTCCCGAGTGCTGGGATTGAAGTGTGTGCCACCACTGCCTACGGCACAGCCCCACAGCTCAGCTTCACGTGGAAGGTTTGCAAAGGGTTCCCAGAGGCACTTGCCTGGAATTCCAGCAGCTGAACAGCTCAGGTGTGAGGGATGCAAACTCAGGGCCAACCTGGGCTATTGAGACAGACCTCGTTTCCAGAATTAAACAAAGAGGGCTGGAAAGATGGCTTTGTGGGTAGGAGAAAGAACGCCCTGCCCTTCCAGAAGTCATGAATTCAGTTTCCAGCCCCCACATCAGGTGACTAATAACCTCCCGAAACTCCAGCAACAGCATATCTCTGTCGCCCCCCTACTCTACACAGACACATGTACATACTCATAAATAAATCTCTTAAAAAAGAGGAGACAAAACAAACAAAACCAACAACAGTGGGGGGGGAAAGATGTCTGGACTTCTCTGCAACGTTTTTTAGTATTATTTAGATGTGGCAGATGCCTGGTAATATGCATTTTTAGTGAATTTCCCGCTTGATGCTGGTGGATCAGGGACCACACTCTCAAGCCATAGTCTTGAGAGCTGTTTCTAGGATTTGTTTTTCTGCATTTTCTAAGCTCTATTTAATCTGTTCTTTAAAAAAATAATAGGGCAGCCAGGCGCGGTGGTGCATGACCCTAGTCCCAGCACTCAGGGAGGCAGAGGCAGGCGGATCTCTGTGAGTTAGAGGCCAGCCTGGTCTACAAAGTGAGTCCAAGCCAAGGCTATACAGAGAAACCTTCTCTCAAAAAACAAACAAACAAACAAAATAATAAGAATAATATTTAAAAATAACAGGGCTCGGGAAAGAAACTGTGAGCAGGTGCTATTTAGAATATGCTTAGAATACCTTTCTCAGGGGCAGGAGGCCAAGGTCCACTCTGTACACTGTGAGGCATACACCAAGCACAGAGCTCAGTCCCCAGCGCCTCACAAACTGCGTGTGCTGACGTTTATCTGTAATCCCAGTACTGGGGAGGTGGAGCCAGGAAGATTGGAAGTTCAAGGTCATGCTGGCTATAGTAAAGAGTTTAAAGCCAGCCTTGGACATGTAAGGCCCTCTCTCCAAAAGACAACAGAAGAGGAATGCCGCTCGGGAACACTTAGCTCTCCGTTCACTCCTTAAGTTCTACCTTTATTTTTAATTATGTGTGTGCATGTGGGCCTCTCCTAGGCCCCTTACAAGGCCCCATTCTGTGTTGTCAGAACCTTGATAATATAGCCATAATTTTCACCCTGTCAGAAGTCCCACCTAATGGTTTCTTTACTTTCAACCACTCAGGCCCTTGCTCTTTGATGGACTTATTTAGTTCTCTGCCGAAATCCTTCTTTAGCTGTAGTCAGGACTTCACTGTGATTAAGAGCACTGCTATGGAGTCTTAACTTCCTGGGTTCAAATCCTAGCTCCACCTTACTAGCTGTGTAGCCTTGAGGAAGTTAATTAATTTCTCTGGACATCTTTTTTCTTCATCTAGAAAGTGGGGAGACTAATGGTATTCGCCCCCTAGGGTGGCTCTGATAGAAAGAAGCTAAGTAGATGGGCTCAGCTCAGACCTATCCCAGATGGTTTTCAAGATGTGTTATTAGCAGCTTTATATACATATATAATTTTGGGGTTTTGAGACCCAGGCTGGCCTCAAGCTCACTACGCAGCGAAGGATGACTCTGAACTCCCTGTTACCCCTGCCTCCCAAATGCTGAGATTACTGGCGTGTGCCACCATGCCCAGCAATCTATTTAAGAACAAACAGGAAAGAAACCTTTAATTATAGCGTGATAATTTGTATTAGTATCTTATCAAGAGAGCCTTGTTCTAACATGATAACGACTTTCTGAGCCAGTCTCCATGTCAGGGCCCTTGGTGTTGAAGACTCAGTCAACCCTCTGCCTCAGTCCTTTAGATGAAGCGTCAACAAGGACGGTGAGCCCCCCCCCCCCCCCGTGAACGAGGTAGCCTCTGCCCTCTGTACAGAGGGCATGACACCGCTCCTTGAGGGCCAGGTATGGTAGTGCCTGCTGTAATCCCAGCACATGGTGAGGGACTCAGTCTGAAGAAACAAACAGACAAACAAATTCCTTAGCATGTGGCAGAAAGCTTTAAGATTTATGCTAGACAGCGAGCCCCTACCCTCTCGAGCACCAGGCAACTTCTCCATCACTGAGCAACCTCCCCAACCTTGCCTTAAGCTCCCTGGGGTAGGGGGAGGTGGCTTAGAGGGTAAGAGCACTGTCTGCTCTTCCAGAGGCCCTGAGTTCAATTCCCAGCAACCACATGGTGGCTCACAATGATCTATCATGAGACTTGCCCTCTTCTGGCCTGCAGGTGTACATGCAGACAGAGCATTCCTATACATAAAATATATAAATAAATAATTTAAAAAAAATATTAGAGAGAGAGAGAAAGCTCTCTGACCCTGCATGAGGTATGTGCCACTTCCACGACTCCATTCAGAAAGAGAAGGCCCAGGGCCTGCCACCTCACCAAGAGGAATGTGTGAGGCTGGAGAGATGGCTCCGAGGTTAAAAGCACTGGCTGCTCAACCATCTGTCACTCCAATTCCAGGGAGCCAGGGCCCTCCTCTGGCCTCTGCAGGCACCAGACACAGACCTTATGCACAGACCAGCATGCAGGCAAAGCATTCAAAAACATAAAATAACCATGAAAGAGAGAGAGAAGTGCGATCATTGACCTGCAGTTCTAAAAAAGGCAAAATAACATAAGCGGGATGGAAGGCTCGTTCATCTCTGCCTTGAGAACAAAGCCAGGCTGCAGGCAGGCAGGCAGGGGCCAGGCAGGGGGCAGGACAGTTCCACCACAGGAGGCTCTCCAGAGGCCCAGGTTCCTTCTCGATACTTAGGAATCGGTTCCCTGTGCGGTTACCCTTATACACACAGTGCTGATTCAGCGCCTTCCTGGAGCCACTGGACAGGAAGAGTCACTGTGTGTACCAACACCACCTTTAAAAAGTATCTTTTATACTTATGTATTGCGGAGAGCCATGGCACACGCCACAGCACGGACCACGTCGGAGGACTGGTCAGTTCTGAGGGGCCAGTTCTCCCCTTCTGCCTCACGGAAACCCGGAATTGAGCTCAAGCTGTCAGGCCAGGTGGCAAGTCCTTGTCTTAGGGTTTCTTTTCTGTTGTTTGTTTGTTTTTCCAAGACAGGGTTTCTCTGTGTGGCCCTGGCTGTCCTGGATTCGCGTTGCAGACCAGGCTGGCCTCGAACTCACAGAGATCCTCCTGCCTCTGCCTCCCCGAGTGCTCTACAGGCCCGCTGTTTCAGGGTTTTACTGTTTCGATAAACACCAAGGCCAACCCTGGTTCGGCCCAGCTACAAGGGAGGCTGGGAAAGCCGGGGTCCTGCTGTGAACCAGGCTGAGCACGAGGGGGCGCTGCTCGGCACAGCGGCCGCAGGCAGCCCGCGGCAGGTCGGCTGGGTTTCCGCCCTGGAGATGCTGCCGCAGCCCTTCCTCTCGCGGTCCTCCTTCCTCGCCTCCAGCTCTTCAGCTCGGTCTCCCCCGCCCACCACAGACAGCCGGCTTCCCCGGGCTTCGGAGAGAAGGCGTGTGTGCACCGTGAGGCCCTGCGGCTGTGCTTTCCGCCACCCCCGGCGAGAGCTGCCTGCGGAGCCGGGCTGGGGCAGAAGCCCCTGTTAGGAAGCACCCCGCGCCGCCTGCCTCTCGGGCCGCTCCAACACTCAGGCCTCGGCTTCCCCGGGAGACCTGGAGTCTTACCCGGTTCCCTGCGTGTGTGTTGGATAGTCTCGAGGCGGGTAGTCACCACTCAGAGCGAACGCATAGCTGAGTTTTCGGGAGAGTCATGGTGGCAAGTTCCATCCCCTCGGGAGCTTACAGGGAGGATTTCGGCGCCGGGCCCCGCCAACTTCCCTACGAAGAAACAGGGCCTGTGGGGATAATGACGGTCACAGACCTACAATGAGGGGTTCAAGCCACGGCCGCCAGCCAGCACACACATACATCTCCACCGGAGGCAAAGAAGCATCCGTCCGGGTGAAGAACACTGCAGAGATGGATGTGCTGGGAGCTCTGCAGGGGTGGGTGACGCTGGCCTGTCAGCTTCCAGAGAGACAGCCCATTGGCTCTGCTAACCTAAGTGCCTGTCCTTGGTCATAACTAGGTATGGCCTGGGCACCCACAGGCCTAGGACGGGCGTTTCTGTGAGGACCACCTGCCTACGCCCTCCCCGGGAGCTTGTTAAAAATGCAGGTGCTGAGCTCTTAACCAAGACCGGCCTGTGTTCTGACAAGACTCTTGGGTGGCCAAGCCCAGGGGCACAAGCCCGTCATCCCAGCTACTTGGGAGAATAGGAAGGGAGGTTGCAAATTCAGGCCCTACCTGGGCAACTCAATAAGGCCTTAGCTCAGAATTAAAAAGTAAAACATGGTTAAGCTAATAAACCGCCCATCACCTCCATAAAGGTAGAACACTTGCCTGGCATGAGGCTGTAGGCTCAGTCCACAGACACAGTGCATATGCTCCTGAAGACACACACGCTCACACACACACACACACACACACACAGGCACACACACTGGGGATCTGAGAAACATTGGCACCAGCTCACTAGGGACACTGAGCTCTAAATTGAAAAGGCAGGGGTTCACTTACCTGTTCGGCTTTGATTCGGGCCAATATTGAGTGCAGTGTGTGTCACCTCTCTGGGCCTGTCTCCTTCCCATGAGGTAATTAGAGCCCCGTCCTCTCACACTGCTAGGATCCTTCCACTGCAGCTGCTCCCAGGGAAGACCAGCCTGCCACCTGTATTGTCCCACGAGGCTCTGCTGCACCCAGGCCCAAGAGGAGGCAACACTGTGAGCCCAGATCCTGTTCCATTGACAGAAGGCAGCAGGTGGCCCTGTAACAAAGCTGACTTAGTAATCATTCATCCTCATTTTTGTTTGTTTGCTTGTTGTTTGTTTTGGGGGGTTGGTTTAATGGTCTTAGAAAAGTCAGACCTTTATTAGTACCAATGAGGGTACCCTGGGGTCAGCCCCCAGCCAGGCTGACCCCCACCCTTAACCGCTGACCACATGAATGGAAGCAGCAGTTTCTAATCCCTAGCTGAGTCCCTCATGGTCCGTGGTTGGGGAAGCCGTTTGACCTAGGCAGCTCTAGTTTTAGCTGGAGGAGAAAGATGCACACGCTGATGGTTCCAACCGTGCCTGAGACAATGCAGAAACAGCAATGGACTGAAGGAGCAAAGACAGAGGTCAGTCGAGGTGTGTGAGTCAGCTGTTTGTCACCAGGACCAAAGAGAAGAAAGAGGTCCACCTAGAGAGACAGCCCATGGCATTTGTGTTCTGACCACGCCTGTGTGGCCTGCTGCTTTGTTGCTTTGCTGTGGCAGAGAGGGTGGCGCAGGGCAGAGGTGCTCACAGCCATTAGCTGGGAAGCAAAGGGACAGAGAAAGGAGCGAGTGTCCCAGGATTCCCTGCACCCTCAGTGGCCTAGCTTCCCCGACCTCCTGCTGCCTCCCAAGAACCCCAAAGGCTAGCAGCCAAGCCCTTAGTTCATGAGCCTTTGGAGGACATTTTAGATGCAAATCCTAACTCGGGGCTTCCTGGAGGAGGTGACACCGGCCATGCATGAAGGAGTGCACCTGGAAGGCAGAAATGAGGCAGTTCCTGTTCACTGCGTGCTCTGGCACCAGGTAAACCTCTTCTTCAGAGTGTTCTGCTCTCTGCTGATGTTCGTTTGTCAGATGAGACAATCAAGGCAGAGGGGCAGGGTAAAATGTTCTTCGTCATGAGCTGGACAATGTGAGGCCCAAGGTGAGGCTCAGCCTGCAGAGAATCGTTCTCATGGTCAGTAAGAGACATCAAAAGGAGAGTGTAGGTCAATGATCTTGTGTAGAAGGGGATAGAGCCGGAAGGTCAAGAAGAAATAGGGATTTAAAGACAGACAGACACACACACAATTCCAAAATGACAGCTTGAAGGAAGAGATTCTTGGGGTTGTTGCTTGTTTGTTTTGTTTGGTGGTGGAGACAGAACCCAAGGTCTTGTACTGGCAAGTGCTCTACCGAAGAGCTGAATCTCCAGCTCACCCCAGTGCTCAGCCACCCCCTTCCCACCCCAGCAGGATTCAGCCTCACCCCAGTGCTCAGAACTCCCCCCCCTTTCCCACCCCTGCAGGATTTTTTTTTTATTCCCTTTGAGAAACAAAACAGCATGGATTGTCAGGAGAGAGGACCGGAAGACAAATGGACCTATCCCTGGCAGCTGGCCACAGCTCCTGACAAAAAGAAGAGCCCCTTGAGGGGACTTCAAGACCCCAGGCAGGGGTCTCCCTGCAGGCTGGCTCTCTGCGGTGTCCCATCCTGGACCCTTTTCTTTTCCTCTCTGAGTAGCACACTCTCTCCTGCACGCTGGGACTGCCCACAGGTTCCACGCAGGTGGGCTAAGGAGACCGGAGAAAAAGTGCCCCTCTCAGGGCACCACCGGACAATTCAGGCTTTTACGTTCACACAGGCTTTCTTTGGGTCTGTCTGCCCCTGAAAGAGCGGAGAAAAGAGAAGGAAGTAATTTGGGGTATGTCCGGTGTTTTGTGTAGATCTGTCTTGTTTTGGCCTCGCCTTAACTATAATATCTAAAAGTATTTTATCCCTGCTTCACAGGTGAGAAAAGGGAGGCTCCGTTAGGCGCGCTCTCAAGCTCGCTCGTAAAAGGAAGTGCTGAAACACAAAACCAGGCTTCTCTAGTTGTTTTATTTTATTAGCATTCATGATAGCTTTCCACAAGGCTCTTGACTCTTAAGGCTTTGTAACCATGCGTTCTGAGTAGAAAGAGTGACAAAGTCAGGGAAACACACACACACACACAATGCAGCATGTTTTTCAAACCCAACATGAATCTCAGAGACTGCTTAGAATCCCTGGAAATTCTCTTCTATTGCCAGTTAAGGAAGCTGAGGTTGCCAAGTCAGGAGAATTGTACAGTCCCTGCTAATTAGTAAAATCACCATCTCTGGAGCTTGTGGGCATCTAGCTCAGTGCCAAGGGCTTTCCTAGGTGCAGCTCTGGATTCCAGGAGCAAACAACAGCCATGGCGGCCAACCCCAAAATGGTGGGGAACACCAGCAGGAGAGGGAAGGCACATCCCCTCCTCGGCTGTGAGGATGAGACGTGTGCTTGGGAGCAAGAGTGGGAGCTGCACAGATAACGCTGCCAGGGCGGGCTACCTGCTTTTAGCACCTAGATGAGTGACACACCCTTCGCAGCACCCTCCTTCATAGTGAGAGTTGGGCCAGAAACACACTTAGGACTGCTCCTGCACACACTCAGCCCTGTGTGGAAACCAAAAAGGTCCCCGGAACACAGATGTCGCCTTTGACTCTGAAAACCCCTTCACCCTCCAGAGAAGAACACTCATTTCTCACCCAGAGCCTAAATTTGTCAAAACAAAGGACAGCTGGGGAGAAAGACAACATAAGAAAAGAGAACTACCAGGCATGACACAGTGTGCATAATCCCACCACAGGAGAGCCGAGGCAGGAGTATCACCAAGTTCAAGGCCAGCCTAGGCTATGTAGCCGGACACTATGTCAAAATCAGGAGTGGAAGGAAGGCTGGCCAGTATTTGGTTTTGTTTTTTTGTTTTTTCAAGACAGAGTTTCTCTCTGTATCCCTGGCTGTCCTGGACTCAGTTTGTAGACCAGTCTGGCCTCGAACTCACAGCCATCCACCTGCCTCTGCCTCCTAAGCGCTGGCTGGCTGGCTGGCCAGTCTTGTAATCAAAGATGTGAAATTCCTAAAACAGTAGAGAACTGAATCCTTACCCTTAAATTGTAGCTAGCTAGATAGACAGACAGACGGATAGATAGATAAACAATGCTCAGTGACTGAACTCAGTTTATCACAGGAATTCAAAGTGGCTAACTCTGAAAAATCCCAGCACTCAGGAGGCAGAGGCAGGTAGATCTCTCTGAGTTCGAGACCATCCTGGTCTACTAAGTGAGTTCCAGGACAGCCAGGGCTACACAGAGAAACCCTGTCTCAATAATAATAATAATAATAATAATAATAATAATAATAATAATAATAAATTAAAAATACAATAAATCAAGGTAGGAAGAGAAGAGACTTCCTGATCCCACTAAGGACATGCTCTACCACAGCTGTCAAGCTCACCCCTGGGTGAAACTTTCCAGCCATCTCTCTAGAGACAGGACTGGGGCACAGACACCCTCCATCACTGCTTCTGCCAACACGCTCGCTGCCCGCCTCTTTAGCTTGGTTCTCAGTTGCAGAGGGTTCAATCCCCAGTCTCGCATTTCCTGACAGGGGGCTGCAGAAGGCAGAGAGTATGAGGCTGAGTGAGGCTGCATACCTCATGGAGGTCAGGAAGTAGAGAAAGGAAGAAACTGGTGGCCAATATCTACTTAAATGGCACACCCACCCCGACAATCTTTCCTCTCTAGGCCCATCCCCTAAAGGTACCACTACCTCCTAATCTCAGCTCAGGCTGTGGCCAAGCCTTTCTCACATCACCCGAGAGAGGCGTTTACAACCCAAATCACAACCCTAAAAACAGACAGAAGGACGGAGTGACTGCCACACACAGATTTTAAAATCAGCTCAGTAGTCTTTCAAGACACAAAATGTAAATGCAACTAGTGTTGCTTCCCTTTGTTGCCGTTTTCGTTTTGCTTTGGTTCTTTGAGACAGTCAAAGAACAATCTCATGTTGCCCAGGCCAGTTTGAAAACCACCAGTACGCCATGACCAAAAGCAAGTTGGGGAGGGAAGGGTTTATTTGGCTTACACGTCCATGTTGCTGTTCATCACTGAAGGAAGTCAGGACAGGAACTCAAGCGGGGCAGGGGCCTGGAGGCCTGATGCAGAAGCCACAGAGAGGTGCTGCTACTGCTCATGGCTTGCTCAGCCTTTTTTTTTTTTTTTTTTTTATTTTTATTTTTTTTTTAGTTTTTTGAGACAGGGTTTCGCTGTGTAACCTTGGCTGTCTTGGACTCACTTTGTAGATCAGGCTGGCCTCGAACTCACAGAGATCCGCCTGCCTCTTCGTCCCTGCGTGCTGGGATTAAAGGCTTGTGATTCCTCTCGCTGCCCAGGAATGGCACCACCCACAATACTCCGGGCCCTCTTCCATGGATCACTAATTAAGAAAATGCCTTACAGCCAAATCTTAGGGAGGCATTTTCTCAAGCGAGGTAGGTTCCTTCCTTTCAGATAACTCTAGCTTTTGTCAAGTTGACATAAAACTAGCCAGGACAATGGGCATAAGTGAAATTGAAAAGGAATTGTTACAGAAAACCCTAAGCATATACAAAGGTGCCAGAACAGCATAAACAGCCTTCATTGGGGAACTGCTTAGAGAAACAACACCCTCCCTGGCCAACGTTCTCCATAGAATAACAACTCTTTCTCTTCCTCATCACTCCAAAATGAATTCCAGGCTTATACTATTTAACCCATAGATACCCACACAGCTCTGAAAAACAGGAAAGGGCTCTTGACATGTGAGGTCATTCTTCTTGGCTAGTTTTGTGTCAGCTTGACACAAGCTATAGTCATGACAGAGGAGGGAGCCTCAGTTGAGAAAATGCCCCCTTATGATCCAGCTGCACACAAGCCTGTAGGGTATTTTCTTAATTGGTGTTCCATGGGGGAGGGTCCAGCCCATAGTGAGTGGTGCCACCCCTGGGCTCGTGGTCCTGGGTTCTAGAAGAAAGCAGGCTGAGCAAACCATGAGGAGCAGGCCAGTAAGCAGCACCCTCCATGGCCTCCGAATCAGCTCCTGCCTCCAGGTTCCTGCCTGGTTTGAGTTCTTGCCTTGGCTTCCCTTGGGGCAGATTCAGGATGTGTAAGTCAAACAAAGCCTTTTTTTCTCAAGTTGCTTTTGGTCATGATGTTTCATCATAGCAGTAGAAAAGTAACAAAAAAAACACCCCAACATTATCCTGCCTAAAATAATAATAATGATAATAATTCTTTAATATGGTTGACCATGTTTTCATAGCCTCAGGTTCTTATTGTCTAACCACTGTAATTTTCGGGTTGGTTATAATTAGTTGATGTGACTTTAAAATTACGGATTCCATTCTGTTTCTTCAATTCCCCCTTTCAGTTTATGCTCAGAAAATTGGGCCCCTTCGTCCTGTGGCAACTCCCCATGGTGTTGGTCTGCTATATCCAGTTGTGGCTTCCTGTGTTTCTCAGCTCTCCTGTTCCCCGCTACCCAATCCTCGGGTCTAGAGACTTAAACAGATTCAGGTTTCGTTCCTCCCTTTGGCAAGGCCACTTCTGTGTGTCTCAGGACACGAGTGTTCACTTGTCTCTTCATGACGCCGGTACACAGCCCCATCAGCAGAGGAGCTGGCAAAGCCAGGAGCCCACCTGCAACTCTATCAGCCCTTCCTCAGTTACTATTGGGAAACTCCAGCAGAGAGGAATAGTCCCCAAGTGCTATTGTTAATGATTCAGTGGCGTAGTTTACATAGGGAGGCAGTATAACTGGTCACTCTTTCCCTTTGTGGATCGTTTTTTCAATGAGTTGGCTCCCCAGCAGCCCCCTACAGCGATCTAATTTTCAGAGTATCATGGCTAATTACTAACTTGCAGACTTAAACATGGAAAAGTATAATTCTGAGACAATGTATGATTTTATTTCAATGAAATAAAAATAGACACGAATAAACATACTCTATATAACCCTACTTAGTGTTTCACAGATAGGACCATTATCATAAAGATGACAATACCAAACAGGGTGTGGTGGCATTTAAGAGCACCGTGGGTGACCTAGCAAAGAAGAAGAAGAAGAAGAAGAAGAAGAAGAAGAAGAAGAAGAAGAAGAAGAAGAAGAAGAAGAAGAAGAAGAAAGAAGAAGAAGAAAAAAGAGAAGAGAAAACAACAGTTCCTTCAAATCCCACACTCAGAAAGCTGAGGCAGGAAGATGAAGCCACATCGAAGGTAGATCTATAGCCGGGACGCTCCCAGCAAAGGCTTGGTGGAGCGCACAGCCGGCTAACTGCGGCAGAGTGGTTGTTACCCTAAGATTCAGCTTCCCCGCTTGTTCTCTTGGTGCATAATACCGCTGGCTCTTCCATGCGCCCCTTCCTCTTCCTTCCACGAAGCCGTCCATGATTCTCCCAGGAATCAATACTTCATTTCTTTGTTGGGAAAATGTGAATCAAATACGTGAGACTATTCCAATTTCACACAACTCAGTGGGAACTCCATGGGTAATGAGTACACAGATTTTTTTTTTATTCTACATAGTTATAATAGTTTATAGATATCTAAATTCAATATTGCCTAAATATCAGGTTCGCTAAGGGAAAGAAACCCCCTTCTCTGGCTCCCAGACCCGGAACAGCCGTTCAATCCTGATCACAAACGTGGCGGAACACCAGCTAAGCCTCCGCTTCTGGACAGTACAATTCCACCCTCTGGTGGTAGCCTTGTGCTCTGCACCCAAATTCAGAAAAAAAAGGTACAAGTCAGGGCTCTCCTTCAAGGAGAATGTGTGCTGTCCATCCTGTCTCCTGTCCACCTTCATCCCCACCCCAACCTCAGGCAGCCATGTTCAAGAAAGAAATCCTCACAGGGGTCCTTTTGTCATGGACATGCCTTAGGTACTGTAATCATCTACTACCCGCTAATGTCACATATTCAAAGCAAAATAAATCCTCAGCCACATTGAACACCAACAGCCTGTCCCCACTCCAAAGCCTGGAGGTCTGTGTGTGAGAGAGTATCACCTGAATGCATGAGAACGGGAAAGGGGAACCCAGGTTACAAAGCGCCCTTGGGCTAGGGGAGCATGACTGAGTGAACACTGGAAAATGCCTGAGCACGGTATTAGAAGGTCGGCAGTGTGATATGCATAGGCCTCCCCCATAAGGACGGCACCGTTTAAAGCAGTAGAGGAATGTTAATCGAGAGAATGGTTGTTCTGGCGAGAGATCACAGACCTAGGTCTGTGTGATCAGGTTGGCCTACAGACATGCCTTTAATCCAGGAGACAGAGGCAAGAAGATCTAAGTTCAAGGCCAGCCTGGTCTTTCAGATGCGCTCAGTAGACTCCTGTCAATGTTTAGTGTGCATCCCATCTGTCTTTCAAAACGAGGATTGATAATCTTACCCCATGTCCGCTCTCTTGATTATCTTTTTTAGGTGTATAGATTTCATTATGTTTATCATATCTTATAGGTCTATATAAGTGAGTATATACCGTGTTTGTCTTTCTCCTTCTGGGATATTTCACTCAGGATCATTTTCTTTATACATCTCTCATACAACCATAATCTCCCCTTTCCCCCCTTCAAGCTTCAGGTAAAGAAAAGCTTAGGTCCAGGTGTAATAGTACACACCTTTCATCCCAAACAATGAGGTTAGTTTGTAGATACACCCATGTTTGAAAGTATTGTCTAATTGAGTGGCAGAAAAAGTGATGAATCAGAGAAAGACTGGAAAGAATAGGATTCACCCAACTGTCATGAGAAGAGAGTGGAAAAGAAAGCACTTTTCAACTGCCATGTCTCGTGACAGTGCAGAGAGAGAGAGAGAGAGAGCAGTTTTACTGGGACAGTAATAGAGAGATGGGTTGCAGAGAGAGAACTAAGGTGAAGATCTAATGAGCCAGAGAATGAGAAGGAGCTAGAAGATTAGAGCAGACTGCTTGAGGCGAAACAGAGCACTGCAGGAGCTAAGAAAGAGAATAGTCAGACTAAATAAGTCAGCTTAGAGAGGAGTTTGAGCTATCCAGCCCAGAGCTCGGTAAGAACGAGAAAGGGTGAGCTTATTCAGCAGTAAGTCTCAGAGGCTGAAAACATTCTAGGCCTAGATTAGATTGTATGGAGGCTAGAGGTTTCCAGCACTAGGCCTAGGTCAGCAGATGGAGCCACCAAGCAAGCCTCTCAGACAACTGGAACAGGTGAATAAAAGCTATTTTTACACTTTCTAGTGTTATAACCACACTAGGGTTTTAAGAAAACAATTTAAGCCAGGCCCAGTGGTGTACACTTTAAATCCCAGGGCTCAGGGAGGCAGAAGCAGGTGGATCTCCGTGAGTTCAAGGCCAGCCTGGTCCAGGACAGCCAAGGCTACACAGAGAAACCCTGCCTCAGGGGAAAAAAATAACAGCAACAACAACAACAAAGTAAGCACAAATGACAACAACAAACAATTTAAACATACATAAATCTTATAATCTAATCTAATATTCCCTTGTCTAGTTTATCTTTCAATCCTTAGCCAGCTAGGTTTTTGCGATTGTTGTTGTTTGCCTTTTGAGGCAGGGTCTGAATATTAACTATGACAGGCCCAGAACGTGAGGCAATCCTTCTGCCTCCTCCAGATTTTAATTATGTTAGACCATAAATATTTCCCATACTTTCAGTATTTATCTTTTTAGCCATAGCTTTCTTCTCTTTCCTATTTTATTAGTCTTCTCAGTGGTACTGAGGTTTGAACACAGGGAGACAGAACTCCACCTCTGAGCCCTTACCTAGCCCTTACCTATAATTTTAAGTACCACAGTCATGTATAAGTTTCTTCCCAAGTCTTTGTTGGACTGTCTCTAATTTTTCCTTACCAAATAAATAAAATAAATAAGATGTTACATAAGTTTACTTGTTCTTTTGAACAGTTTCTTTATGTCCTGTTTAAAGAATAAAATAATTTTTTTCTGATTCTAGATACGTACTGTCCTATCACTCTCCTAAAGGACACTTTAGTGATCTCAATGTCATTTGCCAGAGCCAGCACTGGTTCCTGCAGGCCTCCCTCCCTCATCTGCACTGCTCACAACTCACCAGCAGACGCTTCCCTTGCCTGATTTCCTTCTGGGAAAACTGCCTGGGCCATTTACTGATGGAGAATACTCTGTTTTCACAGACCCAGAGCCAAAGACTGTGACCCTTCACCCCAGCGGTCCTCCCCCGGCTTCCCCGGCTTCCCCGGCTTCCCCGGCTTCCCCGGCCAACACCTTGAAAAGCATGTGAGTGTGCAACTTGTAGCAACATGGGGCTCTCTGCATACATTGTAGGGTTCGTTTTTCTCAATTTGCTTTCTGTTGTTTGCTTGCTTGCTTGCTTGCTTTCTGAGACTCAGGAGATAACATGCTGGGAATAAAGGAAAGAGGCCCATGGGAAGACTACACATAGATGAGTGAGCTACTTAAACCATGCCCTCCTGGTCAGGAGGAAGAGTAAAGTTTGTAACGGTCTAGGAGCGTGCACCTGAGGTTTACAGAGACCCTGCAACGCTGGGGACACTCAGCTCCTCCTGGTTCCTGTCTTCAGCGTTCATTAACTCTGGATGGACACCATCATGGCTCCTTCTCCTCCCCGCCTACCCAGGGACACCTTCCCTGGGTGCTCACTGTGAGCCCACTGGCCAGCAGCCCAGGCAGCCTGCCTAGTCCTTGCTCCTTGGTCTCCTTTAGTTGTGGCCTTTGCTGTAGATTTCTTTGCAACCAGCTGGAACTAGACCTTATAATGGGCTCCATGAGCCTGGAATGACTTGAGACCAGCAGTATAAAGACTCTCTTAGGTCAAAAGGTTTTGTGTGGAAAAAGAAGCAAAAGGAGAGTCTATAATTGAGGCAGCCACATTTAAAAAAAAAAGTATATATATTTTCAGTTTTCTATCCCTTTTCCCATAACATATTTTAAACAGATTATTACAACTCCCCTTCCCCTAGCCAAAACCAATAAAATAATCAAACAGAATTCCTTTTTCTATCAAGAGGACAATAAAAAGCATAAAACACTTCACAAAATTCATTACAGTTATTGTGGCTAAAATTCAGATTTAACACAGATTCCTAACTGTGAAAAACAGCAACATGGTCAGGTCCATGGCGCTCATTTGCAGCTTACTTGTTCCTTGGGGGAAACAGGAGTTTTCCTAGCACCAAGTTCTAAAGCAGACTTCTGTAAGTTTTTATAGAGTGACATTGAATGATTTAAAGACTCACGTATCTACAGGAAATTCCATCTACCTCATTCAACAAATATTTCTCAAGTTTCCACAGCAAAGCCCTGGGCTAGTACACTGCAGTAAATACATTGCTTTAACTAAAAGAAAACAAGACCCAGGCCAGGCCCAGCGCCCAGCAGGCACTGCTGCCATCTTTACACCAGGACAGTGATGGCTATGATGCCGGGACACACGAAACAGGGCACATGCAACCTCACAGTGGTCGAAGGAATGAGTGGGGCAGTTGCATGCTTTTGAGATCATCCTATTTAAAGGCTGCTTTTCTTTTGCAGCCAATCCTTTGATAGAAGACATTTCAGTTGTACGATTCTGTTGTTCATCAAAGGCATAGAGTGTGAGGGCGATCTGACTGCGACATGACCCTCCGGGGATTGATCGCCATGGTTGATTCAGTTACCCTGATTGGCTAGGCTGGTGTCCCCTTCCTCATTCACTGCTCCATGTGTAACGCCCAAACCCGCCAGCCCCACTTCAGGGAACACCCTGTCTTTCTTTGTTCAAGGGTGCTGGAGTCATTGCACCTCCCTGCTAAAACCTCCAAACAAGCTCCCAACTAAAGGTGTAAATAACTATTATGGGGCTGGAGAGATGGCTCTGTTGTTAAGAGCACTGGCTGTTCTTCCAGGAAACCCGGGTTCAATTCCCTACACCCACATGGCAGCTCCCAACTGTCTGTAACTCCAGTTCCAGGGGATCTGACACCCTCACACAGACAAACAAGCGGGTAGAACACCAATGTACATAAAATAAAAATAAGTATATCATTAAAGAAAAGAATCACATGCATTTAAAGAAAAAGAAAACTATTTCTCCAACTGTCTGTTTTAGGGCTCACCTTAGAGAGACCCCAAAGTGAAAACCACCATCTCCCTTATGCAGGAACGCGTGAGAAGAAAGTTGCCTGAGTGTGTCAAATGTCCCAACAGCCAATCGCAGCTGCTCTGTCAGCGTTTGCTCCCCCACCATCTTCCCTCCCACTTGACTTCTTTCATTCAATTGGTCTGTTGGCTTGCTCTCTTCAAAGGGACAGAGTTTACAAGGTGTCCCACCTGCACAGGAGATTCCTAGAACATGAGCCTGCATCCCCAGGGAAGTTGGGTTCCAAGACTATACCTCGTCTTCCAAGAAAAAATAAGAAAACGCAACCAAAACTGTTCAACCAGAAGACCAAAACTGCCATCAGTCATGTGAGTGTAAGAATGAAGAATCTGGTCCTGAAAACCTGCTTGGACCCTCCAAGGCTCCATGTAGACTTCTTTGGGTTGCTTAATAGATAAAGAACACCTGACCGAAAGGGGCAGTAGAGCCTGAGGGCCAGTGATGGTCCTCACAGCAGGCCCTGCATCTTGTACTAGGCTGCATCTTCCTGAAGGACAAGGGCCCCAATACAAAAGAAAAATACAAGGGGGCAGGTGGGCTGGAGAGATGGCTCAGAGCTTAAGAGGGCTGACTGCTCTTCCAGAGGTGCTGAGTTCAATTTCCAGCAACCATTTGGTGGCTCGTAACCATCCATAATGACATCTGGTGCCCTCTTCTGGCCTACAGGCACACATACAGGAAGAATATTGTATAAATAATAAATTTTAAAATTATATATATATAAGTGAGTAACCATGGCCCTACTCTGTCATCTTCTTTTAGGGGAAAGTTCCACGTTGTCACAGATCAGAGGGAAGGGTGAAGGTTGGCATGGCTCTTGCTGTGCGCTCTCTCAAAGTTACACATGACGCAGCAGTGAGTAAAGCTGGCTCTGTTTCAACCAGTGGGCCAGCAGTGGCTACACTCACAAACATGAAACCTGCTTCCTTTGCTTCAAGCTCTGCAGACCATGACTTGACATCAAAAAAGAAGGCAGGCCATAAAGGGCTTTTCTTACTCTCTTCCACTGTGGAATGGTTCCTATATGTATCACAGTCCTCTTCCTAAATTTCTTCCTTTAGGGAAGGGAGTTGGTTGACAAGGCTAACAGGAAGAAAAGAACCAAGACAGACAAGGGCAAAGCACACAAGAGAGAGAGAGAAGAAAGGGTCCCGAGGCAAGCCGAGGCTGTCAGAGGTAAGACTGTGTGCCGGTGAGGAACCTGCAGGCTCCTGACAGGCAAGGGGCAATATGGAGAACGGACTTTGCTCCTGCAGGTCAGGCTTTGCTTGGTTTCCTGCCTAAGCTGGCTTTGCAGCCTGACTTCTGAGCAGTATGTCTCAGTACACACGGACAGAGGAAAGCAGGGCCAAGCAGAGAGCTGTGACGACCGTGAGACCGGATAACAGCAGCACTCTGCAAGTGTTGGAATGAGAGCCACCATGTTGTTTGAGTGCCTGAGGCTGAGAGGGGTCGGGTAAGGGGCATCAGGGTAAAGGTGCACCCAGGGTCTGTACGTTCCTGTCCGGGGCCCAATGCATATTACATTACTGCTGCCATGATGAGCTAGTAACTACAGGCCCAGATCTGCAATCTGAAAAGCTGAAATGCAAAGCGTCCCCAGGTCTGAAACGCTCTGCCACAAGCAGATTCTGCATCTGGCCTCACTAAAGATACTGTATATGTCTCCTGAGTACTAGGACCTGGGTCTTGCAGGCTATTTGACCTACAGTTTTATTTTGATTCTGAATACAACCCCTTGCTGCTTTAAGAAAAAAAACATAAAATTACCTTCAGGCTGAGGGTGGAAAATGTGTATGGAGCGTTGACAAACTGCATGAATAGCTTGCATCCCTCCCCAGGATTTCATGTTGCGCACATTTTATGTGTGTGTAAATATCCTAAAACCAGAAAATTTCCAATCTGAAGTTCTTCTGATCCCAAACATCTCAGAAAGGGGGTGCCCGGCCTAGGCACCCCAATCTAAGTTTCAGGCAGTTTAGGAAGGGGAGAATGAAATAGGGTCTGAATGCCTCTCCCACCATCACGCCTCCTAGTCCTTCTGCACCTTACAAAGGCCTCAGATGCTTCTGAACCCTTTAGCCTAAAACTCACCTGTCCTTTATTGCCCCAAGATTTGAAGGCCCTTTAAACAAATCACATATTGTCGCTAGGACTACACTAGCACATCCCTGGAAACAGATCTGGCTTTAAAGTTTGCTTTTTAAACTCTTGCTGAATTTACATTTGTCTAGCCCTTAGCATCAGCAGAAATAGGAAAAACAAATGCCCTCAACCCTCAGAGGACTAAATTTCACCCAGTGGAAGCTGTGACCTCAGGGCAGGACTTTCTGGATATGCCGAGGTCCTCCCCTGCCCCGCATAGGTCAGGCGGAGCTTTTCTTTGCTTCCAGGGCTGGGGATTGAACCTAGGGCCCTAGGTACTAAGCACATACTCTTCCACTTTGCTATGTATCCAGCCAGACATGCAACCTTTCCTGTTGCATACTGCTAAGTGGCTGAATCTTTACTGCTCTAAATATAATGCAGGGGTGCTTTTCTCAAATCATTATTACAGTGCAGATTCTATTCACCCAGATACTGGGGATGAGTTCAGGAATATGCACACCACTTTATCCTACTGTGTGCTTAATCTTAAAAGTTCTTAAAGGGCCCAGTGTGGTGGTGAGAGACCAAAAAGATTAAAAATTAGCAGCTATTATTAATTAAGGCCTGAACTATGTGGGTGGAGAAGTCCAGTAATGCCCTGAGGGGAAGAACCTGCCATACTGCATTCTTTCCCCACCCACTAGAGATACAGTTGCTAGGAAACTGGCCCATTCCCCCCTAAGGAGGGAGGGACCTTCCTATAGCCAATCATTTCAAAATGTAGCATTTTGACCAATAGATGCTGGCCAGGCAGGAATTGCCCCTGCCTTGGGTATGCTGGGAGGGACCAGAATCTTTAAATCCCCCAACTAACCTAAGCACAGGGCTCTGGGCTCTCACCGCTTCGGCGGGGGGTGGGGGGTGGGGGGGGTGAGTCCAGCTGCAGCTTGTAATTTGTAATAAAAAGATCCTCATGTGGTTTGCAACGGACTCGGCTCCTGATGGTGGTCTTTTGGGGTATCGCGATTCAGGCACAACAGTGGCACATGCCTCTAACCCCAGCATTTGAGAGGTAGAGGTGAGTCTGCAGCCAGCCTGGTCTATATAATGAGGTCCAGGACAGCCTGAACTGCTGAGACTCTGTCTCAGAAAAAAAAGAGTTACTAAAGAGAATGAGGTCACATTCTTCTACTCAGCCACACCCCTGTCCCCAACTGTTTCCCCCAGGAAAGTCAAAGGGTGTGACAACTGAAAAGAAATCACAGCCAAAAGAAAAGAAACCAGAAACCAAAATGAAAAGGAAACATAAAGAATGGAATGTGGAGATGGCGGCAGAGCTGAGCAAGCCGGACGTCACTAACCCCAAGGAAGCAGAAGGCACCTCAGAGAGAGGGCTCTTCCCCTCACATTCTGCCCCTGAGGACCCTTGGATTTCTCCTGAATACGATGCTCTGGAGAGCCAGGTTTCTATAGATGGAAGATTGCCACTCACCCAGGCCATAGGTGTCCCCAGCAACATGGAATCTGAAGAAGACAGAAGCCCTGGAGACCCTTTCAAGGTATAGGCAGGTGTTCTCTCCAGGGGAGGTCTGTCCTCCCATGACAGGACTGTAGTGTGAAGAAGTATTCCTAAACAGGCTGTTGTTTCTTGTTTGTTAAAGTTATTTTATTTGATGTATATGAGTGCTCTATATGCATGTGCACCTGTGTGCCAGAAAAGGGCAACAGATCCTAGTATAGATGGTTGTGAGCCACCATGTGGATACTGAGTTCAGTGGATACTGAACTCAGGACCTCTGGAAGAACAGACAGCGGCTCTTAGCCACTGAGCCATCTCTCCAGCCCCCCTAGGCTGTAGTTTCCAAAACTGCCCAGTATGTGGTGGTTATTTGTTCTACTTTGGTACCTCCTGACTCTAGTTAGAAGCCAGACCTGATCAAAGACCCAAAGAAAGAAGCTTTGGGCCTCTGAAGTGAATGAGGCGATCTGTGTTGCCCCAAACTGCCAGGAAACATATCCAGCTCTAGTAAGTAGGAGGTAGGTATGGCAGCCATCTGTGAGATATACAGGTCTCACTGGGACGACAGAGAAAGGCAGACGCACTGGCAGTTAGGCCACAATTTCAACTTGGCCTGGCAAGTTGCAAAGGCCAAACAGCTGGACCACACAGCTCGCAGGCAAGCAGGGTGCTTTTTTACAAGTTTCTGTGTTCCAGTGGCCTTGATGCTTTTCTTTTTTTCTTTTTCTTTTTTGGTTTTTTGAGACAGGGTTTCTCTGTGTAGCCTTGGCTGTCCTGAACTTGCATTCTAGACCGGGCTGGCCTGGCCTCAGATTCACTGAGATTCACCTACCTCTGCCTCCCTGAGTGCTGGGATTAAGCCCGGCTCAGTGGCCTTGATTCTAAGGTGCAAGTTTGAATAGAAACATTCAATGAGGAAAATTATTCTTGGAATTCTCATTAATTAGTCAAAAGGAATAACATCCAGACATATCACCTCCCAGCCAATGTTTCTTCTCTGCTATTGGAATCTTCACTAGGATACACAACTACATTTAGAGCCTTTGAACTCCAAGACATCTTTGAACAGCACAGCACACAGGCCAAGTCTCTGGATAGACATCTGCACACAGAAATCACTATAGTACCTCTTTACACCCCCGTTTTTGGCCGAGTGTGGTCAGCCTCAGCTTACAGACCTAGAGACCAAGGCTACAAGTTCAGTGCCAATTGCTAGATGCTACACAACGTTCAGTCGCTGAGGCAAGGCTTGACCTCAGGTCTGTTGACTCCAGGTTCAAAATTCTTGTCACTATTTTAAATAATTGCTTATTTATTTAATAGCACAGTGTTCTCCAAAAGTTCCAGGGACCTTTTGCCCTTAGTGTCCTCAGACCCTCTCAGCTGCCTAGACCACAGAACTCTGCTCTGCACAATTGATTTTGATCTGTGAACGGAATTTTCTAGATCATCAGAATTTCTTAAGATTTGTTGTCAATCCATGGTAGCATTCTGCCTCTGCAGAGCCAACGAGTGTGAACTCCAGGTAGGCCAGAGTCCTGTGGAGTTATTTACCTGTGTTCCCCACCTACAAATGTGACCAAGTAAGAAGGTAGCATGAGAGAGGAAAAAAGATGGATCTATAAGCTGAAAGAAAACCTTTCACTGAATGGTGGGTTAACTGAGCCTGACTCCTCCATAGCCAAGACTGCATGACCTTTTATCATGACCCTGCCTTCCAGTCCTAGCTCTGAAGTTTTAAAATCTCTAGGAGCACCTCCCTCCCACCTCCTGGAGATTTTCATTTGTTGGACCAAATGGCGCTCTGGCATATTTTAAGAACCTTGGGCAGTTCTGAAGTGCAGCTAAGGTTGCAAACGCCAGAACTGACACACTGAACATGATGATGACACCCCTGTTACCACAGTGAGTGCTGGACGTGGCCCTTGAGGAAGACAGTATCAGGAAAGCTGTGCTCCCCCAACCCAAAAGCAAGTGAAAGACTTGACTGTAAGTCAGTCCAACCCCACAGCCAGGCAGGCAGAGGTGGCTTGTGCCGCTGTGGTGATAGTGTGGAGTCAGCCTTAAGAGTCCATCTCCGATTAGAGAAAATCCTACTTGGGGCACAGCTGGATCCATCCTTTACGCTGCTGACACTCTGGTCTCTCAGGCCCTCCTGGAGAAGAGGCAGCAAGAGAAGGCTTCTCTAGACAGAATTGGAACAGAGAGGGCAGAGATGGTGTGGCTGGAGGCGGAGCGGAGAAGGGAGCACGAGTTGCTGGAGCAGCTGGAGACTGCAGAGAAGTTGAAGGAGGAGCTGGAACTGGAGCATCAGAGGCACGCCGAGAAGATCCGGTGAGCCAGCAGCCCCGAGACGCCAGACACAGCAAACCTTCCCCAGGCCCACAGCTCAAGTGCCCACTCGTGGCCTAACACCAAATCATAGGAACAGCCTGGACCACAGAGAAGGATAAGATACTGTCTTGACCATGTGTATGACTCGAGACAGAGGCTCCTAGGAATTCCTGGGAAGTCTTTGAGAGTCAGTCCAGCATTTATCAATGTCTGCATTGTACTAGGTTCTTTCACTAGGTTCTTACTCCCCACAACTCTATAAGGCAAGAATTTAAAAATCCATACTTTAAGGATATAACATTTTAAAAAGAAGATAAAGTACAGAGAACTTAGAGAACTTAAGGCTCTTAAAATCCTGGCCACTGTGAGCTCTGTGCTGAAACTTCTGGGTTTCTTCTAGACCATCTCTCACCTCTGCCTTTCAGCCCGAGCTGTAGAAAACCTGTTCTCTGGAGGGCGCTCCCTGGGGCCTGAAGGCTGCATAACCAACCGCCAGTTGGTTGGACCAGTATTCTTGCCATTGCTCTGACATCTCCTGTGTTCTCAGCCTGAGAAAGCAGAGACTGGAGGAAGTACGGCAGCTGCAGGAGGAAGCAGAGAGGAAACAGAGGCTCCGGTTCCAGGCAGCCCAAGAGAGGGCCCGGAAGCAGCAAGAGGCATTCCGGAGGAAACTGCAAGAAATGCAGAGAAAAAAGCAGCAGGAGGAGGTGGAAAGGGCTGGTGAGAGAATTTCTGAGCTTTTTATATCTCCCATCTCTTGAACCAAGAATACTTTAAATCCACTGTGGGCACTCTTTTATTCCTATCCTAGGCCTCAGTGGACAAAGCACTTGGCATGTATAGGTAGCTTTTTTTTTTTTTTTCCAGAATGATAATTATGTCTGGCTATAGTGGGTTGATATGAAAGGATGGAATATGAATGGAAGACTCTTATGGAAATGACTGCAGGGTCAGACTCCTGGTTCAATAATTGCCTTTGTCAGCATTCTTGGGAGCTACCCAAACTCCTCTACCTGCTCCCTTCATCCTGCAGGCAGACAGTCACAGATCTTTGGAGAGCCTCAAGACGCACCTTCAGGTGTGGATCAGATCATTTTCTGGCATACTTTTCAGGATGAGGGTAGAGGGTAGAAAGTTCAGTGGCCGGTGCTGTGGTCAACTTCTGGTTTGTACTCTAGTAAAGCAAGCATGTTTCTCTAGAAACACCTGACACTCCACCCAACAGCACATTACCCTGTGAGCTTTTTAATGCCCGTTGGTGCTTTCACATGGGACTTGGATTAATAAATCCAGAGGCTCTAGCAGATTAGAAAGGTAGAGCAGAAATGCCAACTGCTCTAGGAACGGCCCTGCTGAGCCCAACTCTTTCTATTCTGCAGAGACTAAGAAACAAAGACAGAAGGAACTAGACATGCAGTTAGCGGAAGAACAGAAACGCCTGATGGAAATGACTGAAGAACAACGGCTGGAGTACCTGTGGGAGAAACGAGAAGCAGAAGAGAAGGCCAGGCGGGAGGCTGAGGAAAGCAGGCAGCAGGAAGAGAAAGCAGCAAGGCTAACTCTGGAGGAAGCCAGGAAACTAGTCCAGGAGCAAATCAGGTACTGGAAGGGGGACTACGGCTACTGTGAGGGCTTGTTTGGAGGCTCAGAGGCCCAGTGCCAATGCCTTTATGCACGCGGTTCTCTCACCCACTACAGAACGGCTAGAAAGACTAAAACGCAAAGAGCCACTCTTCAGTAAGTACAAACAGCGAAGGATTCTTCCTTGGCTTAGAGAAGGTGCACTAAGGCTAGGAGGAAGTTTAGGGAGATTTATCTTGATCTTCTGGTTTACAGAGAAAAGTGTATCTCAAATCAAAATAACAGCCAAAAACGAATCCTAGAGCTACTGTGCAGCAGGGTGGTAGAATGTTTGTTTGCTTTAGATGCTGGGTTCAGCTCCCCGTGAAAGAGGAACAAGCTCTCCATCAGGACCAATCAGTGACTTATGGCCAATACTAAGACCCATTATGCAAATTGTAGACTTTAGGAATTCAAAAGTAGTTAATTACATTCTAGGGGTAAGGACGGAGAGATGCCTGAAAAAGAAATTTTTTTTAACCTAGCAACAAAATATGTAGAAATACTTTAAAGATGTGACAAGAAGCTTTAGATTGATAGCCCAGAGCTTGCCTCTCATGAGATTTTAATACTATGAAGTTAACCATACAAAAATGTAGATGAGTATTTCAGAGAACAGTAAGTGAGCTGTGTGAGAACAGAAATGAGACTGACATGCTGAATGAATAAAAGGCTCAGCATTGCTGGAATGCGGGTGAATAGTGGTACTCTGGAGGTGGATCAGGACCAGACCTAATGTCATATTACAAGAAACTACATAAAACAAGTGACCCTGGGGCCAGGAGCATTTTTGATCCTTTACAATCATAAAACACTGAAAGGTGAGCTGGGTGTGGTGCAGGCCTATAATCCCAATCCTTGGAGGCAGAAGCAAAAGGGCTCTTGGAAGACTCCTCAGGTAGAGCAGTAAGATTGTCTGAAGACAGACAGAGGAGGTGAAACCTCTTCAAGGATAGAGGGACAACCTGGAAAATCATGTCTCCAGCACTAATTGTAAACACTTCTCCCCTTGAGTTGTAACTTTCCACAAATTAAATTGAATCTATAATACTCTTTAAAAGGTCCAGAAAGAGAAGGCACCAAAAGTCAAGACTTTATATTAAGCTTTCATTGTTCCTTCGCTGGACTTTCAGATGCCTGGGGAATTACAAAATAGATCATTACAAAAGTCGTAATTCAGCTTCAATAGTGAAGACATCGTATATCATGGAAATAGTAATGAGATAAAATACAAGCTACTAGAACCCCCAACTTTTCAAGAAAAACTGACAGTCATTATCAGGGTACTTGAGTGATGCTGTAAAACTAATCCAGGTAGCTGAGAGGAAACCAAGCAACTAACAGAGTAATGGACAGTCCTACCCCAAAGACTAGAACTCAGCGCCAACCACTTCATCTGCCCCTGCACTTTAATTCATCTCTAAAACAGAGAGTCTACTTTAATCCCAGCACTCAGGAAGCAGAGGGAGAGACAGGGGGCTCTATGTGAGTTTCCGGGCCAGCCTGGTCTGAACAGCATGTTCCAGGACAGCCAGGACTAAATAGAGAGACCCTATCTCAAAAAATTAATTGAAGCAAGCAAGCAAGCAAGCAAGCAAGCAAGGGAATCCCTAACTAGTAACATTAGTGTAAGGACTGAAAATTATGTCCTTTTTACTTTCCTAATAGGAATTTCATGATGTTCCCAAATAACGTTCCACTAAATCCCACAACCAATCAAATAATCTTCCATCCACTAAAGCCCAAATCTGATAATCAGACAACCCAAATCCAAAACTCTACCAACTTACACGACTGAATGCCTAATCATTTTTGGAATGGGGGTGGGGTTGTCTCTGCAGGCAAAAAGCTGCTTTGGAGGAACACTATTTTCATCGAGAACTCTTTAAGGAAGCCAATGGTCTGCAGTGGACACAGAACATTTCCAGACCGTGGGTCTACTCATACTTCCAGTTCCTAGACACCCCCAAGCCCTGAGGCTAGAAGGACACAAAGAAGTAAGTGGAGAAGTGCTGAGAGGAAAAGCTACATTTTTATATAAAGCTCCAGCTGAGCTCCATTACTTCCTTTTCATCTAGCTTACCTCAACCTGTACCTAGGACTGTCTTCACCCTGGACATTATTCCCAGGGTTCCCACACTCTCCACACACTGTGACTCAATGAACTTTTCACTTACTTAAATCCTTTTGTGTTCTTTAGGACCACATAAATTCAATAGTAGTGGAAGTGTTTACACTACCACTCCACAGATCCAGGTGGAGGCACTGACAGTCTTAGGACATTCTATGTGTTTTGATGTGTTCAAGAGTTGACGGAAAACGGAAGTTGTCACACACTAACTGTGGACTAGCTAAGAGGAGCTGATCATATTAAGAAATCCCTCAGGCCGGAGAGATGGCTCAGTGGTTAAGAGCACTGGCTGCTCTTCCAGAGGACCTGAGCTCAATTCCCAGCATCCACATGGTGGCTCACAACCATCTATAGTGAGATCTGATGCCCCCTTCTGGCATAGAGCACTCATATACATAAACTAAATATTAAAAAAAAAAAAAAATCCCTCTATGAGGCAAAACCACAATTTTATCCCGGGTATCTAAAACAAGTATCTTCTTCAAAGGCATGTTCGGAAGCACTTGATCCATGTTCAACTGAGCAAAATGAGCTGTTTCATGAGGAAATTCTCTCAATCCTCAAAGTGCAGGTCTAGAGCAGCGAGTTTGCATAAACTGACACAGTCTTCTATGGTACCAGCCGGGTAAGTGCTCAATGGCATAGGTAGTTGCTGGGAACTACATTGGCAAAGACATACTCTATTCCACCACCTCAGAAATTCCATCATTGTTGATCCTTGAGCACAAATCTTGAGATTTTTATTCCCAACTGTGTCCTGACGAACCTGCTCATACAACTCTAAACATGTTTCTCAGAAGCCTCAAGTCCTTTAACAAACTCTTAATGTCCAATAACCATCCCTTTAACAAAGCACCACAGAATGCTCGTTAAGACATTGTCAGAAATAAAATATAAAATGTTAAAATAGTAGTATCTGAATTTTCTAAACTTTGGATTGTTTAAGACAGGCTTTCTCTGTGTAGCCCTGGCTGTAACACACTATGTAGAAGACCAGGCTTGCTTTGAACTCACACAGATCTGCCTCTGCCTCTGCTGGGATTAAAGGTGTGCACCACCAGCCACAACTTAATTTTCCCAATTTTTAATCCACACTTGTCTTAGTTTTCTCATCACTTCAACAAAACTATACACACACACACCAAAAAAAAAAAAAAGAATAAGGAAAAAAAAAAAAAGCCTAGAAAGTTAGTACTGGTCCCTCTACATCAGTAGTCAAGAGAGAGAAATGCTGGCACTAACCTCACTATCCATTTCACTCAGTCCCGGACCCCACAGAATGGCAGGGCAGGGACTCCTACCTCCAATCTTTCTGGACACACACCCAGAGGTCACCAGAGTGACTTGAAATCCAGGCAAGCAAACAATGAAGATTTTTGTCATCACACTGTCCACAAATGATGGTTATTTACAGGTAACCCCTGTGCAAAGCAAATACTGTGTATTAGTGGGGACTAGTATTCCCAAGGTATTTGCTTAGCATGGGAATTACACTTCTCCAAACTAGAAATTTAGCCATTTTCCATTCTATAGTAAAGATATTGAATAACTCCTTGTTTCATGAACAATAGAAATAAAATGGCCAAACATGATGGGTAAGATCATAGTGAATTTAAATTCATTGTTTCTGGTGCTTGTCAACCCTACTTGCGCATTCATAGTATTTAACCAGACAATCAATACACACTCAAGAAGCCACATGCCACTGCTCATTTTATTTTCTCCCTTCTGCAAATTTCAGATGCTGCACTCACACACCAGATAGAATGGCTACTAAACACTACTTGGGGTCCTTTTCAAATACAATATATATTACAGTTTTGCTTCCAAGTGTCTATTTTAACGGCACTACCATATCAGCTGAACATATTTTTAGGCCAACAGTAGAGTGTGATTATTTTAGAAGACCTGACCCCCCCACCCCAAAAAAACATTTCTACAACTAATCTCCACCACTAAATGCTGAGAACCTTAGTTTAGAGTTACAAATAAAATTAAGATCCTTAGCCATATTCATGAATTCTGGATAGCTCAAGCAACCAACCAGATCTGTTATTTGATCTTGACAAATGATGCAGCTCAAAAGATTTTCTACAACTTAATTTAATTAACAGTCAGTATTTAAGGAATATAATTGTAAATGCCAGGTGACAGTCTAAAAGCTCTAAATTGTACAATACAAATTTTAAAGGTAAGGTCAAATGCTAGAGCTCCTCAAGGCCATCTGCTTTCTGAGCAACTACCTGAGAAAGGTTTTATTTGCTAAAGTAGTCAGATGGTACTATATTTAGGACAGCATGAAAATGGATGTGCACATATGCGTGTATGTACACACACACACACACACGTACAATTCTGTGATTCATTAAGGTTTAAAAAGTACTCTAAAAGGAAAAAATAAAACCAGTTGTGGTATCGTATGTGCACAATCCACGAATAGCACAGTCTAATGACATGACAGTGATGTCCGAAAAAAGGCATTGTGACCGTACCTAAATGCCTGATTCAGAAAGCAAGCCAGTAGCTTCCACTGCTCCAATGTCATTAAGGTCATTACTGTACATTACTAAAGAAATATAGTTGTGCCAAGAAAATCCTATCTGGGGCATTTTTATTTTCCTCCTTACATGGCTAAAATAAAAGAAGCTTTAGTACGGTTTTTACAAATATTGTTTATTTTAATGAAGCTGGTACAGACGATGTCCCTTGAAAACCCATGTCCCAGGCCAAAAAGTACAAACAAAATCAAAAGGAGCAGTGTCTGTTGCGTACACTTCTGCATAAGTAACTTTATTAACTGCTGACGAAGATTAGAACTCTCCTGGGGTCTTCTGACAAGACTGTTGTACTCAAGACACTTTCTTTCTCTCCAGTGAAGCCACCTTTGGAGTTGGTTGTTACTCTCACTGTATTTGTCATCTTGACTACAAACGTGATGTTCTTCTTTTGGTCCTGACCCTCAGATTTTAAAAGTAGCTTCAAGCTGAGGAAAGGTCATTTTTCCACAGTTCAGTTCTCTGAAAAACTTCCATGTCCCACTGAAATCCTAGTCGAGGAGTGAAGCAACCACATGCTGGAACTTCAGGGCCAACTGGAAGGTCATAGGAAAGCCCGCACTAGTCGATCTTCTTTATTACAAACCTAAAAATGCACAGTCCTGAAAAGGGTGGCCTCTCTGTGCACACATGACATTTTTTAAAAGAAGAAGCGCAATATTAAGGGAGCTGAGGTCTGATCACCAAAAATCAGTACAACAAAAACAACCAATAATGAATATTGAACACTAGAATTCAGATTACCAGATGTTCTAAGAAGATGGAGTGCCAGTATTCAATTTTCATTTTGAACACCACATTACAAAAGAACTATTTTTAAAAATAAAAAAGGATTGAGGGAAAAGGAGAAAAAATAAAAAGAATTATCTAAACCGTCGAGTGACCCCCTGTTTGTTCCTGATAAACTTCAATCACATCTTCTTCCTCCATTCCCAGCTGGAAGAAAGAAAAAAATATGTTAATGCTAGACTATAAAAGCTTCATTTTTATATTGGCTGCAATTATATGGCTACTATTTTACAGTACAAGAAGATACATATGTCACCTGTAATTAACAAGCCTCCAAGACTGAAAATCTTGTTCTGAGATGCTAGCCCCTGGGAGGTGGAAGTAAGAGGAATAAGGAGTTCAAGGCCAGCTTCAGTTAGTTCCAAGTCAGCCTGGGCTCTATGAGACTCAAAACACTAAAGAAGCCAGGGATGCTAGTACGTGACACTAATCCCGGCACTCAGAAGGCAGAGGCAGGCAGATATATCTGTGAGTTTAAGACCACCCTAGTCTATATAATGAGTGCCAGAGCTATGGAGAGAGACCTTGTCTAAACAAAACAAAAACTGGAAGGGGGAAAAAAAGAATATTTTTCATCTAAAGAACATTTGGGGAAAAAAAAGCTAGGAGTAATAGAGTCTGAGTTTTTTTTTAAAAAAATACTTTATTTTATTTCATTTTATGTGCATTGGTGTGAGGGTGTCAATCCCTTAGAATTGGGGTTACAGACAGTTGTGAGCTGCCATGTGGGTGCTGGGAATTGAACCCGGGTCCTTTGGAAGAGCAGGCAGTGCTCTTAACCACTGGGCCATCTCTCAAGCCCGAGTCTGAGTTTTTTGTTGTGTTTTATTTTGTTTATTCTGGGATAGAGTTTCTCTATGTAGCCCTTTTCTAGAACTCCCTCTGCAGACCAGGCCTCAAACTTACAGAGACTGGCCTGCCTTCTGCCTCCTGAATTCTGTAATTAAACGTGTGCACCACAGCTGCCACCACCGCCTGGCTTCCTAATTTCTGTTTAACAATGATCCACCCACCCAGAGATTTATCTAGTTATATGCTGTTTAATAATTACATTTCTATAAAATGAAGGGAAGGAAAAAGGGGGGGAATAAAATATAAAACATGTAGTCATGGTACAGTGCTTACTCCCAAACAATCTGGGAAGAGCCAAGGGGAACACAGGTACCTGACACACAAAAGGAGAGATTAGACAAAGATATTAGGTAAATTTATGTAAATAATACACAGCCTTTTTAAAATTCTGTACTTGTAACTTCTCTGCAAGATGAAAATATTTCAAAATAAAAACTTTTTAAGCCAGGCACGGTAGCACATGCCTGTAATCCCAGCACTGGGGAGGCGGAGGCAAAGGCAGGCAGATCACTATGAGTTCAAGGCCAGCATGGTCTACAGAGTGAGTCCACAACAGCCAAGGCTACACAGAGAAGCCCTGCCTTGAAAATAGATAATGCATTTTTATTTTTTAAATAATTTATTTAATTTTATGTGCATTAGTATGAATGTGTCTGATCCCTTGGAAATGGTGTTACAGACAGTTGTGAGCTGCCATGTGGGTGCTGGGAACTGAACCCAGGTCCTTTGGAAGAGCAGGCATGATCTTAACCATTGAGCTATCTCTCCAGCCCTTTTTTTTCTTTAACAATCTTTTCCTTTTTAAAAAAAAATTATTTATTTACTTTTTATTTTGTGTGCATTAGTGTAAAGATGTCATATCTCTGAAGTTACAGACAGTGGTGAGCTGCCATGTGGGTGCTGAGAATTGAACCTGGGTCCTTTGGAAGACCATACAGTGCTCTTAACCACTAAGCCATCTCTCCAGCCCCCAAATGCAGTTTTAAATGCGGGAGAAAGTCAAGAATACAGGTACCAAGTTGAAGGGACTCAAAATGGCCAGTATCTAAAGGACAGCCACACATTTTCAAGAAAAGGTAACTGTGATAGCTATTCTTGGTAGTCAACTTGACAAAGTCTTTTCTTTCTTTCTTTGGTTTTGGTTTTTTGAGATGAGGATTTTCTGTGTAGCCTTGGCTAGCCTGGAATTGATTTGTAGATGAGGCTGGCCTTGAACTCACAGAGATTCGCCTGCCTCTGACTCCCCGCGCTCTGGGATTACAGGCATGCAACACCATACCAGCTTGTTTTCGTTTCTCAGGAGACAGAGTTTCTCTATGTTATCCCAACTGTCGTAGAACTACCTAGCCTGACCTCCAACTCACAGAGATCTGCCTGCTTCTGCACAGCTACACCCAGTTTAGCTGACTCTGGATTCTCTGTAGATGGGAAGATCGATCTTTAAAATGGAAGACACGGAAGAAGGAAGCTTCTGCTCTACTTGCCCACTCTCTATGGAAAGTTCATTCCTTAACTGGCATTAGAGCCACTTCTTTAAGGTATTCAAACCAGCCAAGACATCCAGCCTCATGGACTGAATAACTACTAGATTTCTTGGACCTTCCATTGGTAGACAGACATTGTTGAAATTGCTGGACCACAGCCTGTAAACCACTCGAATAAATCTTTACACACAACACACACACATTTTTCTTATCAGTTTTGTTCCTCTAGAGAACCCTAATACAGTAACTTTACAGTAAATGAATATGGCAATTATCATTTAACTGAGACAGCAAAATTAATATTATTCTTAATGGAAGGTAGGGGGATATGAGGGAGGCAAAGGCAGGCAGATCTCTGTGAGTTCAAGGCAAGCCTATTCTACACAGTGAGTTCCAGGATACCTAGAAAGAGACCATTTCAAAAAAAGAAAAAAAAAAAAAAAAGAGTAGCACTGGCTAGCACCTTTAAATCCCAGCACTCGAGAGGCAGGCAAAATCTCTGAATTCAAGACCAGCTTCGTTTACAGAATGAGTTCTATCAAGACAGGACTACAACTACACAGAAAAACCTTGTCTTACAAACAAAAAATAAAATTGTTCTCTTTGTATGTATATGATTGTTGGCCTGCATGCATATGTATATGGATCATGTTTGTACGTGGTGCCCAAGGAAGTAAGAAGAGCGCATCAGATCCCTTAGAACTGGGGTTATATCTAGTTATCAACCATCCATCATGTGGGTGCTGAAAACTGAAGCCAGGTCCTCTGCAAGAGCAAGAAGTACTCAAAACCTTTGAGCCCCAAGGAAAACCTTTTTTGTCCCCAGATTGTTGAAATATGCACTGAAGCCACCCCCAGGATGCCCAGGGTGGAGTGAGATGACTCGAACATATGCATCATGACCTTCATGGAATCCTGTGTGCATTCGAATATGTATAATAAATATAAATTTTAAAAACTGTTTTTTCCCTTTTTATTTTGGTGCTAGGGATCAAACTCTGGAACACATGCATATGCACATGCTCTACCAGTGAGCTACAATCCCAACATATTTTATTTCAAACTTTTGAATCAGGAAAAAAAAAAAAAAAAGAAAGAAAGAAAAAGCCATACTTACTTCTTTTGGAGTATGATTATCAGCAATTCTCTGACCTTCAAAGAGAAACCTGAGTGAATTCATTGGAACTCCCTAAAAAAAAAAAAAAAAAAAGGAAAAAGAAAGTGTGTGTGAAAATCTTAGGCTATGTACCAGGCAGTGGTGTGTACCTTCAATCCCAGCACTCCAGAGGCGGTCTACAGAGTGAATTCTAGGACAGCCAGAGCAATACAGAGAAACAATGTCTCAATAATAACAAAAAAGAAAAGAAAGAGAAAGGAAGGAAGAAGAAACAGCATGAAACATGAAAGGCTATATAGACCATAAAATTAGATTGCTGATTCAATCATAATTATCATCTAAAGAGCACTAATGATTTGTTAGGAACGCCTTCCTAACAACACAGTCACAATGTTCTTTGCAAACACCCAAGAACCCTCATCTTCATTTTGTAAGGCCTGTAGAGAAGTTAAGAATTTTAGCTCAGAAGGGCTAGAGATAGCTCAGTGGTTCAGAGCGCTGTCTGCTCTTCCAGAGGTCCTGAGTTCAATTACCACAACCATTTGGTGGCTCACAACTATCTACACTAGAATCTGATGCCCTCTTCTGTCATGCAGGTATACATGCACATAGAGCATTCATATACATAAATAAATAAATCTTCAAAAAATTTTTAAAAGTTTTTCAGCTAAGAATGACTGCTAAGCCTATCCTCTCAGCCACTGCTATATTCATTTCCCCCTTTGAACTAGCATAGAGAAAATGAGGACCTAGATATATGCCCTTACTAGCTTCTAAAGTATAAGCAAAACTGGTTTTAAACATTAAATCCAAAGAACCTTCTGGTCGTGCCAAAGAACTAGCTAAGGCACAGTAGCTACCAAATGTGTGTAGATAATATATACGACAGGCTAAATCCAATGCCACAAAAGAGGTTTATTTTTTTTAAAACCATTTCAACATGACAGTTAAAGGGGAGATGACTTTTTTTTTTTTTTAAACAATTTATTTAACTTTTATTTTATGTCAGAAGGTGTCAGATCCCTTGGAATTGGCGTTACAGAGAGTTGTGGGCTGCCATGTGGGTGCTGGGAATTGAACCCAGGTCCTTTGGAAGAGCAGACAGTGCTCTTAACCCTTAAGCCATCTCTTCAGCCCCCACAGATGACTTTTTAAAACAAAATAACTTTACTGGAAAGTGCAAATCACAAATCACCTATTTAAGGCCTAGAAATAGTTCAGTGGTTAAGTGCATGGGTTACTCTTCTAAGACACAGGTTCAGTTCCCAGCACCCACATGGCAGCTCTCTATAACTCCAGTCCTGGGGGAATCCAACGCCCTCCTCTGACATCTAAGGTTACTGCATACATATAATGCACAGATATACATGTAGGCAAAACATCACCACACAAACATAAATAAAATTTAATTAAAAAAAAACTAACTTAAATACTTTTATCTGTGGGTGTTTAAACACTGCCCCTGAAAAAAATTACAAAGAAATTAAAATATACCAAGTGCAGTGACACACACCTTTAATTCCAGCACTCAACTGGCAGATTTTATACAGATTTTTTTTAAAGGAGTTAATTCCTTGGAATTATCTTGAAATGCATTTGAAAATGATACATAATTAGCAGAAATCTACATTTGTATAGAGGAGAAAACACTTTAAGTACTTATCAGAAGAAGGTATTGGAAAGTACATTTCTGTTTGTCTGTCTGTTACGCGTGGATGTTCTGCCCCCCTGTACGTCTGTGCACCACTGTGCAGTGCTCACAGGAAGGCATCAGATCCTCTAGGACTGGAGTTGCATAGGGTTGTGAACCAAGGACATGCTGGGAATTGAACCCAAGTCCTTTGAAAGAACAGTCAGTGCTCTTTAAGTGCTGAGCCACCATGTTTCCAGCCAAGAAAATATATTAACTATAGATGTAAATTGGATAGATGGCCTAAAACTGAGCACAGGGAAAATTTACAGTAATCACCAAAAAGGCCTGCCTTTATTATCACATGCAGATGGGAACCATCCAGAGAAAAAAATTTCATTTCAGTAGTCATTAAAACTGAGTTAAATTTCAGTTATTTCTATTTTCAAACTTTAAAATGGATCACAAGAAGAAAAGAATGGTGTATTAACTGATAAATTAGGGTGTTTTCCTTAAGTTCCTAATGCTGAAAATAGAATTTCTTTTGCCAAAGCACTGTATTTGATGTCCCAATATACAAACCTGTCTTTGACAGTATGATTCTTTGAGTTTCTTGAGATGTGTTGTCATTTTCACTTTGAAATGTATCTCACTGCTATCCTAAGGAGATAAAGGGAAACATTATTCCTTCTTTGTCTACACTAGTTACTTGAGCCTAATTATTTAATTATTCTTTGTCAATTATAGTTTCCACTAAAATATTCTTTTTAGCATTCCTAACTAGTTTCACTAAAACAATCTAATCAAATTCCAAGTTACTTTTTAGCAACCCATTATAAAAAATTAGTAAAGATGTTTTAGGTATCAAAATTAATATAAATTTATATGTCAGAGAATGCATTCCTTCATTACAGCATACCCATCAAAATGAATACTGTAAAAATAAAAATGAACTGTTACAAACCCTCACAAGCAATCAAAACAAAACATACTCTTCCATTCATACCAACTACAGTGTCCCTGAAGGTGGTCAAACCTAGGAGAAAAATACAAACTGTAAAGTGACATAGAAAACTTTTTTCTACCATGAAGTGACCCACTGAAGCTGGTATAAGCCACATAAATAAAATCTTCAGTAAGTCAAACTGAAGGTTTGGGGCCAAGGGTGTCACTCAGTGGAGTACTGCCCTTTCCTCCATCCAAGCCCTCCTGCACATCTCCCCTTACTCTCAAATTTATGGCCTCTCATTTTTCTTTCACTGTTGTTAAACACATGCACACACATATAATCCTAGGTATATAAATAGAATCTGCTCATTCTTACAGTTCCTTGTGTCTCTGATTTCAGATTGTTTTATATTACTCGTATCTATATGATTTCAGGACTGAGCACTGGTACTGTATAGTCCGTTTGGGGGTTCTTCTCTGGAGAAAACTATTTCTCCCCTCTTGGAATTCCTTAGCTCCCCACAGTTCTTTGTATAATGTTGAGGCCCCATCAGAGCTACCCCTTCCATGTTAGAATGTCTTGGTGGTTTTCATGTTAGAATGTCCTTGCTCAGGTTTTCTTTAGGCATCCATGTTCAGATTTCATCCTAGGTAGACCTTGAAGCTGAGACCCTTCTCATTTACTAACCTCAAGTAGCTGGAATTATAGGCCAGAAACATCAGGCTCAGCAAAGATGGTCTTTTTAATTAACAGCCTAGGGAAACACTCATATAAAAATAACTCAATAATAAAAGATGTAAATCTAAGAGCTAAACTATAAAACACTTAGAAAAAAAATCACAGGTGTAAATCTTTGCAACTATGGATTAAACAAGTTTCTTTTTTGTTGCTGTTGTTGTTTTTGTTTTCTTTTGTTTTGACTTTCTTTTTTCTTTTTTTTTTTTTTTGATTTTTCAAGACAGGGTTTCTCTGTGAAGCCTTGGCTGTACTGGAACTCACTCTGTAGCCCAGCCTAGCCTCCACCTCACAGAGATCAGCCTGCCTCTGAATCCTTGAATGCTGAGATTAAAGGCATGTACCACCATGCCTGTTTTGTTTGTTTTTGAAGAGAGTGTCTCTGTAGAGACAGCTGTCCTAGAATTCACTCTGTAGTCCAAGATGGACTCAAACTCAGAGATCGGCTTGTCTCTGCCTCTGAGTGCTACAGGCATGCAAAAAAGTGAAAATATAAACCAAAGCTAAGAGGAAGTATTTGCTAATCATGTATCTAGTAAAGGTTTACTACCTAGCACACCTTTGACTGCCTTTCAGATTGTTTCCAGAGTTCCAGAGAGGTCTAACTAAGGAAGTAAGAACCAACATAAATATGGGTGGGGTATAGAAATAACTCAGTAATTAAAAGCATATATAATTCGAAGGGCCTGAGACTGGTTCTACACACTACGTCTGGCACCTCACAAATACCTCTAATTCCAACTCTGGCTTCTATGTGCACCTGCACTCAAATGCAGATACAGAGACATACACAATTTAAAATCTTCTTTAAAAACAAAAAAATCTGCTGGATGTAACAGCACTTGCCTTTAATATCAGCACTCAAGAATCAAACAGTAGCAGGCAGACTTCTGTGAGGTCAAGGCCAGCTTGGTCTACTAAATGAGTTCCATGCCAGTTAGAGCTACAGACTGAAACCTTGTCACAAAATGTTGGTGTTGGTGATGATGGTGGTGGTGGTGGTGTCAGCAGCTGGAGAGATAGCTCAGTGGTTAAGAGCACTGGTTTCTCAGTGGGGCCAGGTGGTGTGTGCCTTTAATCCCAGCACTCTGGGAGGCAGAGGCAGGTGGATCTCTGTGAGTTCAAGGCCAGCTGGTGTACAAAGAAGTCCAGTCAGGGCTACAGAGAGAAACCTGACTTTTCAAAAAGAAAAAGAAAAAAGAGACTCATTGGAAGATTTACAAACTCATTTCAAATAAAGGAGTATTGCAAAGCAACTGAAATTAACAGACTGAAGTAGGCAAGAACAATCAGCATAAAGCACCTGTCTCAAAAAAGAAAAACAAACAAAACAGCACTGGCTTTTCTTTCAGAGCACCTGGGTTTGCTTTCCCAGCACCCACATGGCAGCTCACAAACATCTATAACTCCAGTTCCATAGATACCAGGTATGCAGGTGGTGTAGACACACATGCAGCCAAACACCTCTACATACAAAAATTTAAATTTAAAATAAAAATATTTAAAAACAGTGAAGGGTGGAAGAAAAAGAAAGGTTCAGTGGGTAAGGCAGGACACACAAGTATCCATCCAAGTTCAGATCCCAGTAGGAACAATAAAAAAGAATAAAGACCAGACCAAACTCTACTACTATGGGAAAGAAAGAGGAGGAGCCCTGAAACTTGCTGGCTACCAACCAGCTCCAGAAGCAATGAGAACCCCTGTCTCAGGAGATAAGGTGAAGAGTAACAGAACAGACACCTAATATAGCCTTCTCTGACTTCTACAATGTGAGCACAAGCAAACGCAACAACTGAGCATGTGCACTGCATGCACACACACCACGCTCAGGTAATAATAAAAAGAGTAAAGGAAAGGCTGGGGATATGGTTCTGGCCATGTGCCACACCCTAGGTTTAGTCCCCACAACCACTACGACTGCTAGAACACACATACATATACAGTAAGCAGACCCTCCAACACAAATTACTTCCTCAACGATCAAGGAAATGCATAAGCAAAATTGTCACAGTGGAGGCAGTAATCTCACAGCTGGAAGAACATAGAGGAGAACTCTCATACTTTGATGGTAAGAGTGCATTTCACTAATTCTGACATTAAAATAATAACAACAACATGCCAGCTATGCTGGCACATTTTCTTAATTCCAGCACTTGAAGGAAAAAGCAGGTACGTCTCTATAGTGTAAAGCCAGCCTGGTCTACACAGTAAGGCAAGAACAGGTTAAGGGCCACATAGTGAGACCCTGTCTCAAAAACCAACAAGCACCTTTTTTACCCCCAACAGATACATGTACAATAAGTTAAAATGCAATTTTTAAATAACTTGTCTTACCTAATACCTTTCCTATGTGTTCACACACCAGAGGAATGTCAAAGAAAAATAATAAAACTCACCTGTCCAATAACTTTGAGTTTAATGTATTCTCCTTCCTTCTTATCCCCTAAGTCCTCAGTTGAAGGTTTTGCCTCCTGAAAGAAATTTCCAGATTAAAAATTCCTAAATGCTGTATTAGTCACTTGTAAGTACCCATTACGTTTCCCCAGATAACAGACTCTGTGCCTAAGAATACAAAGAGCACTTATTCTCCACCACTCAATTATTCTTCAAACTCCCCATTCAGTAAAGAACAAGAAACTTAATTTCAGACGGTGTGGTGCATGCCTTTAATCCCAGAGCTCAGAGAGGCAAGCAGGTGGATCTCTGTTTAGGCCAACCTGGTCTACAAAGCGAGTCCAGGACAGCCAAGGCTACACACAAAAACCTTACTTTGAAAAAAAAATGAAAAGAAAAAGAAGACTCATTGGAAGATTTACAAACTCATTTCAAATAAAGGAGTATTGCAAAGCAACTGAAATTAACAGACTAAAGTAGGCAAGAACAATCTCAGCACAAAGCATCTCAGTTAGTCATTCTTAGTTAAACAGTGTCCTGGAAAATGCCACCAACAGTGGGTAAAGTAGCTGCACACACAACTTTAGTTCAACTACCACATTTAAATATTTAAATATTATTGTTATTCATATTAATTCAAAAAACCTTAAGGTATTGGAAGCCATTTACCCTGCTAGGTAATGAATTCCTATGATTTTGCAGCTAGCCTGATCTACATAGAGTTCCAAGGAAAATGTTATCTCAAAAAGAACTTAAATCCACATTCACTAAGAATTAGCACACTGAGCTGGGCGCGTCTCCCAGCAGTCTGGAGAGGCAGAAGCAGGCAGATCTCCGTGAGGCCAGCATGGTCTACAAGGCAAGCTAAGGCTACACAGAGAACCCATGATTTGGAAGGAAAAAGAAATTAGCACACTGAGCGGGATGTGGCAGTGCACACCATTAATCCCAGCACTGGGAAGCGGAAGCAGCATCTCTGTTTGAGGCCAGGCTGGTCTACAAGCCACGACCATTACACAAAGAAGCCCTGTCTGTTTAAAACAACAACAACAAAACACACTGAATTTTACAAGTAAAGCGGAGAAACTATGTATACAGCACATGCCACAAGAGTTAAAATTACTAAATTCTTTGACATTTAAAAATGAACATAACACAATTCCAACAGCACAGGAAATAATCCCAAGAACTGAAAATAGTATTGCAGAAAATTAAGTTTCTGCACAGAAAAAAAAAAAAAAATCAATAGAGTGAAAAGAACCTACAGATTGGGAGAAATCTTTAATCTTTGCCTCTAAAGGAGGCGATCACTATCTAGACTCTACAAAAAACAAAAAACAAAAAACTAAACAAAACATTCTAAAAATTAAATACAACGGGACTGGAGAGATGGCTCAGTGGTTAAAAACACTGATTGCTCTTCCAGAGGATCTGGGTTCAATTCCCAGCACCCACATGGCAGCTCACAACTGTCTTTAACTCCAAGATCTGACACCCTCTCACACAGACATATTTGCAGGCCAAACACCAATGCACATAAAATTTTTAAAAATTAGTTAAAAAATTAAATAAAACAACAACGAAACAAGCCAACCAACCAATCAATCAATCAATCAATCAATCAATGGGTTATGTTTTCTCTCAAATGTAGAATCTGACTGAAAGTCATATTAAATAAAGGGGACTATGGAGAGTGTGAAAGAAAGAGATCTAACATGAAGGAATAACGAGAGGATGACAAAGTATCTGTATTATGAAAGCAGAAAGGAGACAATATCGAGGAGGAAAAAGATCAGGGGTCAAGGGAGACAGAGGTAGGTCTGGGGAGAGGACAAACAAAAAGATCTGTATGTATGAAAACAACAAATGGAACCCATTTCTTTATGTTATTAGGTGTGGGGAGGGGGAACAAGTGAGTAATCACACAAAGAACTCCAAGAAACTTTAACTCCAAAATTCAGTCCGGAGTCTAAGAAAATGCTGAGGTGACAAAGGAGACAATATGAAACGGCATGCCCGTTTTCATTCTGCAGTGCTGTCAATGCTTCTGAGTACTGTGGCCGCGGACTAAATTAACCTTCTTTAGCCAGACAGCTCTCACCTGAAAACCAGAAGACTCGCTTAACAGTCTTGCCACATTTCTATGAATTTATAGTCATAGTAAAGAGTTGCTTATTCCTGTAATGAAGGGCAATAAAAAGCAACCAAACCTTCCTCCCCTTTAAGGGAAGGAAAGGGGTGAGAAGTTGTGCTTAAGCTAGCACAAAAGAAGATATCCCCCTTTCCCTAGCAGCAATGTATCACCATACAAATGAGCTCCAGTGTTTCCTGGTTAGGGTAGCTACAGAAGACACTTAGAAATAAAAAATCCCCCCTCCTCTACTCAATCATCTACAGAACTTCAGAACTCTCCTCTAAACATAGCTTTCTTGGATCCTATAATGCTCAAAAAGCATAGTAAATGGCTTCCAATACCTTAAGGTCTAAAAACAAACTCCATAACATTTCAATATATACATTACTAAACTCGTTTTTATTTTTCTCTTACCATTCCTTTTCTCTTACCATTCCATTCCAAACCCCAAAAAATTCCTCACCTTTTGCTAATGTCTCATATATTTCCATTGCTGTAAGAACACACTACAACCTAGGCAACTGATAATAAAAGAAAGCATTTAACTGAGTTTACAACTCAATAAGGTTAGAGTCCATGATGGTGGAACGAAGGTAAAGTGGCAAGAACAACATCTCAAACCACAAGAGACAAGAGTGTACGCACTGGGAACGACTGGATTTTTGAAACTGCAAATCCATCCCAGTGACACAACTCCTTCAAATCCTTCTCAGTCACCAACTGGGGACCAAATATTTAAATATATGAGCCTGTGGGGGCCATTCACATTTGACACCACACCCCCAAACATGTCCATCAACCTTCCATCTTCAGCCCTTTATGGCCCCAGTTTCCTTTACCTGAAATAAAGGTAAAACCTTCCCCAAAATCAACTCAAAGATATCTGCCCCACAGATAAACTAAAGTCTAATACTGAAATGCCTTCTTAGAGCCACCGTACTCTCCCAACCACTATCTTCCTTTAATGCGCCTACTTGTAAATCATACATATCCTACACTGAAAATATTGGCCTCCTTGACCTGATTTCTCTACTGCTGTCTTTATTTTTCCATTATTGTCAAGATTTTTACAAGTCAGTATTTGCTATGGGCACTTTTACTCTCTACCAGCTGTAAACTGGCATATGCATCATCATTCCACTCAAGCCTGCCCCTCACCATGGAGTTCCAGTTGGACTCCTCACTGCTAAAACCAAAGGACTCTCATATTTTTCCATCTCTGGCTTCCAATATTCAATCGATTTCTCATCTCAGTTGCTTCCTTAAATGATGGCCTTCAGCCTCTGCTTTTCTTCCTGGCCTCCTGGGTGACTACTTCTTAGATACTGTGTGTTGGTTAGTTTTTGTCAACTTGACACATTACAGAGCCCTGGAAGAGGGACAATTGCCTCCATCAAAATGGCCTGTGAGCAAGGATGGAAGGCATACTTTTTTTGATTTAGAGGTCCCAATCCACTGTGAACAGTACCACCCTTAGGCAAGTAGTGGTGGGTAAGAGAGTAAGCAGGCAGCATTCCATTCCTCCAAGACTTCTGCTTCACAGTTCCTGCTTTTAGGTTCCTAACTTGAGTTGCCCTGGCTTCTCTCAATGATGAACTGTGACTTGGAAAATATATGAAAGTTTTGGTTTCCATTTTTGTTTGTCTGGTTTTGGTTTTTTGAGATAGCGTAGCCTTGGCTACCCTGAAACTCACTCTGTAGACCAGGCTGGACTGGAATTCAGAGATCTGCCTACCTCTGTCTCCCAAATGCTGGGATTAACGGTGTGCGCCACCACTGCTTGGCTTGATCAGTGTTTATAATAGCAACCAAAAGCAAAACAGGACAGATATGAAATCAAAATCATCCTCACCAACTTGACAATTTCAGGGTTCACAGACTTTAACCCAAGGGCCTCAATAGTTGACATCCCTTGGGCAAGTAAGTATCTATAACTGGAGGCATTATTTCTAATTCCTTTCTCTGAAAACTAAAACTGAGACAAACTACTGGGCTATGAACATAGCTCAGGAGCGAAATACATGTTTGGTGTGCAAAAGTTCTGAGTTCAACTCCCAGCACTAAAGCCAGCAATCACAGCAGCAATCAAGCAAACAACAAAAACTAACTCTCCCCCGGATTCCCAACTACAACAGCGACCACACAGCGCATCTGACAACAACAAACACTGAGAATCTCTTTGGCCACCCTTCCTTCCTTCCGTCTGTTTGCTTTTTGTTTTTCTTGGTTTTTTGTTTTTCGAGACAGGGTTTCTCTGTGTAGCCTTGGCTGTCCCAGACTCCCCTTGTAGACCAGACTGGACTTGAATTCACAGAGATCTGCTAAGATTACAGGCATGTGCCACCACAGCCAGCTTGGCTACTCTTTCCTTCTTTCTTTTAAAGATTTATTTATTATGTGTACGGTGTTCTGCCTGCATGTGTGCCTACAGGCCAGAAGAGGGCACCAGGTCTAACTACAGATGGTTGTGAGCCACCATGTGGTTGCTGGGAATTGCACTCAGGACCTCTGGAAGAGCAGCCAGTGCTCTTAACCTCTGAGCCATCTCTCCAGCCCTTGGCTACTCTTTAAGTGTCCTATTTAGTCATTCACCACTGTGACATTTTAGTTGGCTCTGAAGCCTATCTCATGCTCTACCATCACTGAACCACTATAGGAATGGACATCTTCACCACTTGTGTAACAGCTTTCATGGAGCCATGCACCTTCTCATGGACTCGGTCTGTCTGCCTGTCTGTCTTTCTTTCAAGTCTTTTTCAATGCAGGGTCTCACTTCTCACTATGTATCTCTAGCTCTCCTGGCACCCACTCTGTGGATCAGGCTGGCCTCGGACTCAGAGATCTACTTAAATGTGCCTCCTGAGTACTAGAATTTAAAGGTGTGCACCACTATGCCCCAAGACTTATATTTTCTGACAGTCTAGAAAAAAAAAATCATAGACAAAAATAAAAAACAGAATCAGTCTCTAGTAATCAGTGTCTCTGTTCTCTAGCTTAAAAAAAAAAAAAAAGGCAGCCAATACAGAATAGTACAGCACACTAGTTACAAAACAGTGAAAGCATTCATCTAAGTCTGGGACAGTAAGTCATCAAAGAAAGGACAGTTCCAGAGAGCTGGCTGACTTGGCTGGCAAGAGTATACAGCCAACAGAGCAGAAGAAAGTCATGACAATTTTACTGGAAAGGTAAAGGAATTTAATATGAACTAAGCATTATCAACTCTCCAAGGAACAACATGGAAACAGATGGCTGGTTCTGGAAAGTGAACTAAACTCTAAGAAAACACAACAGTTTGCATTTATAAGTGTACAAAATTAACAAGTATTATACTATTTCAAGTCAAAAGATCGTCACAAAGATGTACTCTGGCAGTCAGTGCACAGACAATTCAGCCACACGGACCGAGCATCTCATTTAACTGTCACTGCTCCTTTCAGCTACACAAGGATTGTTAATTCTTCCTGAAAGAAGAGGATGCTAGGGAAATACTTTTTTTTTTCTTTTCCTGAATTTTTTGTTTGCTTTTTGGCTTTTGAAACAGGGTCTCTTTATGTACTCCTGGCTGTCACTCAATATATAGACTAGACCAGGCTGGCCTTGAACTCCGAGATCCTCCTGCCTCTGCTTCCTGAGTGCTGAAATTAAAGGGGTATACCCAGTTCTTTCTTTGTTTTGTTTTTGTTTTTCTAGAGTTTCTCTGTGTAGCCAGGTTGTCCTGGACTCACTTCGTAGACCCAGCTGGCCTTAAACACAGAGACCCGCCTGCCTCTGCCCCCGCCAAGTGCTAGAATTACAGGTGTGTGCCACTGTGCCTAACTTTTTTAAAAATATATTATTTATTTTATGCGTACAGGTGCTTTGCCTGCATGTATGTCTATGTACCACATGCATACACTGCCCAGAGAGGACAGAAGAGGACACTGGATCCCTGGAAACTAGAGTTACAGGTGGTTGTGAGCCATCACATGGGTGCTGGGAATCAAACCATGGTCCTCTGAAGAGCAGCCAATACTCTTAACCGCTAAGCCATCTCTCTAGTACCTATTTATTTAATTCTTGAAAATATTATTATCTTCCTTTTGAAAAGTAGGATAACAAGCTGGGCCTGGTGGCATAAGCCTTTAATTCCCAGGATTCAGGCAGATCTCTGTGATTTGAAGCCAGACCTTTCTACTAGGCATTTTCAGGCTAGCTGGGACTACACAATGAGATGCTGGCCTTCACAAAAAAAAAAGTTTGGAGAAAAGAGTAAGAGAAAGGAAGTAGGATAACACAGTACTGTGGGTATATTAAAAGAAAAAAAAAGCCCTCTTGTGTATTATGTCTCAAATGTCTGAAGCCACACACCCATGAAGTCTTATCAATATGGCTGCTTGAACAAGACGAGAACAAGGGTGACAGCAGCAGAAAGGCTAATGTAGGTGGGGGAGGGGAGCTCAAGAGAACTACTAACGCATGCCAAGAAAGGAATACACCCTTCCCAGTAAAGAGCACACTACCTGGCTGGCCGGTACCAAGTGCCCCGTCTTAAAACACAAGTACAAGTAACACCACACAGACTGCAAGTTGTAGTTATGTACTCGGGAATACACACTCACATGTAACAAAGAAAAAGAGGCCATGAACATAAAAGAGCAAAAGGGACAGTTTGGAGGGGGAAAAGGGAAGGGGCAAATGATGTAATTTCAAAAAAAAAAAAATTATAGCCCTATTTACATGTGAATGCCTGAGATTGGCTTCAAAATTAACATGGAATGGTGAAGGATGCTTCAGATTTGAAAAATAAGACAAGCCATGAACTATAAATGAGCTATAAACACATTTAAAATTTCCATAATAAAAAATTTTACTAAATAGTACTTAAACTTTAAAAAAATGTATAGACATCAATTTATCCCACTTTGTTTCCTAAGGAAGGTCCAACAAAATAAACAATTCTAATTCTTCAAACTATTATTAAAATGTAAAAACTGTCTGGACAAGATGGTTTGGTGGACAATGGATCAAACAGAATGAAACAGGATTAAAGATTGGGACTAGAACTGATCAGCTATAACTCACTTGAAAGGTTAAGTTAAAATACTCAAGATAGTTCATTACATTATATTACAACCCAGAACTGTGGCTTAATACAAAATACACTTAACACACAGCTTGTCAAGAACTAAAAATTGCAGTTGAAAATCTGCTGCTAATTGAATAAAAATACTGTTTTGGTTAGGTCTAGGGACTGTAAGATGAATAAAACATGGAACAAATTATTTTGTTTGTATTTAAAAGTATAATCAAACTAATTTGGAAAAATGACAGACACTATTAATCACTTATACAGTATCTACTTTCCCTTCCTCACAAGAAAACTTACATTTGCTCAGAAAATAAAAATAAAAATAAAAATAAAACGTTATTTCACCATGTATGGCAGTGTACACCTTTGGTCCCGGCACTTGGGAGGTAAAGGCAGGCAGATCTCTCTGAGTTTAAGGCCAGCAATGAAAGCTGGGCACGGTGGCACACACCTGTAATCCCAGCACTCTGGGAGGCAAAGGCAGGCGATTTCTGCAAGTTCCAGACTAGCCTTGTCTACAAAGTGACGTCCAGGACAGCCAGAAAACCCTGTCTCAAAGAAAACAAAATAAAATAGAAGCATTATGTCCTCATTTTTAAATGGCCCTGAGGCATGAAATAATATAACCTTTTCTTTCTGTTTTCTCCTACCTAGTACACATATACAAGCTACATCTACACTTGTTTCATGAGGGAAAACTAGCAGCACACTTGTTCAACCTAAGATCTATCATCTAGTATTCAATCCAACAGCAATTCCAACTAAAAAGTACTATAAACAACTATTATTTGGCCTCGGTTCAAATCAAGTTCTGTAAGGATGGGTCCTCACAGTGTAATCAACACTCAGGGTACTGAGGGAGGCAGACTGCCACAGGTCTGAGGCCAGTAAGGACTGTAATGTAAGAACTTGTCTCAAGCCAGGCAATGGTAGCACATGCCTTTAATCCCAGTGCTCGGGAGGCAGAGGAAAACAGATCTTTTTGAGTTCCAGGCCAGCCTGGTCTACAGAGCGAGTTCCAGGAGGGCCAATGTTACAGGACTGTTACACAGAGAAACCCTATTTTGAAAAACAGAAACAAAAAAGAAAGAAAAAACCTTTCTCAAGAGAAAAAGGCCTACATAACTACTTTGATATACTTCAAAAGGCAGACATCTCTGTATAAATACTCTGCAGTCAGGAGAGCCCGGAATGCAATAGAACAATGGCATTCAATGTATATAGGAAGCTAGAGAAATAGCTTAGTAATTGAGAGAGCCTGGGCTTATGACACCAAGTACCAGAGCTTAATTCTCTCACAACTAATTGTAACTCCAGCTCCAGGGACTCTGATGCTCTCGTCTGGCCTCCCTGAGTACCCAAACACACATGGCATATACTCATAGAACATATAAATAGAAATAAAGCTAAAAAAAAAAAAAAAAAAAGCACTACTGTGTGTGAGCTTGAGCTAGGTAGATGGATCAGTGAATAAAAGCACTTGCTGCCAAGCCTGACATTCTGAGATCGATTCCTGAGAACAACATAGTGGAAATAGAGAACCAACTCCCCAAAGTTGTCCTCTAAGGTCCAAGTGAACTCATTACCATGAGTAAACAAAAACACACACACAAAAAATCAATATAATAAAAAGGTTAATCTGTGTTTTTTCCCCTCCCTCTTCTGGAGATTGATACAGGGTTTCACTGAGATTATAGGCATTTGACAACACACTCAGCTAATTTACATATTTTAAAAACACTGTGCAGTAAGCATGTATGCAGGGTGTAGTGGCAGAGGCAGGAGGATCACTTTGAGTTCAAAGCTACCCTGGTCTGTCTCAAAAAAAATTTTTAAATCAGTACAGTCTCCTGAGCTGGGTCCAGGTTACACAGATGTGTTCTGTAAGTTTCAGAAAACCTTTAAATAACTGGCCCTAGATACAGCAAGAGAACATAACCCCACCCTTCCTCCTTCCTTCCTGTCTTTTCCTTCAGATCCTCATTAACTCCAAAAAGGCAACTAAATGCAAACATTCAGGAGGAGGAAGAGGGGGAGGGGCCACACCATATCTTTAAAGACACATTTCAGGGATATCCAAATTTTGAACTATAAAAATAAGGTGCTCAGTAACAGAATCTGTGTGAACTTGCCTACAAGTCTGTTAAAAATCAAATATCACAATTATCTATGAAAATATTCACAATTTCAGGGAATTCCAGAAGAGAATGCTGAAGATATTTTAACAGACAATTATCAACAACAATCCCAATATATGGCTAGAGAGATGGCTCAATGGTTAACAGCACAGGCTGCTCTTCCAGTGGACAACCCAGGTTCAGTTCCCAGCATCCCCACGTCAGCTCACAATCACCCTTAACTTCAGTTACAGGAGATCTGATGCTATCGTGACCTCCAGAGCACCAGGTACACACATGGTGAATATACATACATGCAGAGCCCTCATACAGATAAAATGAAATGAATCTGAAGCTGGCTGTGGGAACCCACACCTGTGAGGCCAGCCTGGTCTACAAAGCGAGTCCAGGACAGCCAGGGCTACACACAGAAACCCTGTCTCAAAAAAAGGAAGAAAAAACCGGGCTGTGGCGGTGCATGGTTTTAATCCCAGCACTCAGGAGGCAAAAATAGGCAGATCTCTGTGAGTTTGAGGCCAGCCGATCTACAAAGAACTCCAGGACAGCCAGAGCTACACAGAGAAACCCTGTCTCGAAAAACAAAAAATAAATAAACAAATAAATAAACAAAACAAAAAAAAGATACCTATGTAAGGAATATTATATGTGTTATAACAGAATTAACATCACTACTATAGGAATATCACAATTACTGGAAAAATGTTTTACTTGCAGAGTGTGGTGGTGTATACCTTTAATACCAGGAGTTAGAGGCCATCCTGGTCTAAATAATAGGGAGGTTCCAGAATAAGACAGGGCTCCAGAGACCCTGTCTCAAAAAAAAAAAAAAAAAAAAAAGAAGGAAAGAAGAAACGAGATACAGATGTCCTGCCATGAATTTGGGCTGACCTTAGGGATCTGACTGACACTAAAGGCACAAGTTGCTTTTGGTGAGTTAGTATAAAAAGGAGAACAGTTTTAACTAGACTATAAGAAAGGAAGAAGGGAGCTGGGTGGTAGTAGCAGCAGAGGCAGACAAGCCTGAGTTCAGAGGCCAGTCTGGTCTACAAAGTTTCAGGACAGCCAAGGTTATACAAAGAAACCCTGCCTCGAAGAAACAAAAACAAAAACAAACAGAAGGGAAAATATCCATTCAAATTCCTCTTACTCTTTTGATATCATCCTTCTAGTTTTGATGAAATGTGAACTAGGCTAAACATTTCTACTAATGGTTATAGGATGCTCCTCATCTTTTGGGGAACTGTGTACCAATGATGAGACCTATAGGACTTTCTCAAAAAATAAAAAATTAAAAAAAAAAAACTGTAGAAATGCTCACAAAACACTTAATGTCAGTGATTTCTCAAGATCTAAACATTAGATTGCTATCTATTTAGACAATAAAAGTCCACATTTTTAGCCAGGCAATAGCGGCACACAACTTTAATCCTAGCACTCATGAGACAGCTTTAATCCTGGCATTCTGTGCCAGCCTGGTCTACAAGCTTAGTTCCAGGACAGCCAGGAACCACAGAGAAACCTTGTCTCAAAAAAACAAAAACAAAACAAACAAACAAAAGAAAAAGTCCACTTATTTTAAACTGAATATGCAGCAGGACACAGCTGCATACACCTGTAATCCCAGGATTTAGGAAGGTGAAAAGAGCAGGATCACTACCAGCTTAGATACACAGTGAGATCATCTCAAAACAAAGAGAAAAACTGAAATTATTATTTAACTTCATTATTTTAAGCACAAGATAAAAAGCTTCTAAGAGACGCCTCAGAAAATAAAATGTGCACAGGTACTGGACTTAGAACCCAAGCAAGGCATCTTTGTATTCAACACAAGCACTAGCCTACACCCCCAATCTGAGGAAATATCCTCTTAGGAGCCTTCTGAAGACAGAATAGGCTCATGCTTTGCTATTACACAGCAGTATTTGGAGATTCCTGCTCTCACTTATTAGCCTCTTAGAAGCAAAGATTCACTTAACCTTCATCTCTAAATCTTTAACACTTAATACAAAACTTGTTATGAGAACTTATAATCATGTAGTCAATTGGCCTAATGCAGTTCCTAAATCTAGTACCACACTCTCAATTATTTAAAATCCTATCATCAGAGCAATGGTGGTGTATACTTGGGAGGCAGAGGCAGGCGGAGGTTCTCTGAGGCCAGCCTGGTCTATTTAGAAAATTCCAGGAAAACTACGGTTACACAGAGAAACCCTTGTCTTAGAAAACTAAAAAGTAAACAACCCCTAAAATGATAGCAGACATTTTTATTACTTTTTTAAAAACAAAATTCCTAAGAGTAACACTATTTCATACTGTTGCAAATTGTTTTAATGTATAGCTCAATTAAAAAGACTTGATTTGCCAGGTGTGGTCGTGCACATCTTTAATCCCAGCACTCAGGAGTTCCAGGACAGCTAGAGCTACATAGTTAGCACTCTGCCTCAAAAATAAAGAAAGAAAATAAAAAGATTTGCTTCCATTTTTTTTCTGTCATGTTTCAAAACACTTCATTGACCATCCATGGAAGAATGAAAAAATAAATAAATCACACACCAACTAGGTGTGGCAGCATAACTCTGTAAACCCAGCTCCTCTGCAAGGCTGAGGGAGGAGCCGTCCAAGTTCAAAGACATCTTGTGTTACACAGTTAAGTTCAGGACCAACCTGGGCAAAATGGTGTTACTAAGTAAAAGGAGCTATGAGGATTTAGTGGCATAGTGCTTTCCTGGCAAACCCACTTGGGAGGCCCTAGGTCCAAGCCCAGTCATCCCAGTGGGGTGAGTCCAACAGCATAGTGGAGCTTCACAGATCCCCCGAAAAACCACCTGCCACAGAAAAACTCTGTCTCGAAACACCAAAAAAACAAAACAACCTGTGTTCTAAGGTCCTTTTTTTCTTTCTTTCTTCATATCCTTCTTAAATGATGTGAGTTCAAACTGGAGCAAAAACAATCCTAAAACTTAATTTGTAACTCTTTCTCTATGGTGCCCTTTCATCAGGCTAACATGCTTTTTATATAGTTCGTTCCTTTCAAAGGCTGATGAAACTAAGCATTTCCAGCTGATCATTCCTCCCTGGTAACCAAGTACACAACTGTCTGGGAGACATTCATAAAGTTGTTTCTATCCCAAAATAGGAATTAATCCAGATTATTAATAGGTAAATCCACCCCACGACTAACCTACAGTATTGGTAGGCTACAGAGAGAAACCCTGTCTTGAAAAACCAAAAAATAAGGCAGGAGGTGGTGGCACACGCTTTTACTCCCAGCGCTTGGGAGGCAGAGGCAGGCGGATCTTTTTGAGTCCGAGGCCAGCCTGGTCCACAACCTGAGTTTCAGGACAGTTAAGGATACACAGAGAAACCTTTTGGGGAAGGGGGGAGAGAAAAATACATAAAAATTAAAGGTCAAGTACGTTGTGGAGTTGAATGAAAAAAGTTTATTGAAAAATTATAACTAAAGAAGTAAAAGTCAAAAAACGAGACACAACATTTTACTATGAATTGGCAGCTTTCTGCAAATATTCTGCAATTGTACAACACGAATAAAGTTTTTCCTTTCTCCTAAAAAATATTAGTCCAGGGACGCCTGGACGCCGGGGTTTGGTGCTCAAGATACGTCGTTTATATGTATGAAACTGGCTGTCAAAGAACAATAAAAATGTGCTTTTAAAAAAAAAGAAAAGAAAGTACCAACCATCTGCAGGTTAATGCCCAGATGAAATGGCGTGGTGGTGGTACTCTTCACCAGTCTGTTGTTTTCAGGGTTATTCTGAGAGCTCCTACAACTGGAGAGTTGATGGACCAATCCCGAGTAAGAAATGGAAAGTACCGAGAAAAAGAGCCGACCGCTCCGCACCCCCGGACGGAAAAAGAGACTCAGAAGTGAGCAGAGGCGGGCTGGCCCTCCAGACAAACACAACGGAAAGCAGCGTCCTGTGGGTTCCCAGTGACCTCGGACAAGGCTCCCCCGCCGCCCCCCCCCCCAATCTCCGGGACCAAGAACCCAAAGCCGGGTCGAAACCGCTTTTCAGGGCCACCTAGCCTCCCCGTCAGGGATTCCCTCCCGTTACATAACTGGGCCTAGGGCCCTGCTCCTGCCATCCAGCCCTCGGGAGGGAAACGGTCGTTTTCGCTTAGGCGGCTCTCAGGGACCGGAGAGCGAGCCCGGGCCCCCGGCGGACCCGTGAGAAACCCGGGAGCCATCGGGAGAGCCGCGGCGCCGGGCAGCGCGGCGGGGGGCGGGCGCGGAGAGGGCCGCGGGGGGCGGGCGGACCCCGGAGCCCGGCGGCGCCGGGCGGCTCGGCTGGCCGCGGCCAGGCGCTCGGCATCCCTCGCGGACCCCTCCTCACCGGCGGCCCCCTCCCCCTAGCCGCATCCCCTCCCCCGCGCCTCCGGCCCCGGTCCCCGCCGGCGGCCGACGGCCCCGAGCTCCGAGGCCCTGGCCGGGTACCTGGTCAGACATGGTGACGGTGGCTTCACCCGGCGATCTCCGCACCACAGCGGCCTCCGGCAGGCAGAACCTCACTCTGAGGTTTACAAATCCGTCTCTTCCCCACAGCACAACACCGCGGCTGCAGGGACTTCCGCTACGCCTCGCGTCACTTCCGCTCCGCGCAGAGGCGAGTTTGGGAAGACGGGAAAAGGAGGCGGGAAAACGCCTCGGGGAAGGCCGGGGGTCGTCCGGGCTGGAAACTTGTTTGCTTGGAGCAAGAGGACGACTGCAGGGGTTCAGCCGGAGGGAGGACCGGGCCCGCTATCTTAGCCCCAGGGGAAGCTAGCGCTTTGCCTGCAGGCTGTAGGTTTGGAGCCAAATTGACAGGCTGGACTCCTCCCTCTTGGACACCTTGCGCGCTGCTGAGGGCTGAACCAAGACTGTTCTTTTGTCTCCTCCCAGCCCCACCAACCCTCCCTAAATATATTGAGTTACCGCTATAACGTTTCTATTACCTCTTCTTGCTCGCTGCCGCCACACTCATGACCTTGATTAAAAACCACAACGAAAAGACGAGCCTTCAAGACACCTCTCTTTATATTGGGTTTCGTTTGTTTGTTTGAGGTAGGTTCTCGCTAAGAGGCACTGGCTGTTCTAGAACTCCGCTATGTAAACCAGACTGGCCTCGAACTCACAGATCCTGCTGCTTCTGCCTCCCGAGTGCTAGGATTAAAAGGGGGCCTGCATGCCTTAGCTCTAGGACACAGTCTTGATGGCTACAGAAAACTAAAATGTTGCTGAAAGTTTTAAAGTTGTAGGCAGGAACTACCTCCAACCCATGAACTAATTATCTCAGAGAAAGACCTTTGATACAATGACCTTCTGGCACAAACGTTTAGGAGGATTAAGGATATAAGTAAAGGGGAAAACTTGAAAACCCTTCACACTACAAGAAAGTAGTAAAAGAATCTTTTCTTTTATAGAATAGTTAGTAGTGAGGCAACTGGAGATGACACAGCAGTCAAAAAGCACCGGCTGCTCTTCCAAAGGACTCAGGTTTGATTCCCAGCACCCACATACTCATTCAAAACTGCCTGTAACTCCAATCCCAGAAAATCTGGGATGCCTTGTTCTGGCCTCTATAAGCACCATGCCAGGTCTGCATGTGGTTCATAGACATAATGCAGACAAAAACACCCATTCACATAAAAACTTAAAAATTAATAATAACAATAAAATTAGTAATGAAACTAGTAAACATTCACATGCAAAAGGGGAAGGAATTTGAATCCCTCTCTCACTGCATATACAAAAATAAAATGCTTCAAAAGTATTTATGTGGGGCTGGAGGGACGGGTCAGAGGTCAAGAGCACTGTCTGCTCTTCCAGAGGTCCTGAGTTCAATTCCCAGCAACCACATGCTGGCTCACAACCACCTGTAATGAGATCTGTTGCCCTCTTCTGTCATACAGGCATACATGCAGTCCGAATACTGTATACACAATAAATAAATAAATCTTTTTTTTAAAAGTATTTATGTAAGACTGTCTTAGTTAGGGTTTCCATTGCTGCAATGAAACACTATGACCAAAAGGCATATTGGGAAAGAAAGAGATTATTTGGCTTACACTTCCACATTGTAGTTCAATGTTGGAGGACTCAAACAGGTCAGGAACCTGGAGGCAGGAGCTGACGTAGAAGCCACGGAGGAGTGCTGCTTCCTGGCTACCTCTCCATGGCTTGCTCAGCCTGCTTATTTACCTATTTACGGAACCCAGAACCACCAGTCCAGGTATGACCTCACCCACGATGGGCTGGGCTGTCTCTCATTGATCAGTAATTGAGAAAATCAGTAATCTCATGGAGGCATTTCTTCAACTCTAGCTTGACTCTAGCTTGTATCAAATTGACACACAAAACCATCCAGTACATTATATATAACATAATGTATATATACATATATGTCTATTATATTATATATAAATATGTATGTATATAATATGTGTATATCTATTTATGTTTTTTGAGACAGGGTTTCTCTCTATAACAACCTTGGCTATCCTGAAATTCACTTAGTTAACTAGGCTGGCCATGAACTCACAGAGATTCACCTGCCTCTGCCTTCTGAGTGCTGGGATTACAGGGTGTAACCACTACACCTGGTTAGACATTAATATATTTTTAAAGAAGAGGTTACTCTTTGAATATGATCCACAGAGTCGTCTAAGGAGTGATGTCAGGAAAACAATTGGTTATGGTGCTGAGTACTGAGAGATATTAGCTATTAGACATCTGAGCTCTTTTATTCCAGCCTGTGGCACTGGCAGGATGGGTCTTCATCCTGTGTAATGGTCTTCATACTGCCAAACCTTCACAGTCATAGAAGGGACCTGAATGGCAAGATAACCAATACGGAAAGCCTATTTGGACATAGCCCTGAAGGTCCTTTTGGAGGTTCTTCTCATGCAAAGGGGATTTTACTGGACAAACTAGGAGTTGAAGCCAAAGAACCCAATTCTGCCATCAGGAAGTATGTCAGCATCTAGCTAACCAAGACAAGCAAGATAATCTCAGCTTTTGTGTCCAGTGATGGCAGCTAGAATTTCATTGAGGAAAACAATGTTCTGGTTGCTGGCTTTGCTCAAAAAAGTTATGCAGTTGGCAATAGTCCTAGATTCTGCTTTGAGGTTGTTAAAGTAACCAATATGTCTCTTGTGAACCTGTACAAAGGCAAGACCAAGATTTTTAATTTTTTATAAAGGAAACATAGTAACTGTAGTGAGAATTTGGGTTGTTAGTTTTTTTTAACGGTTTGTGAATATGTTTTTGTTTTAATCCCAAGTGTGGGATATGCGGCTTCATCAGATCATCCACAACAGCTGACTGTGATCTGCCTCAAGCTCTAGGAAAGGTGTGACTTTTCCAGATGCAGATAGTTTACATTTGAAATTCTGGGGATTCTTCAGAAAGAACATAAGTGCCAGAGGCCGGGAGAGGGACCACAGGCATTGCAAAGAGGCTGCTGCTGCTGCTGTCATCGCCGTCGCCTTTTCCTGCTCCTGCTTTTGCTGGTTGCTGACTGCATTTGCTGTTGGCTGGATTGCTGGTTGCTTGTTGGAGATATCCTGATGAGGAAGATTAGACATGCCCAATGAACTTGATGCCCCTAATCATCAAGAAGTAGTCTAAAGAGATCTACGCCCCCTTTCCCCTCTATCCTTCTTTATCCCCTACCTAGTGTTGGGGAGTTGGAAGGTACTGGGATGGAGAAGGGTGGTAGGTAAAAGAACCCAATAAAGTAGCCAAAAGCTTGGCCACAAGTAACACGCTTTCATATTCTGAAAGAGAAAGGAAGAAAGAGGTTTGGAAGCCATTAGCATATCAAAGTTAACGAAGTTAAGGTTTACTGAATGCCAATCCTCTTCATGTGACCTGAAACAATCGACTTATAGACAGAAAAGTTTTGTTTGAACTCGGTTTCAAAGGCTCTAGTCCATGATCAAATGCACCCACTGCTTTTGAGCTAAGGCGAGGCAGCACAGCACCATGGACACATGTGGCACCAACCATTTGGCTAAGAAACGTGAAAGAAAAGAAAGGATTGGTTCCACTTTCCTCTTGAAAACTACATTCCCAGTAATTTAAAGATTAACCACAACTCTTAAAGTTTCCATCTCTTTCCAATATTGCCACTATAGAAATTACTACATATGCCTTTGAGAAACATTTAAGACCCAAACTACAGGGCCAGCATAGTAGCACATGCCTTTACCCTTGGCACTCTGGAGGTAGATACAGCCTGGTCCACGCTTAGAATGGCCAAGGCTATACAATGAGACCCTGTCTTAAAATGAAAAGGGGAGAGGAGCCGGGTATGGTGGCCCATGCCTGTAATCCCAGCACTCAGGAGGCAGAGGCGGGCAGATCTCTGTGAGTTCAAGGCCAGCCTTGTCTACAAAGTTAGTTCAGGACAGTCAGGGCTACACAGAGAAACCCTGTCTTGAAAACAAAAAAAGAAAAAAGAGAAGAAAGAAAGAAAGAAAGAAAGAAAGAAAGAAAGAAAGAAAGAAAGAAAAAAGGGGAGTGGAGTGGCAATGGCGAGATAGCTCAGTAGTCGAGAGGTCTTACTGCTGGTGAAAAATAATCAGGTTCAATTCCCAACACCCACATCAGGTGGCTCAGGACCACAGGATCTGAGGATATGGTCCCTTTGACCTCTATCACACCTGCATGTCCATGGTACACATACACGTATACACTTAAATCTGCTTAAAATCCAACCTGCAACATTCACACATTTAATCAATAGCATCCCCTTCTTTTGAGTCTTGTGTATTGTGTACAAACACACACACACACATACACACATGTTGCAGGATATTTGATCACACTGTGAACCCCAAGATTGTGTTGTTTACTGGAAAAACCTGTTTCTAGTTGTGGTGTGGCTCAACCCTAGAACACCCCTTTATTCCAAGAGGTTTCCGCTTGAATATTGTAAACAAGATTAAATAAAGTCAACCATAGGTCAAGAGGCGGAGCAAGCAACCAATTGACAGGGAATGAACACAGGAAAAAACCATTGAGAGTGAGAGGAAGTCCAGATGGGGGGAGGACATGAGAGAGACGGGAAGTAGAAGAGAGGGACATTCAATTTGAGGTTTGTTTTGTTTTGTTTTGTTTTGTTTTGTTTTGTTTTGTTTTGTTTTGTTTTGAGATTGCATTCCTTCTTTTGGGACATCAGCTGAGGAGAAAGGTTAGCTGGTTGCTTTCTCTGCCTCTCTGAGCTAGCAAGCTTTCACCCCAGCATCTGGCTCCTGAATCTTTATTGGTAAAATTGAATGATAGAGATTTTGCTGAAAACAACAAGATATATATATGTATATATATATATATATATATATATATATATATATATATACATATAGATATATAGATTTTGCTGAAAACAACAGGATATATATATGTATATATATCCTGCAAAATAATATTTGGCCTCATTTCATAAGATGAGAAAATGGGGATAAAATTGAACAATGTACACAAGTGATTACATTCTGATTTTAGCCTAGAATATTTTAATTCTTTCTTTTGGTGATTTACAACCATGGAGAGGGCAAAAGAATGGAATTATAAGAGCTTTTCATAGCCTGTGTTGGTTGTGGTGGCACCTGCCGGTAGAATTTGCTGAAGGAGGCAGAGGTAGGAGGATCACAAGTTCAAGGGCAGTCTGGTATAGAGCACGTTTCAGGTAAAGAAAGGCATTGTGGTACACACCTGTGACCCCAGCACTCAGGAGACAGAAGCACGCAGATCTAGTCAATTCTGTTCAGACAGTTCAGTTGAGTCAGTGAGCTGAGAGGCACTGCAATGGAGTTGAGTTTGTGGCAGAAGAATGGAACAGATTGCTAGAGTTAGTTTGAGGCTAAGCAGAGCAACTCAGCCAAAAGCTAAGTGAAGGTAGATTGAATCAGTCAGCTTGGACACAAGTTTGTGCCAGAACAGCTGAGAGTTCAGAAAGAACTAGAAAGGGCAAGCTTATCCAGCAGTAAGTCTCAGAGGCTGAAAATGTTCTGGGCTAGATGAGATTGTACAGAGGCTAGAAGCTTCCAGGACTAGGCCTAGGTTAGCAGAAGGAGCCAGTAAGTGTTTGAGAGGACAACAAGGCCTGGAGATGACCCCCTGCAATATCTACACACACGCACGCACACACACATGCACACACACAGCACACTGTATACCAAGTTTGGATTTGAACCCAAACTTCTGCCTTAGCCCTTTATTGCTGGGATTACAGGCATGAGACACCCTAAGTGTCTCCCGGTGAACCTGGAGCTTGTCACTGGCAGACTCTTCTGCTCAGCAACCTCCAGGGATTCTCCTGTCTCTGCCCAACTCCCAAAACTGGGGTTACAAAGTAGACACCACACCAGGCTTTTACACGAGTGCTGGGATCCAGATTCAGCCCCAACGCTGTCCAAGTGAGCACTTTATGCAGGGAGCCACCTCCCAACCCTGGCTGCTATTTTGTTGAGATGAGGCCTCATGAACCCTAGGCTGACCTAAAACCTACTCGTTCTATAATCTAGGAACACCTTAAGCCTCCGCTCACACTGCCTCCATCAGCCAGTGCTGGGATCACATCTGTGTTCCAGTTCTGTCGTACTAAAGACTGAGCCCACAGGGACTGGAGACAGCACTGCTCTTCCAGAAGAACCAGGTTTAATTTCCAGCACCCACATGGCAGCTCACAACTGTCTGTAACTCCTGTTCCAGGGGATCTAACACCCTCACATAGACATACACGCCGTCAAACGCCAGTGTACATAAAATAAAAATAAATTAATTAAAAATAAAAGATTGAACCCAGGATTTCTTTCATGTCATACAAACACTCTACCAGCTGAACTCCAACCTCAGACTGTTACTTAGGAGGTGTAGGCAGGAAGATCAGAAATTTAAGGTCTCCTCAGCTACATAGTGACTTTGATCACTGGCTGAGACACGTGAGACCTTGCCTAACAAAAGGGAAATCAAAACAAAGAATATTATTGAAAAAAAAATCAGAAAAAGACCGACGGAAATTTATTTATTTTTTTAAGACAGGGTCTTATTCTGTAGCCTAAGCTGGCCTTGAACTCAAAATGTTACTCTGACTTAGCCTTTGAGTTCGAGAATTACAGGCCTAGGCTACCACACCTTTGGAGGATGTCCTGTGTACTGTGTATTCTGTACTCCAGATTTGTACCTGGAGATCTGGTTGCAGTCTGACCATTGGCATCATAATTTTTATGAAGCATCTCCTGTCTCAATGTTGTGTAAACATTGTTCTCTATCACCTCTGATGGGTTACTAGAGAGCTGAAGAGCCTATAGCAGGGCAGGAGCGTAAAGGTGGGACTTCTGATCCCAGTGAGAGGGAGAGAGAGAGTCGCCATGAGGGAGTCACCATGGATGGAGCAGCCAGCATGAGACTAAGATGGCAGGTAACAAGGACACGTGGGTGAAGAAGTAGGCCAGGGTCAGGATTAGTCGGGTTAATTTAGACTGAGCTAACTGAGAATCTTCCCAGTTATACCGCCTAAAGCTACTGTTAAGTTAGTATGTCATTATTTGGGAGCTAGAGCAGACATAGATAGTCCATAATTTTACACCACAATTCACTGGCCCGAGATTTTTATTCTAAAACTCTTCAATGCTAATTCCAAACCTGCTCTCTGTTGATACCCATCCGGAATATTTTCTAGCTCACTGGCTTTCCTACATGCTCAAGTTCTGTTGTCACTGAAGGTAAATTTAATTTCCAAATTAGTCACCCAATAGCCTGTACTATTTCCCTGTCTCCTTCCTTCCAAGCTCACACACCCCAATGCTTATCATCAGCTATTCTTCACCTCTGAAATTACAAATCCAAACCATCTCCTTTCCGTAGCCCATCTGAGGAATGTAAGGAAACCTCAATAACTGGTTTACTATAGCAGGGATAGTTTTCAAGGTGAAGAGAAGAGTAAATTCTCAAAAGCATTCGTCTGTATCTGAGAGGTTCCCTTGATGTGAAATCTCTCGCAGCTCAGGGTGTGTGGTGTCTGGTTGGGGGGGGGGGTGTACATGTATGCACATGTTTCTGATGTTGGGGATCAAGCTAAGGGCTCTGTGCTTGCTAAGCCTCTGCCTTACTGAGCTGTCCCCAAAGCTCATCTTGGCTTTCTTAATCTTCCATATTGATTGTTGTTTTAGTCATGATTTTTTTAATTTAGCTTTTTTTTAGATTTATTTATTTATTTATTATGTACACAATGTGTTTGCATGTACACCTGCATGCCAGAAGAGGACACCAGATTTCATTTTAGATGGTAGTGAGCCACCATGTGGTTGCTGGGAATTGAACTCAGGACCTCTGGAAGAGCAACCGGTGTTCTTAACCTCTGAACCGTCTCTCCAACCCCCTAGTTATGATTTTTTTTAAAGATTTATTTATTTATTATTTATACAATGTTCTGCCTGCGCATATGCCTGCAGGCCGGAAGAGGGCACTAGATCTCATTATTGATGGTTGTGAGCCACCATGTAGGATCTGAGAATTGAACTCAGGACCTCTAGAAGAACAGACAGTGCTCTTAACTCATGAGCCATCTCTCCAGCCCCCGTCATGATTTTTTTAATATTTCATTTTATTACTATCTTATGTGTATGGGTGCTTAATTTGCATATGTTTCCAGGCACACAAATGGAAAAGGTTTTCCTCCATCATCCTATTCCTTATTTCTTGGAATCTGCATTTTTTTTTCTAGCTATGCTGAAATCCAGCAAGTCCCAGAGATCGTTTTACATCCTCTGCCCTAGTTGTCAGGGTGATGGAACTACACCCAGCTTGCACACAGGTACTGGGATTGGAACTTGGTCCTCAGGCTCAGCCTGAAATTGTCCTTACTCGTGGAGTCCTTTCTCCAGCCCAGATTTTCATGACTTACTCAAAATGCCTGAGGCAAGCTATTTCACAGAGAAAGGAAGGAGGTAACAATGGTGCGCAAGGAAGGAGGAAACCCCAATACTTGTGAAGAAAAGTTAGGAGGGTTACAAATTCAAGGTCATCCTCAATTATATCGTGAACTCAAGACTACCGGAGACCCTACCTACAGGAGACCCTACCTATAAAACAAAAACCAGCATCTCCATCTCTTTCTCCCTGCTTTTTCTAGCCATAACAGAACAAATTGAAAACAATGCCATATTCTCCGGCTTCCGTAAGTATGCAGCATAGACAAAGCAGCATAGTGTCCATCACTAGGAAGGTTGGGGAAGGATTGTCAAGTTTAAAGCCAGTCTGGAATATAGATTAAATTCCAGTCTAGGCTGAATACAAATCCTTCCCAAAATTAAATATTACCTAGGCCGACCTCAAATTTACTATATTGCCAAGGCTGGCCTTGAACTCCTTGATCTTCCTGCCTCATGTCCTAAATGCTGGAATTACAAGTATTCACCAATATGGCCAGCACCTAACCTAAATCTTCATTAAACTGAAAGGGTCCCTTTGTCACCTGAGGATTATATAGCTCAATATTAGAATATGGGAATCTGTGGGGTTTAATCTCCTGCAGAACAGAGGAGATAGATAGATAGATAGATAGATAGATAGATAGATAGATAGATAGACAGACAGACAACATAGTTGGTTGAGCACTGCAATTGCTTCCTGATTGCAAGAATGATAATTACCCATTTAACCCACATTGATTAAAAAGAAAAAAGCAAACTTGCCCCCTCATCGCTGGGCACAGTGCACAGTTGTGGTGCTGGCATTGAAGAGGCTGAGCAGGAGGTTGGTGAATTCAAGATGGACTTAGGTTACACAGTAAGACTCTGTTTTCACAAGATAAATAAAGTCCTACTTATGCAACTCTTTGAAAAAAGGTCTATCTTAGTAAATAGAAAGAGCAAATCAGCCAGGTGTGGTGCCGTGTGCCTTTAGTCGCAGCACTCGGGAGGCAGAGGCAGGCACATTGCTGTGAGTTCAAGGCCAGCCTGGTCTATACAGTGAGTTCCAGGACAGCCAGGGCTGTTACACAGAGGAACCCTGTTGTGGGGAAGAGCAGATCAAAGCCATGTTAAGCAGGCCATGCCATGGGACAGGGAACCAGAGAACAGTCTGTAGTTCCCAATTTTTGCTTTCTACCATACGTGTGCTGGGTGTCAAACTTAGGTAGGGAGGCTTTGGCAGCAGGTGCCTTTCTGTGCCGAGCCATGTGGCCAACCAGCTCTATCAGTAAGAAACTTCTACAGAGTTTGCGTTCTAGCTGGAACAGAGATGCAACTGTGGTTTCCAAAGAGAATTATGTTTCTTATTGTCATCTTTCCAGGTTGAAACTGTTAGGTCCTTATTACCTAGACTCTCCTGTAGACTCTTTTTCAAATTTTGTTATTTTTATTTATGGCTGTATGTCTGTGTGTAAGCCACACATATATGGGTACCTAAGGAAGCTGAAAGAGCAAATCAGACTCTCTGGAGATGGAGTTAAAGGAAGTTGTGGGCACTGGTCCTCCTCCCCTTGAAGAGCAACTAGTTTTCTTAACCATTGAGCCATCTTCCCAGCTCCCATATTCTCCCTTTAATACTTCTTTGTACCATATATCCTTGACCCAGTACAAGAAAGCTTCAGACAATTACTATATTTGGGCAGTATCCAAATCCAAAATCTCAGACATTTCTGAAGGACAATATTGAGGGAATTATGAAAGTGGCAGTTTTCAAGGACGTATTTTGGAACACGCATTCAAAAGATTTTTTTTTTTTTTGCTAGCGTCCGCCGGCAGAGTCGAACAGTACTTGAGTGGGGAGTGAGGACAAATCACACTACACACGGGATTGGCTCGAGAGGGCTGTCAGTCTGACTGAAGCAGCTCGGGTTTATTTACAGGCAAAGCAAAAACAAGTCACATCAATACAAAAAGTTCCCTTCAAAAACTACTTCCCCAGGTGAAAACATAACAAAGCAGCTTAACAAGCAGCTCTCCACACCACAGTGTGAGCCTAGCGAGCCAACTCAGCTCGGTCAAGCTTGGCCGCAGGTGTGTTGCTTTAGCAAGAGGCTTCCGGGTTACCTGGAGCATCCGGGACTACCCAGCTAAACTGTAGACTTGGGGACTAAAGGCAGGCACAGCTTTGCTGGATGTCTTCCGGTGTCGCCCTGTGAGTTCAATATTGAGCTTCTGGGCCTGTCTCTCAGGCTGGCTTTGTCTGTAGCTGCGTCCCACAGCTGTCCGCAATTTTTCATTGAGTGTCCTTTCCTTTTAGAAAAAAAAAAAAAAAGGATACAAATGTTTATTTTTTTGTTTTTGTTTCTGTTCGAAACAATGTTTCTCTGTGCAGCTCCGGCTACCCTGGAATTCAGAGATCCACCTGCCTCTGCCACCCAGGTGCTGGGATTAAAGGCATTTCCCCCACCCCCAACTGCCGGGTTATACAAATGTTTACATGTGAAAAAAAAATGTAACCTCGGGTTTTCCTCGTGTGCCCTGTTTTCTGAAATAAGGACTCTGACACTTCTTATTTATGAATAAATGCCTAGGCCACAAGCTTTGGCTCATTCCCGACTAGCTCATAACTTAATTTCCCCATTTATTCTAGTCTATGTGTGGCACATGACTGGTTACTGATGGGACATTAAATAATGACGATCAGACGCACAACAGATTTTATATGAAAGAGGTTTATTAGATGGAGGTGAAGAGAAAGAGAGAAGGGAGAGCAGGACATGATGCAGGGAAAGAGAGAAGGGGCGCCCCGACAGACAAAGGGGAGAGGGCAGGGGCCAAGAGAGAGCAAGAGGGAGCAAGAGAGGGCAAGAGAGGGACCCTGTGGTGGGTTGCTCCCTTTAAGGAGCAAGGTAACCAGGCCTTCCACATCATAGGTTGCTAAGCAACCCAGAAGCAGGTGCCTAAATACTAACAGTTACTTCTCAGTTTCATGGATCTGTCTGCCTCTTCCTCAGAGTTCAGGGCAAACCTCTCTCCCTGACTCTATCCCCAAGTTCATCTCTCTCTGCTGGAACTTCCAACTCCTATTTTCCTGCCTCAGCTAATAGGCCATATTGACAGGTGATGCTTTCATGCAACAAACAAGAGATTCTATCAACAGAAAATAATTTTACTTCCTGAAGGCATTTCTTTATTTGAATCAATGTTTAGGCCTAAACAACAGGAAAGTGTTTATATATATATGAAAGTTTATTGTGGGGAATAAGAGGGGAGGGGAAAGAGAGAGAATGGGGGAGGGCCTCCCCAAAGAGAGACAGAAAGACTGAGAAAAGGAGATAAACTATGGGAGTGTGAGAGAGAGCAAGAAAAGTTTTGCTTCTCTAGGAAGCCAGATTTATAGAAGAACTGGGGTATTTAAACCCAGTCGCTAGCCATACACGGTCACACAGACATCTAACCTTAGCAGTCTGTAGGCTGCGGCAGGAGGACAATGATTCAAGGCCAGCATGGGCCAGATACTGAGACCCTATTTCCAAAAACCAAAACAGGGCTGGGGATGTGGCTCAGGAGGGACAGTGCTTGCCTACTATGCCCTAAGCCTTGGGTTCCATCACCAGCACAGACACCTATAATCTCACTACTGTGGAAGTGGAGGGGAGCGGAGCTCCATGAGGTCAAGGACACCTTGGTCTACACATAGTTACAGGGCTGTATTGAAACCCTGTCTCAAAACGACACTGAGGCTGAAAGTTTCCATTAAAAAAAATCACACTGAGCCGGATATGGTGGTCACACCTTTAATCCCAGCACTTGGGAGAGAGAGGCAGGTAGATCTCAGTGAGTTCGTGGCCAGCCTGGTCTACAAAGAGAGTCCAGGACAGCCAAGGTTACCCAGAAACCCTGCCTTGAAAAACAAACAAATAAACAAACGAACAAGCAGAAAGGGAGACAGAGAGAGAGAGAGAGAGAGAGAGAGAGATTACACTGAGACATGCTTTAAGTTCAGACCGTGGGATCATTTTAAGCACAACAAACCAGAAGATATCTATATTTATAGCTATAAAAGAAATCTGTGGGGAGAAAACAGTTTAGAGAAGAAGAACAACCAGGAAAGTTCCTGGTTATAAAAAGTCTTTGCGTTGGGGGTAGAGATGACAGTGGCTAAAAGTCTTTGCTGCCCTTGCAGAGGACCTGGTTAGATTCCCAGCACCCACATGGCAGCTCATAGCTGCCTACAACTCCACTTCCACAAGTCTTCTGGGCACCAGACACTGCATATAATGCAAAATTTATACAGATAAGAGAAAACTAAAGTTGCATTGTTTTTTTAAATTTTACTTTTATTTGATGTACATTGGTGTTTTGACTACATGTACATCTGTGTGGGGTGTCAGATTCCCTAGAACAGGAGTTACAGATAGCGGTGAGCTGCCGTGTGGGTGCTGGGAGTTGAATCCCGATGCTCTGGAAGAGCAAAGAGTGCTCATAAGCATTAAGCCATCTCTCCAGCATCCCCCCCCCCCGTTGTTTTTAAAGAGTGTTTTAGCTGCATGTACACTGGCATACCAAAGCATGTGCCTATTGCCCACAGAGGTCAGAAGAGAGTTTCAGACTCCTTGGAACTGAATTTACTGACCTTACAGTTTTGAGCCCCATGTAGATGTGGGACAGGAATGCAAGTCTTTTGCAAGAAAAAGTGTGCTTAACCCTTGAGCCATCCCTCTAGGCCCTAAACAAAACTCTTTTTAAATTTTATTTAATTTTTATTTTATGTGCATTAGTGTGAAAGACGTCAAATCCCCTGGAATTGGCTTTACAGACAGTTGTGGGTGCTGGGAATTGAACCTAGCACTTAACTACTGAGCCATCTCTCCAGACCCAATTTTTTTTTTTTTTTTAAGATTTATCTATTATTTATATAGCATTTGGTCTGCATTTGGGCCTACACACCAGAAGCGGGCACCAAATCTCAATCTAGATGTGGTTGCTGGGAATTGAACTCAGGACCTTTGGAAGAACAGCCAGTGCTCTTAACCTCTGAGCCATTGCTTCAGCAGCCCCCAACTTTTTTTTTTTTTTTTTTTTTGAGACAGGGTCTCTCTATGTAGTCCTAGAACTTACTTTGTAAACCAGGTTGGCCTCGAACTCACAGAGATCAACCTGCCTCTGCCTCCTGAGTGATGAGATTAAAGGTGTGTGCCACCACTGCCCGGCTAGCTCTGCACTTCTTTATATATATAAAGATTTATTATTTTTAAAGATTTTATTATTTATACAGTATTTTGCCTGTAGGCCAGAAGAGGGCATCAGATTTCATTATAGATGGTTTGAGCCACCATGCGGTTGCTGAGAATTGAATTCATGACGTCTAGAAGAGCAGCCACTGCTCTTAACCTCTGAGCCATCTCTCCAGCCCCCAACTCTGCATTTCTTTAAAGATAAAATATGTCATTTACATGGCAGGGCGTAGTATAAGGTGCTGCAAACTATATCTAAACATATAGTAAGTGTCTATAAATTACATGTTGTATTTAGACATTACACAGAACTTGCTCTCCTTCCCACAACCACGTAACCTGAAAGCCCCCCAAATCAGCGCTAGGCTAAGAAATCTCGCGATATTTAGACGTCTCCTCCTTCTCCCGCTCCCCTTTCGGCCGGCGGGAAAAACCCGGAAATGACCTCACGCTCTGCGGCAGGGGCCGGCAGGAAGTGACGTGACGCCCCAGAATCCTTGGCGAAGGAGAATCGCGTAGTTACAGCTCCATGCGGAGAGGTGTGGAACGTTTGGGCAACGTGGGCCGCCTGCGCGCGGGGAGACGAGCGGGATTGCGCTCCCGCGTCTGAGGCCTGGTCGGCCTTCGGTGGCCGAGAGTTTCGGTTTTTGCAGTGGCGGCTAGCCGCGTAGCCCCCTGACCCGGCCTCACCATGTTGGTCTTGTTTGAAACGTCCGTTGGCTACGCCATCTTTAAGGTAGGTGAGATGGAGGTGTTGAACCGAAAGGCTTGGGTTGGATGGGCAGGGAGCTGGGTAAGACTTGAGGAGAGGCCATACGACACAGCATGTTTGAGGCTCTTTCAGTCCCCCGGGTCCCACAGGGTGTGAAAAGTCAGGGCCGGGGTTGGGGTGAACACGTGGCTCTGCGGACTTTTGGTCAACCTTCTTTGCTCGAGAGGATTTGCTCAGTTTAAAAAAATGGACAGCACTCTTTTTTTACGAGAGATAAGAAATCATTTAACAAATACGGTGCTGGGGATATAGAACCTAAAGCCTTGTATATGTTAGGTTGGCGCCCTCTCAGAGCTACAACCCCAACCCAAGACTAGTTACCTATCTTTCTTCATTCATTCATTCATTCATTTTTCGAGGCAAGGTTTCTCTGTGTAGCCCTGGCCGTCCTGACTTTGTAGACCAGGCTGGCCTCGCACTCTTCAGAGATCCGCCTGCCTCCGTCTCCCGAGTGCTGGGGCTAAAGGCGCTCACCACCGCCACCTGCCTTTCTTTTTGAGGCAGGGTCTCGCTATGTAGGCTTAGCTGTCCCGGAACACTCTATTTGGGTTTAATTAAATGAAAGCCCGGGCCTAAGGTCAGGGTTCTTTCAGGCATGATTGTAAGCTTTTTTAGTATTGACTAGTGTAACTGTCTCATTAAGAGACTTTTTTTTTACTGTTAGGGAAACTGGGTGAAAAAGGTATACTTGTGTTTTAATTTAGACAACGTGAACGTTAGGTCTCAAACTCAGGACAAATGGCTTAGGTGTTTATTGACATAGCAAAGCTGACTCTGGCTGACAGTCCCCCTGCTCCAGGGTCCTTCTGGCTTCACTGATTCCTTCATTACCCACCCATTTTGTCTACTCCGGTCTCTTGGTACTCTTGGTCTCCTGGTCCTTTTCTTTTTCTTCCTCCTCATGCCCCGGTTCAGCCTGGACTCTTCCAGATGCCTATGGCTGTGGTCTCCTTCATTCATATCCTTAGAAGTACCATGTCTTTTTTTAAAATCAATGAGATGGCTTGAAATAAAATTTAGGCAACAGGATTGAAGGGAGTTTTTTGTTTAAGACACAGGAAAGTTGTTGGCATTGTGCTCAGGATTTCCAGTTTGACTGTAGGAGGCCTGCTCATAAGCATCGGTGATGTCTGTAAATCAAGGGATTCATAATATCAAACTTGAAGTTTGGGAGAAATCTGGACGGCTGCTATCAGTTTGTGTGTCTTTTGTTTAAGTAGGGAATTTTAAGTTACTTTTACTTTATATGCATTGGTGCTTTGCTTGCATGTATGTCTGTTTGAGGTGTCGGATCTTGGAGTTATATAGACAGTTGTAAGCTATCTTGTGGGTTCTGGGATTTTTGAACCTGGTCTCTAAAACAGCAGTCAGTTTTTTTTAACCACCAAGCCATCTCTCCAGCCCCTAAATAAGGAAAGTTTAAGAACTGGCTTAGAGGGGCATAGGAGAAGAGGGAGGGAGGGTAGGATTGGGAGGGGATACGGCTACACCTGGAATACAAAGTGAATAAACTATACTTAACAAAGATAAAATTAAATTAAAATTAAAAAAAAAGAATTGGCTTACAAGGTTATCAGCATGGAAATGGTGGAACCATGGCATCTTCCTACAATGGGATGCTACTGAGATGTGGGGAGCCCTGAGGAAGAGTGAGTGCTCTTTCTGTGCTTTATAAGCTCTTCTAAACTCTGCTAATAGAAAATTTTCACTTAATAAATTTATGTGTTGATATAGGGCAAAAAGTGCTATACAAAGCATACAGTTCAAATTCAGTTTTCTGTTAAGCTTGAGGTGCACATTTATGTTTCTGGGATGAAGAGGCTGCTGTAGGTGCTGGTGGTTTGAAGGGATTCATTCGTGTTGGCCATTTTCCTGTTTGTTTATTGGGTCTGGCTCATATCACAGTATTCAACATTGTTGTGATAGAAATGTTGAGTGTTATTGCGCTATTAGGAAGCTTTGAGTATTTTTAAGTTTTCAGTTTACTAATGCTGAATTATTATGGTTTGTGTAACCTAGACATTCAAATGAGGCTTGGATATATTGAAGTGCTTGTTTGTAATTATTGGTATTACTGATCCCTTGCTATGAAGTAGGCATAATTTTTCTAGAACTAGTGCTAGTGATTGTATAGCAGGGAACTAATTGTATACTGTGTGAAGGTGAGTATTATATGTAAGCCCCTCCAGAAAGTAGATAAATGATCCTGGTTGCTGCCTTTTTCCATGATTTTTCAAAATGTTAGAATATGAGTTATATTTTGGGAGAAAGCCCTGTTGGCACAGGCTTCTAATCCCTATGCTAAGGAATTATAATTTCTAGAAGCTAAGACAGGAGGATCAAAAGTTCAAGACCTATATAGGTGACTTAGTGAGGCCCTGTCATAAATAAAAGGTAAAAAGAGGGCTAGAGGTATAGCTCATAGAAGAACACTTGCCCGGCACCTGTGGCCCTATGTTCAATTTCCAACACCTGACTCCCTTCGGTTACATTGGCTATAAAATCTTAGTTCATTCTTGGGTCAGGCAGTATGCTAATTACTGCTTAGACTGCTACCTTCTTGTAATGTACTCAGTATAACTAGTCCTAAAATGATTGTGTTTGGTGAAAATGCTTTATAATAGTAAACCTAATGAGGAATGCATTTGGAGACAGTGTATATCCACATCTCTGTATATGGCTTAAACCTTGAACAAACCTTTAATTATAGCACCACAGAGGCAAAAGGCAGGCTGATCTATGTGCTTGAGGCCAGCCACCTCTACACAGTGAGTCAGAGTGGCGGGTGGGAGGAATCTCAGTGTGTGTGTGTGTGTGTGTGTGTGTGTGTGTGTGTGTGCGCGCGCGCATGTTACAGTGCTGGTGGTACATGTGTGGAGGGCAGAGGACTACTTTGTGGTGTATTTCTCTCCTAGCTTACGATGGGTTCTGCGTATTGAACCTGTTAGATTAGCTTTCCGGAAGCACTTTACATGATCTGAGCCATCTCAGCCCTCTTTTACCATTTATTGTAAGAAATTTTAAGTAGGGAGATATGCAAACAATTGTGTGCACAGTGATTAGCTTGTTTGTGTGTGTGTGGGGGGGGGGTTAACAAGCCCTGGAACTCTTAAGTAGACCAGGCTGGCCTTTAGTGATTTGGTTGGCTTTAACAGACTCAATTTTGTGTTACTTATGGCTTGCTTCCTTACTGATATTTTTTCAGAGCAAATCTAGGTAATTCATTTTATCTACATATTTCAGCACTTTCAAACTATAGTATACAGAAGTGTTTTTAAATTGGCAAGCAGTATAATAGCGCTTAAGATTTTATAGTAAGTCAACTCCACTTACAGAAATATCTTTAATGTGTATCAAATATACAAAAGTATATTTAAGAATATAAGGAAAAATAGAATGAATTTTAAAACCAGTAAGGACAGAAAAGATTATATAATCACATAAGCCTAGATTAGTGATACAGAAATGGTTCTTAAAGGCTGTAACTAGGTTTAGCTTGAACTACTAATCTGACCATAACTTGTGCTACAAAAGAAAACTAGTTCATTTCAATAAAAGAAACCTCTGCCTATATTTTTGCATGCATAGCTGTAACTTGAAAGGACGTAGTTGTTTATGTCTAAGCTGCCATTTGAAGAAAACTGGTGTATTGCAGGTTCTGAATGAGAAGAAACTTCAAGAGGTTGATAGTTTGTGGAAAGAATTTGAAACTCCAGAGAAGGCAAATAAAATGTAAGTAACCTTAAAACTGAGGATTTAGGTGTTTGCATTAGTTAGTGGATGCCTCCCTGTTTGTATGTCATTTTCAGCTTTGGAGTTTGGAAATATTTTATGAATAATGTTAGTATGAATTTAATTAAGGTTGAATTTTGTTGGGGGTTGGTTAAGACAGGGTGTAGCTTTTGCTGTCCTAGAACTAGCACTGTAGACCAGGTTGGCCTCGATTTGGAGGACTGCCTCTACCTCCTGAGTGCTGTATTAAAGGTGTGCACTGCCACTGCCTGGCAATTAAGGCTGTTTTATTTGGAACATAGACCATCACAGGTAGTTTGTATTGTAGACTACAGTGGACAATACCCCGAGGTTACTGTTTTATGGGATATTTGAAGATATCATCAGTTAAGTATAAACTTCTTTTAAAGGCAGAAATTGTATAAAGCATGGGGGCTTAGTTTTTGTGGGTTGATAATTCGAAGGCTTTCTAATTTACTTTATAGTGTTATCATCTTTATGACTTTTATTCCTACCTAGTGCTTGGAAAGTACATCATGTTTCCTCAAGTTGTTTTGACAAGAAAATAAAATACAACAATGTTAACTACATTGGCTGTGGGGAGAGGTAGTAGGCTTTTCCTCAAGGTAGAGTCAGGGTTGCTATTTCACCATTTGTGAATCACCTTGTGAAGTAGCCCATTGGGTCAGTGTAGTCCGGAGAAAGAAGCTCTGGGATCCTGTTGGTTTACTTGTGGATTTGGAGGGGTAGTATCTGTGGATGTCCATATCTGTTCATTCATCTGCTACTGCTAATAAGTACACAAGAGTAAAGAGTCAGCCTAGAGAGAGGGCGAGGTGAGAGAGTCATGTCCCTGTGGTGCTCCGTCACCGACAGCATTGTTGAGTGAATGAGTGTTACGTACGGCCTCTTGGTGATTTGGAGAGGTATTGATGGCACACTGAGGAAAAGCGTGCAAGCTCTGAGAGACGAAGATGGCACTTGATTCAAGCAGAGATCGGTATAGGGCAGGACAAAAATAAAATCCGTACTTCTTTCTTAGCATCTGTGTGGTTAAGTATGCATTTGGTGGACTGTCAGGATTTACCTTCCCAGGTAAGAAAACATTGTTTTAGCTAATACTGTTTTAGGAATATGAAAGACTTAATTTTTCTATTTTGTGTGTATTGTTTTGTTGGATTTGTTTGTTTTGTGTGGCTGTCTTTGTTTTTTTGAGACAGGGTTTCTCTGTGTAGCCCTGGCTGTCCTGACTCACTTGTAGAGCAGATTGACTTTGAACTCACAGAGATCCACTGCCTCTGCCTCCCTGAGTGCTGGGATTACAGGTGTCAGCCCTCCTGCCCAGCTATTTTTTTTTTTTCAATTTTAAAGGAAATAGCATACATATGGCATATAACTATGCTTTGCTGGGTTAATCTTTATTCATTGTTGTCAATGATGTATTCTTTTGGGACTGAATCTAAATGATTTAACAAAAGTTCGTCACTACCACTGAGACAACAGTGAATTAATACATTTCTTTGTACAGAAAGCATATAATTCATGTAAACTAGGCGATAGCATAAAGCAAGTCTGACAATAAGCTTTTTTTCAATTGCACTTGACTTGGCATATGGTTATGGAGTTGGTTTGTGGTGCTGCGGGTAAAACCCTGGTCCTTAGATGTGCTAGGAAATGTTCTACCATTGAACTCAATTGCCAGCCTTTTTGTTTGTTTGTTTTTATGGGTGTTGGTATCTCAGATCCCCTGCAACTGGAGTTAGAGATAATTGTGAGTTGCCATGTGGGCGCCAGGGATTGATGGCCTAGGCTGGCCTCCAGCTCACAGAGATCTCCTGCCTCTGGTTCCGAAGTGCTGGGATTAAAGGTGTACACACCTTTGCTCTTTTATTTATTCCTTCATTTGTTACTTGGTTTATTTGAGACAGGATTTCTCTGTGTAGCCTTGGCTGTCCTGGACTTGATTTGTAGACCAGGCTGGCCTTGAACTCACAGTGATCCCCTTATCTCTGCCTTCCTGAGTGCTGGAATTATAGTTATTTGCCACCATGCCCACTAGAAGCCCCCCACCCCTCTTTAAGTACGTTGAAACAAGGTCTAAGTATCTGCACTGGCTTTGAACTTGTGGTCCTCTTTGGTTGGCCTCAGTAGCTACTACATCTAGTGCCACTATCTAGCAAGTTTTTTTCTCTCTCTCTCTCTCAAGACAGGGTTTATCTCTGTAGTCCTGGCTGTCATGGACTTGCTTTGTAGATCCACCTGCCTCTGCCTCCCATAGAGCTGGGATTATACGTGTGCACCACTGTGCCCAGCCTGGCAATTTGTTTTGCTAGTAGTGTTTGTTATAGAGACATCCACCCTCTATTTTCTGGCTATATAGCTTTTGCAGAATCACTGTTTCATTAACATATTTGTTCTCTTTCAATTCTAGAGTCAAGTTAAAGCATTTTGAAAAATTTCAGGATACAGCAGAAGCATTAGCAGGTAAAGTAAAAGAATTTAAAGTAAGAGAATTTTCTTTCCTTAGTTTTTTTGGATTTTTTGTTTGTTTGTTTGTTTTGCTTTTTCATTAAAAGGTTGTTTTCTTCAGTTGCCTGAGTTAATCTTACTCAATGTTGTCAATGATGCATCCTTATTGGAACTGAATTTAAGTGATCTAACCCATTCGTCACTACCACTGAGACAACATTGAGTTAGCTTTTTTCACCATAGGGCTGGTTTCCCCCATGTGATGAGAGATGACAAGTGGTTAAATTGATCTCCCTATGGAAACCAACAGCCTAATGCTGAAGCACAATTCAGTAAAAGCTGTTCTGCAAGGGACCAAGGTAATGTGGTCATGTACCCAGCTTTCTAATAATTTTATGGATTCAAGGGTAAAGTTGAGCATAGCCACCTGAAATAACAAGGTAATAAAGCTCTTCAGAGTATACAAAAGCATATCAGTATTAAAAACTGAAGGGAAATAGAGTTCTTTAAAATGTATTTGTACACATACAAACTACCGAGGGGCGCGTGAGTTTATCTATGCGGACATGGTTTAATTTAAAGGAAGAGGTGATTCAGAGCCTTCAAATGATGAGGGAACAGTCATGTTCTAATCAACTATTTATTTGATACAATTTAAGGACAAAGGACTATAAAATGGTTTAAAACTAGGCAGGAATTTTATAGATCTAAACACTTTCATTAATCACACGTGGGGGAATTAGATTCTATCTAATAATGCTGGGAGAAAATGGGTTACCTATCTGTTGAAAGGTGGGTTAAGGGAGGCCCAGCACTGAAGCTAGTTCTGTGTATATGTAGACTAGGCATGGTGGCATATGCTTTGACTCCAGCACTGTGGAGATGGTTGATCTCTTGAGTTTGAGGTCAGCTGGGATACATAATAAGACCTTGTCCCAAAAAGCTTTATTTTCAATTTGTGTAGTTTGTGTTTAGGTGCTCACAGAGGCTAGAGGCATTGGATCTCCTGCAGCTAGAGGTACAGGTGGTTGTGAGCTGTTCAATGTGGGTGCTAGGAACCAAACTGAGATCAGTGCTACAAGAGTAGTACCTGCTTCCACCCTCCCCCATATCCTTTTTAATAAAGATCATTCTAGGGTTTCTTTATCAACACATCAGTAACTAGGTGTTCATATTTCTACAACATGGTGATGCTACCCATAAAGTTTTTTTTGTTGCTTTAAAAAATTTTTTTTTAAAGATTTATTAATTATAGATACATTGTTCTGCCTGCATGTATGCCTTCACGCCAGAAGAGGGCACCTGATCTCAATATAGATGGTTGTGAGCCGCCATGTGGTTGCTGGGAATTGAACTCAGGACCTTTGGAAGAGCAGTCAGTGCTCTTAACCTTTGAGCTATCTCTCTAGCCCTTAAAATGTTTTTATTGCATTTTTATTTCTTTATTTTGTGTGACCACGGTATTCAATTGGAGATCAGAGGACAACTTTGAAGAGTCAGGTCTCCTTTTGTTATGATCCTGGGAATTGAATGAACTCTGATCACCAGCCCTGTTTGAGACAGGGTCTTTCTTTGTAGCCCAGTCTGGCCTTGGACTTGGATCCTACTGCCTCAGCCTCCTGAGTTCTGGGTTGTCCCACTCAGCATACTCTGTATTTTTAGACCCATTCGTCATAGTTTAAAATAGAATTTTATTGTGATCCCAAGGAAGGTTGCTTTCAGTTCAGGGAACATTGTATATAATGTACAACCTGCTTCTTTTTTGCTGAGTTGAGAGGCACTGTGGCCATAATCCAAATGCTCTGAATTCTGGTTTGTGTGTCATTCTCTTTAATCTCAGGTGTAGTCTTGGCTGTCCTGGAACTCAACTCTGTAGACCAGGCTGGCCTTGAACTCAGATCCATCAGCCTCTGAGTTCTGGGATTAGGCATGCCAAACACAAAGCAAATTTCTTTCTTTCTTTCCTTGGTGTTTGTTTTTCGAGACAGGGTTTCTCTGTGTAGTCTTGGCTTTCCTAGACTTACTTTGTAGACCAAACTGGCCTCCAACTCAGAGATCCATTTGCTTTGCCTCCTTGAGTGCTGGGATTACAGGCATATGCCTCCCCGCTGGCTCCAAAGCAAGCTTCGTTACTACTAATAGGTAGTGAGTTCATCAAGCTTTGAAACAGTCCTATGAGATAGATATTATCTTTTGTGTTATAAGTGGCAAAAACAGGTTTATAATGAACATTTTTAGAAGTGAGGGAAATTAGTGAAACTGTCCAGAATGCCATCATAGAAACTTAATCAGTGTCTTATCTTGCTATCAGATGCGTATTTTTTCCCCAGCAGTTAGCTATATATTCTTAAAAGGCAGTTTGTTTTGTTTAGCTTGAGATGGGCATGTGTGTAGCTAAGATGACCCTGTAACTGAGGAAGACCTTGAATTTCTGGTGGTCTTTCTAGGACCTCAAGCTTGTTAGCAAGCACTGGACAGTATTCCTGGTCCTGTGAGGCAGTTGATAAGAGGGGCAGGTACACAGGCCACGATAGGAGTATGGAAATCAGAGAACAATTTTGTGGAGTCATTTTTCTCTTTTTACCTTCACATGGATTCCAGGCACTGGAATTAGTTACCAAGGGTTGAATGGCAAGCATTTTATCTACTGAACCATCTTCTTGGTCCTGTTAGGCAGTTTTGACATGACAGAACCAAAACTGAATAACTATAGATGAAAGTATATAATTTAAAAGTTTTGTAGCTTTAGTGTCTGATAAGGTTTGATATTAATAGTCTGTTTTGGAAGTTCATGTATGGCATTTAATAGAGGGATTTGTTCCTGTATTAACATTTGATTTACCGGGTGGGGGCAGTCATAGCAGAGATCAAGTAGTGAGAGTCGCACAGGTCTTGGGGTCAAACTTGGGCTTCTGGTGGCAGAAGCCTTGGACCATTGAGCTGTCTTGTTGGCCCTGATTTTATTTGAGGTTTCTTTTCTGTTTTAAGATTTATTTATTCATTTATTGTATAAATAAATAGGACTTTTGTCTGCTTCTGTATCTGCACACCAGAAGAGGCCACAATTTTAAAAGACGGAACTGCCATGTGGGTGCTAGGAATTGAATCTAGGACCTCTGGAAAGAGTAGTCAATGGCTGAGTTGTCTCTCCCGTCCCCCCAAAGTTATTCTTTATAACTTATATGAGCAATAGTTTTTTGATGGGATAAGTGTTTGCAGCTAATGACTCAGAATAGAATATAGAATTAGTCTAGTACAGAGATTTTATTCTTAGAAGAAATATGTTTAAGGGAAGAGCTATTGTAGGTTAAAATTAAAGGTTCAATTTGGAGCATTGACATGGCAACTTAAAGGTGGTTTTAATCCCAGTTGGAAGGGATCTGATGCTATCTTGCCTCTATAGCACCAGGCATGCAGGTGGTGTACAGTATACATGCAAGTAAAATACCTGTAAACATAAAAACAAGTTCAATTTAAAAAGTTTACATTTTAAAGCTTTTTGTTTGTTCTGTGATCCTTGGGGATCAGGTCCAAGGCATTTCATGTGCTAAGCAAACATTCCATCCTCACTCCAAATACTAAAAAACTTAAGGAAGGAAGAATAAAAGGAAGAAGTCTCTTTATAAAAATGTAGATATTAGGAATTGGTGTACACAGTGTATGAAAGTAAAATGTAATAGCCAGGTATGATAGGACACTCCTAAATTCCAGCGTTTGGAAGGTTAAAAAGGCAGGAGGATCACAAGTTTGAGGCTATAGTGTTGAAACTTAACCTTATTTAGTACTTTACCTATTTATTTGTTCATTGGTAGACTCACTTTGTAACACCCTGGCTACCCTTAACTCAGGTCTTTCTGCCTCAATCTGCTGGACTAAAAGTTGTGCACCATCATGCCTGGAATTTATGAATGGACTTTATAAAACATTGACATTGATCATTTATATATTTTTTTAAAAGTCAGACTTCTTTTTAAGGAAGTATCTTTTTATCAGAAAAGTTCTCTTAATTATAATTCTTATTTTTCTGTTTTCCTGAAAAGCATTCACAGCTCTGATGGAGGGCAAAATCAATAAGCAGCTGAAGAAAGTTCTGAAGAAAATAGTAAAAGAAGCCCATGAACCTCTGGCTGTAGCTGATGCTAAACTAGGAGGGGTCATAAAGGTAAATTTGGGCCAAGGATGTAGCATAGAGTGCAAGTTACGATTCTTCTTTCATGCCTGTTTAGCGCTGCAAAGCCTGACCTTTGTAATAAAGGCTGTCCTATGTTTTTATAATGTAGGCAGCATAGTAAACTCCACCAGAAGTTGCAGAAACAAGAATTCCCTGTACATTTTTGAAAATAAAGATGAACAAAAAGTTATAAGCTCGAATACACTTACTGTGTGGTGGGATACACTCAATCCATAGGGGAAAAGATTGAAACTTTTCACTTTTTTAAAACTTTTTTAACTTTATTTTATGTGCATTAGTGTACTGTCAGATTCCTTGGAATGGGTATTACAGACAGTTGTGAGCCGCCGTGTGGGTGCTTGGAATTGAATCCCGATCCCTTGGAAGAGCAGACAGTGTTCTTAACCACTTAGCCATCTCTCTAGCCCCTCACTTTTATTTTTTATTAAAATGAGAGTATTTTGTAATTTTAAAAGTAAGAGGCTGGACGTGGTGGCACATGCCTGTAATCCTAGCGCTCAGGGAGTTAGAGGCTGGTGGATCTCTGAGTTGGAGGCCAGCCTGGTCTACAAAGTAAGTCTAGGACAGTCAAGGCTACATACAGAAACCCTGTCTCGGGAAACAACAACAGCAGCAGCAAAGAAGCTCAAGAGCTCTTGCAGAGGCCCCGCCTTCAGATTCCATCACCCACATTATGCAGCTCACAACTGCCCATCACTCACTTCCAGGGTGTCTGATACTATCTGGCCTCTGAAGGCACTTGCGACATAGAGTGCTCAAAAATTCACATAAGTGCATACGCAGATTTAAAAAGTCTTTAAATCAAATAAAATAACAGTAGTTACTATATAGCTAATCTTAATAGCTCAGTGCAACAAATAAGAAAAATTACTTGTTAGATTTAATATTTTACACCTTTGGAATCATACAGCCTAGTTAGAAGATAATTTTTTAAATTATTTATTATTTGCAATTCATTATGTATCCCTATTGAAACCCCCTCAACTCATCCCAGGCCCACCCTCGCTTTCTCTTTCCCTCATCCCATTCTCACAGTCCACTGAAAGGGGGAGATCTCTGCCATCTGCCCATCGCTTATCAAGTCTCATCAAGACTGCCTGGGTCCTTTCTCTGTGGCCTGGTAAGGCCGTGTTGCTGGGGGCCAGTGATAAAAGAACTCAGGAACCCACATGAAGACTGAGCACCATGGGCTATAACTGAGCAGGGTATCTAGATCCTCTCTGTGGATGGTCCCTGGTTGGTGTGTCAGCTGCAGGATCCCCTGGGCTCAGATTTTTTTTTAGCTTTGTTGGTCTCCTTTTGGGGGATAATTGGGATTTTTATCGTTGTGATAGTTCTTGTTTCTTTTCTTTTTTTTTTTTTTTTTTGTCATTTGTTTTTATGTATATGAGTCATATCTATATGCACATGTGGTTGCTGGGAAGTGAACTCATGACCTCTGGAAGAACAGATAGTGCTCTTAACCTCTAAGCCATCTCTCTAGCCCTAGTTCTTGTTTCTTAAAGTACTTGAAGTTTTTATATTTGATTTCCATCAAGTTTTTTACAAGCATATTAGAAACACACTCTGCAGCTGAGAAGAGTATATATATTCTTAGATCACACTACTGTTTGAAAATTTAGAAATTATCTCACAATCTGTTGTGGTAGTTAATGGTTGTCATTCCAGCAGCCTGAGGCTAAATTGTTACTGTGGGTTTGAGGTAAACCTGTGCTATATTAGTGACCTCTTAGAAGATACTATTTGAAAATCTACAAGATAGATTTTCAAGAAATTTTTTAAAAAATTTAATGTGAATGTGCTTATAGGAAAAATTGAATCTCAGCTGTATCCATAGTCCTGTTGTTAATGAACTTATGAGAGGAATCCGATCACAAATGGATGGCTTGATTCCTGGGGTAGAACCACGTGAGATGGCAGCCATGTGTCTTGGATTGGCCCACAGGTAAGTACAGTAAAATTAAATATGCTTTTATACATGCTCTTATATATTCCTATGCTAAAACTGTTATAAGTATTTAATATGAAGAAGCAGATGTTGGCTTCAGTATAGCTGATAAATAATAAAACTATGATAAAAATCATCATTGCCTATATTCTTTTGGGGGGGGGATTTTCTCTGTATTGTCCTGGCTCTCCTGAAATTCTCACTCTTTTGACTAGGCTGGCCTCAAACTCCACCTGCCTCTGCCTTCTGAGCGCTGGGATTAAAGGCCTGTTGTCTTTTCATTTTTAAAAACCTCATTATGGAATTTCTTCACCCCCTTGGTGTTAGATTGTTTATCTGCTTTGGTCTGAGAGAGAAATACCTTTGCTATGTACAGATATACATGGATGGTGTGTGTCTGTAAAGCTAGAAAAGGTCATTTCTTTGAGGCAGAGTCTCTACTGGCACCTGGGACACAGGCTTTCTGGGCTAAGCTGGAGGTCAGCAAACCCTATCCTTCCTCCTGTCTTGGAGCTGGGGTTTGAGGTATGCATGGGTTTGCTAGCTTATTATTTGGTGTTGGGATCTGACCCCACTGCGCATGATTGTATAGCCAGTATACTTAACTGTGAAGCAATCTCCTTTATTAACCAGCGGTACATAACATGGAATACTACTGTGCTGTGATGTTGAAAGTGGTATTAATAGCTGGTGGTGGTGGAGCACACCTTTAATCCCAGCACTCTGGAGGCAGAAGCAAATGCATTTCTGAGTTCTAAGACAGTATGGTTCATAGAACAAGTTCTAGGGCAGCCAAGGCTACACAGAAACCCTGTTTTGAGGGGAAAGGTTGATAATATATTACTTTAAAATAATCCAACACTAAACAATGAAAATCAGATACTGAAAATGTTCTGCAAATTAAAGGAAACCCCCTACAATATGCAATTGTAAGCCTACAAATGCCATTAATGTCAAGATTTGATAACTTCACATGTGCCACTCCCTTCTCTTCTGTTTTTAGATGTTTACAAATGCTATGGGTATTTCTTACTTTAGAGTGTTTTGAAGCCCTACTGTGTAACAATAGAACACTACAGAATTGTTCCATCCTCTTAATTAACTTACTCACCATGACAGATTAATTCTCATAGAAATATAGGCAGTATCAGTACAGATATATTCATCCTCGGCTACGTAGCAGGTTCAAGGCATTGCTAAGTTATATGAAAGCCCTTCTAAATAGCTATATAAGTAAAACATTTTATTAAAGTATCACTAGATTCACATTACAGCAACACATACATGGCAGGCGTTTTTTTTCCACCTAAGAAAACAATGCAGCCAAGAATAGAGATTTAGAACTTAAAAAAAAAAAAAAACTTTCCAAGATTAGTTTACTAAGCTGAGTTGGTGATATGGGTGTAATCCTGGTACCTGAGGCTATGGCAGGAAAATAGTGAGTTCAAGGCCAGCCTAAGCTGTACAGTGTTTCAAAGGATGGCTCAGTTGATTAGTTATTTGTCAGTCCTTGAGAGCCCACTTAAAAATCCTGGGCATGGTGGCACTTAAAATTCTCATTGGTTAGGGGGAGAATCTGGGGCTCAGTAGTTAGCCAGCCTAACCTGCAACGCAAATTCAGTCCAGCCTCAAAAAACAAGGTGGTCCTCTGGCCTAGACTCAGGTATCCCATGCACATGAACATACAAATGGGAAGTGTTATTTAAAGTGCTTGTAAAAGGTTGTATCCGACTAATTTATTTCTCTTCATTCTCCCAGCCTGTCTCGATACAGATTGAAATTCAGTGCTGATAAAGTAGACACAATGATTGTCCAGGCAATTTGTAAGTATATGCAGAGTCTGATATGTTTAGTCTGTTGAGAAAGAGGAACTAAAACTTCAGTGGGTAGATAATTGGGAAAATAGAAAAAGAAACCTTAATTTGACTTTAGATAAAGGAATGTTGTTAATAATACATACAATAATGATTGTGGTTTCCATCAGTGTTAAAACTATAAGAGGGATCTGTATAGTTTTTTTAATCCCCTGGCTTTTTTAGATTCTCATGAGTTGAACAATGTTAAGAAATACCAAGGTTGTAGCATTTGCAAGTAATAAAAATTGCTTTGACCAACAATTCCATTATTAAATGTATATCAAAAGAATTAAAGTCATGGACTTAGTTTTTGGGTTACCACACCTCTATTCATAGCAGTATTATTTTAAAATTCTATTTTATTTGCATAGGTGCTTTGCCTGCATATGTATCTGTGTGAGGGTGTCAGATCTTGGAGTTACAGAGAGTTGTGAGTTGCCATGTAGGTGCTGGGAATTGAACCTGGGTCCTCTGTAAGAGCAGTCAGTTGTCTTAACCACTGGACCATCTTCCCAGCCCTCATAGCAGTATTGTTTCTACTAGCTAAAGAGGAAAATTTTAAGAATAAATGTGTTTTAAAAGTTGTTTTTATAAACCTGTCTTTGGTTCTCATAGTTTCTCTTTTAAACTGCCTGTTACACAAATAATTGAGTGTTTCATTATTTTAACAAGCTTTAGAGCAAAGAACTGAGCAGTTATTAATTCTAACCCTCTACGCTAATTTGGCCTTCCAGCAAACATCCCAGAGATACTTGGACTTTGTAGCTTTCTTCCTCCAGTTTCTTTCCACCTCTCCTGAGGCTGAATCCCTCCTGGACATCTGCCCTAATCTCTAATTACTTCTCCCCTGCCTCGAAGGAAGTCTAGCCCTATTCTCCCCTGCTCAGCAATTGGCTGGAAGCTGCTTTTTTTTGGCATACCAGGCGACAGTTGTGGCGCAGCATTTACACAACACTGATACAGGAGATTCCCAGAACAAGGATTGCAACTAGATGTGGAGGGTGCAGAAATCAGCATTTGAATTAAAAGGCCAGGGTTTAATTCCTAGAACTCACATAGTAGCTGTCCAATTCTAGGAACACACATATATGTGTGTATATACACAGGAACATCTTAAAGAAAGAAGCCAAAAACAGTAGAAATTACTCCTGGTTTCATTAATGAGATGCTTAGACTAGATACACATTGAGGTTCATCACTGTTACCTGTATTGTGTGGCCTTGTGCATACCACAGCATTTGTTTGTATGGAAGTTTGCGAGGGTTCCTTCTCTTGTACCGTGTGGGTCTTGAGGGTTGGGACTCAGTGGCCAGGCGTGGTATGCGTGTTTTACCCACCAGGTTGTTTAGAGGTTACTTTTTAAAGCGTATAAGAATTCCAGGTTGGGGGAACCATTCTGAAAACAGTTGGTATTAATGGTTGTATGGCATAAATGCACTTAATGCAACTAGATTTTTCACTTGAAATACTTTAAGGTGGTTGTTACATGTGTTGCTACTATCGGTTTCTCACTAGGTCTGTTTTTCTTCGTTTTGTAGCCTTGTTGGATGACTTGGACAAAGAACTAAACAACTACATTATGAGGTGCAGGGAGTGGTATGGCTGGCATTTCCCTGAGTTAGGGAAAATTATTTCAGATAATTTGACATACTGCAAGTGTTTACAGAAAGTTGGTAAGTCCATTATTTGTTCATGAGTTACTAAAAGAAATGAATTTGATATAACACAGTAGGAATTGTCTTAAGTGTACTTAAGATTGCTGAAGTTTTTTAAAAATTATAAATGTAGCTACTTAATGTCTGTTATTTTTAAAGAAGCTGAACGTTAGCTTTGTTTTGTTTCTTTTTTATTTGGTTTGGGTTTTGAAATGTTACCTTGGTTGTCCTGAGAACTCAGTGTACACCAGCCTGGCTTCAAACTCAGATTAGCCTACCTCTACCTCCCACATGCTGGGAACACAGCTGTGCACTACCTCTGCCAGGCTCAATTTTTTAGGGTGCTGTCTTGTGAATGACTTTCCAAATAACCAAGTCATTCGCTCCAAATGAAGTTAGTAAGATAGGATGGCAGTGTTTAGTCTTAAGTGATGTCAAAATTATTAACTTTGGTATGGGTTCCAGCAAAAGTTCCAGTCCCTTACCATATAAAAGGTACCTTCAGCCACACGGTCCCAGGACTCAGGAAGCAGAGGCCATCCTGACCTACAGAGCTAGTTCCAGGCCACCCAGGGCTGCACGAACCCTGTCTTAGGTGTGGGGGATAGTTTCATGCATCCTCATATGACCTTATCCTTTTCTCATTTGTCAGCTTTTCTGAAATATGTTTATATAATGCTTTGTTTTATTTTTATCAAAATAACTTTTTGGAGAAAATTTATGTCTGAATCAAGCCATTTACTAAGTGAAGATACTAGATCAAACTTGCTCACTTTTGTATAGCTGCCCCTTTCGTTAGGTTATCTCTGCCTTTTTTTTTTTTTTCCTATTTGCAATTTTTATAATATCAGGAATGATTCTTTGTCATCTACAAACATGCCATAGGTGATAGGAAGAACTATGCATCTGCTACTCTTTCTGAATTGCTGTCAGAGGAAGTAGAAGCAGAAGTGAAAGCAGCCGCAGAGATCTCTATGGGGACAGAGGTTTCCGAAGAAGATATTTGCAACATTCTACATCTGTGTACCCAGGTACATTACACCCACAAAGCCTTCAATTGAGGTCTTTCTAGGTATGGAATGATTTGCAGGTGGCAATGATGATTTTTATATTTGTTCACCTGACAACATATGAAGGTGTTCAGTCACTACCTCATCTGATGCCATCTTTTGTGTCTATTTAGGTAGGGGTGGTGAGATAGATGATAAAATGAAGTAATTTATACTATGGGCATTGTTTTTGTTTGTTTAGGGTTTTTGTGTGTGTGTGTGTGTGTGTGTGTGTGTGTTTTTCCCTCTTTTTTTTTTTGGTTTTATGAGATATATATAACTGTATGTGTCCTGGAACTTATGTGTAGACCGAGCTAGATTAGAACTCACAGAGATCTCCCTGCCTCTGCCTCCTAAGTGCTGGGACTAAAATTGTGTACCACAACCACCCAGCCTGAGCATTATATTTTGAATGATGACTTAACATAGTTAATTAAGTCTACAAGGATGTTCAGATTGAATTGCTTAATTCTGAAATTTTGCAAATCTTGCTCAGGCTCCTTAGTGCTGAGATTATAAGGATTCATTAGCATGCCTAGATTTTTGTTGTTAGAGGTGGTTGTTACCAAAGTCCCAACCTGGCCTCTACCTCCCGTGCTCACATAATCTTGCCCCAGAATTGTAGTATTGAGAATTGTTAGTAAAGCACTGCATTTTCATTTGTGGGTATTGAAATTTAATATTTATGAAATGAATTATGTACTCTTCATTCACATTTGTGACTTAATTTTCCCTATTTTAGGTGATTGAAATTTCTGAATATAGAACTCAGCTGTATGAATATCTGCAAAATCGAATGATGGCCATCGCACCTAATGTAACAGTTATGGTTGGAGAGTTAGTTGGGGCACGGCTTATTGCTCATGCAGGTGACAGTGTTAATGTGATTTGTAAACACAAGTGTAACACTACAGACTAATGACCATGTGTTCAATGATGATTTCTGATGCTTTGCCTGATTTTCTTTGGAATAATGAGGGCATCTTCAGTCACTACCTCTTCTGAGACACTGGTCCCTGGTTAAGAAGATAACGTTTACTCACATGATTGTATTTAAGTCATAAGTTCAGTCCTCAGCACCAAAAAAAATTCATTAGACCAAGTTATGAATGAATTTTTTAAATTACTGTATTAACTGGATACACTGCCATGCTTTACAAAAGATCTCTTTAAGCTGGAAGAATTCTTCAACAGCTTTAGAGAAATAATCCATTTATGTACGCTTTGCTGTGTGATAATGATACTGTGGGCTGTTTTCATTATCTTCGCCCAGTTTCAGTCGGTGGGTGATCTTAAAAACAATGAAAATGCATAGGACAGCTGGAATTTGAATTTGTAATTTAAATATATTGTGTTTGAGTTTGTACCATTAGTGTTTTATTTACTTCTAACAGTATTCCAAGCAACAAATCCAGCAGAGTATCTTAGTATACATTTAGATAGGTTTCTTTATTTTCTACATCAAGGGTAAAATAAATAATGCTGACTCTATGTATACAGTTTGATACGACCTAATTTATCTATAGCAATAGCATACTTGGTTTTCAGAGTCTCAGAAGGTGGATGAAAATGCTAAATAATGTCCAAATCACTCTTGTTGAGCATGCTAATGAATGTACAGATCAAGTCTCCAATTCATAGCTTTCCTTGCACTAGGAATAACAAGAAGGATTAGGTTTTTCAGGAAATGTGGTGCTCTAGCATAGGATCCTGAGTATACCTGGAGACACATTTAAAATTTTTTATTTTTTACAGGTTCTCTTTTGAATTTGGCCAAGCATGCAGCTTCTACAGTCCAGATACTTGGAGCAGAAAAGGCGCTTTTCAGAGCCCTCAAATCGAGACGAGACACACCTAAATATGGGCTCATTTATCATGCTTCTCTTGTAGGCCAGACAAGTCCCAAACACAAGGGAAAGGTGAGTTACAGTTGGCTAGAAGAGTGCATCAGATCCCTTAGAACTGGAGTTTTTGGTGGTTGTGAGCTGCTATGTCTATGATGAGCTTCATCCAGGTTCCCAGTAAAAGCAACAAATGCTGTGAATAACTGCACCTTCTCTTCTGCAGCACCTGAGCTTTCCCTTTTTTGTCTTTATTTATATTCCCCTACTATAATTACACGGTACAATAAAACTTAAGTTTCTCTCGGTTTACTATAGTATTTAGGTAAAAAGCATTTTTATACAGTAAAAGATTCTAGATGGTAATTAGTCGATTGTTTGTCAACAAAACTAATTATGACATTTATAAATATTAGGTATAACTAAAGTAGTATATAGATACTTTCAATTAGTTTGAAGGACTCAGAAATACTTAAGACAGTGAGATTGAATTTCTTGCAGCACACATGCCAGGTACCAGATACACCAACAGTTTCCAGCCTGAAAATGTGCACGTGCCCATGGAGATGAGAAGAAAACTTGTAGGAATCTGCTCTTTCCTTCCTCATTTGGGTACTGGGAATTTAACTCAGGTCATCAAACTTGGATAGAGAGATTAAAATAGAACTTTATATTCATAGGCGTAGAATAAATGCTGTTATGGTGATGTACTATAATTTTCTCATGATTAAACAATTTTAGGATTTACCTTATCCTTGCTATATCTGACTTTATATTTTGCTATTAGATTTCTCGAATGCTGGCAGCCAAAACTGTCTTGGCTATCCGATACGATGCTTTTGGTGAAGATTCCAGTTCTGCGATGGGAGTTGAGAATAGAGCCAAATTAGAGGCCAGATTGAGAATTTTAGAGGACAGAGGGGTAAGAATCACACCCTGCTTGAGGCAGATTCTAATCTGTCAAAAGTTAATGAATTAGAGCCAATCATAGTGATGCACACCTTTAATTCCAGCACTTGGGAGGCAGAGGCAGACAGATATGTTTGAGTTTGAGGCCATCCTGGTCTATAAATTCTGTCTAGGAAAGTTAAGGCCATACAGAGAAACCCTGTCTTGGGAAAACAAAATTGAGAAGTATTTCATGAACACAAAATCTCCTTTAACACTATTTTTCATAGTTCCTAGTGAAGAGCTGATGTGATAAATATTTGCCATTGAAACATGTTTATTCAAATTAGCAAAGAAAATCCTCACTGCTGCATACTAGAACTTATATATAGAGAGTATGTGTTATAGATTTTGCCATAATGATTTTCATTTTTCTTCTTAGATAAGAAAAATAAGTGGAACAGGAAAGGCGTTAGCAAAAGCAGAAAAATATGAACACAAAAGGTAAAGTACATTCAAAGATGAGGGGTCACTTGTTAATTTAAATGTTTTGACAGCCTTTCTAATTGTAAACTTAAGCACTGTAATGTGGACTACCCCTTTTGAAAACTGCAAGGGGCTGTGAAGATGTATCAACAATTAAAGCATTTGTTAAGGTTGTCTTGCAGAGGACCCAAGTGTTCTGTCCAGTACCCACATGGTACCCAACCAGGCACCCTTGAACACATAAGTGCGTGTATGCAGACAAAACACTCATTAAATTTTTCTTTTCTTTTTTCTTTTTAATGACAAGGGGTCTGGAACAATGGCTCATTAGTTGAGAGCACTTAACTGCTCTTGCAGAGGACCTGGGTTTGAGTCTAAGCACCCACATGGTAGCTCTCGATTGTCAAAAACTCATATAGGAGGGGAAAGAGTCTTTTTTTAAATGACAAAAAAGAATGCATTTAGCCTGTCAACATTTTAAGAAATGAATGCATTTTTGGAATTGCTACATGAAGCTGACAGCAACATTTTTTTTGTGTGTTTCGACAATACTTAAAAGCATGAGCAATTTTTGGGAACATTTTAATAATAGTCACTACCATGCTGTCTATATATACATTTTTGTATATAATTTTTCCTTGCCATTTAGTTTTCCACATTCACTTCTAGTTTTGTTTTTTAATCATAGACAAATTTTTTGGTTTTTGCATGTATTTGTGTGTTTTAGGGGGTGTCTATGTGGGCAAGCCATAGCACCCATGTGGATGTCAAAGGACAACTTTCACAAGTTTGTTCTTCCGTCAAGTGGTCCTTGGGGTTTGAAATGAGGTTGTCAGGCTTGGCATCATGTGTTTTTACTCTTGGAGCCCTCTTGCTGGTCTGTCATAAACATGGATTTAAATCAGGCACTTTACTTCCTCTGTGTGTGCTATTCATTTAAAGGCTTAAAAAGTTATCTAGAATGAAAGATTTTATAAAAACCCTGGCAGGCTTTAAAAATAATAGCCCATAATGATAAAGAATATTGAGACCTTACTTGTGTATAGTGGGATGCTTTGGTTATCCTTTAAGACCATGTGGGATGTTTGTAAGTTACAGTAACTGGAGTTGTAGTCTTTTATAATAAACAGATAGTGTTTATCGAAGTCCTTAAGTAAACCGCTTGGTTAATGAGGCAGTATGACTATATACTTGCCTATATATCAAGATGGAGGCCAGTTTGAGCTACACAGGACCCTGTCTGTGTAGCAAAAAAGGAGAGAAAGAAGGAAAGAAAGGGAAAAAAGAAAGATACTGCTCTTCTTAGTTGGCCTGGAATTCAGAATTACAATATTTCGGTTTCTGAGGTTAGGCGTATGCTACCATCCTTTTAATATATGAATTTTAATGAAATCACAGGTTATAAGTGGACAGAGCAGTAACATCGGTTATAAGCATATAGAGACCATCATTTAGTTGATTTATGTGGCTCTTTAATTAAGTGTTAAATATCTACAGCTTATAGAATTAAGCATTCATTCATCTCCAACTGTGTTGGACAGAACATTTCTTAGTTTCAGATTCCTGTACCTGAATGTACTTAAGACATTAGCAATGAGGTGTAATTTACTTTGTAGGGTATCTGAATATCCATTGTCGTTTACCACTCATGGGCTTGTGGTGAAGATTTTTCTTAAGTGAGATTGTATAGTTAAACATTTAATCAGGGCAGTTGTACTTTCTAGTTAGCTGGAAAGTGATTTGTGCTGGTATTTTCCACTGTAATAGTATGTGCTTAGATTGCTAAACTAGGATTTATGTGGCTCCCTTCTGCAGTATGATTGGCCTACCTAAACTACCCTAAAGTCACTAAAATGAAACAGCATTATGTGCTAATGTATTATCCAACAGTATGTGCCTTTTTCTTCAATTATTTCAGTTACAGGTATTTGTAAAGATTTTCCACAATTTACTTGGTTTTTTCAGTGAAGTGAAGATTTATGATCCCTCTGGTGACTCCACACTTCCAACTTGTTCTAAAAAGCGCAAAATAGAAGAGGTAGATAAAGACGATGAAATTACTGAAAAGAAAGCAAAAAAAGCCAAGATTAAAATTAAAGGTTAGTTTGAATTTGGAAGAAAAAAAAAGAATCTTTGCATTTTTCTTTATGTTGGGGAGGGGGGAGTGTGGCATAGTACACACATGGAGTAAGTATTAGAGAAATTCCTACCATTACATTCATTAATATGTTGTTATTTTCTCTGGGAAGTTGGAATGTTAAGTTATATTTAACAACGTAATAATGTGTCTTTAAATGTGTAGAATTCAGTATTTTACTAAGTGTACAATAACTTGAGTATGGATGATGAGCTCTTTCTAGAGTTAGGTAGCTTCTAAATTAGTTACTAAATGGTTTGGGTTGTATGATTAAGAAGGGTGTGAGACGAATGGAGCGGTTTTCTTCGTTCTTTGGCTCATAGAATGTTCTGTTGCAGCCTGCGGTTTACTATCACAGTTGATAATAAGCAATCGCCCCCCCCCCCCTTGTTGCACCCGTTACTGTGGCTGCTCTTCTGCTCAGAGTAAAATAGATGCAGTGATGGCTTTCTGAATGCCTTTGTCAATGGTGTGTTGTTTGCATATGTGGGCTCCTTGGTAGAGAATCTGTAACAAATGTAAACAGTTATTTCCAGTGCTTGAAACTTACACTTACAAGATTTTTTTAAAAACTAAATCTTCTAGTATTTGAAAATAGTTTTCAGTGGTATCCTTGATTAATAATCTCAGCTGTATGTTGGACCATGGCGCTCATGAACCTGGCAGTCATGTACCCAAATACATGCTTCACCAAATTCTTGCATGCTCTTGACTTGGTACCACTTTCATCCACCTTTGACCGCTGTGTTGAGACTACCCTTCTGATATCTCCCTAACTTCTTCATCTTTATCTTTAGTCTTATTGTCTGTTGTTCGGTACATTATTTATTTCATGTCTCTCCCATCTCATCACAAATTCATAAGGATGTGTCCCTGTGGTTATGCTCATGTTCCTAAACGCTCGAGATGAACATCAGATGTGTCTGCCTTTTTTATTCATTTATTCATTCATTCATTCATTTATTTTGAGACAGTATCTCAACTGAACTTAGAGCTCTCTGATCGTCTAGACTGACCAGCAAGTTCCAGGAACACTTCTGTCTCTTCTCCAGCTACAGGTTACAGGCTTGCAACACTGCCAGACTTTTTACTTGTGCCAAGCTTAGGTCCTTACGCTATTGAGCCATTTCTCTACCTTCAGGATCAAACCTTTAAATCCAGTCAAAGATTCTTAGGCAAAGATGCAGAAATTTTCACCTCCTGACCTTCCAAAACCATTGGGCTACAGAGAATTGACTATGACAGAAAGAAAATATTCTAGTATCTTGTAGGAGTATGTCTAATACAATTATAATTCTTACACCAGCTGAAGTAGAAGAGGAGGAAGTAGAGGAGGAGGAGGAACAGGTAGTAGAAGAGGAGCTGTCTGTAAAGAAGAAAAAGAAGAAGGATAAGAAGAAGCACATTAAGGAAGAGCCACTTTCTGAGGAAGAGCCATGCACCAGCACAGCAATTCCTGTATGTGATTTTGTTTATCTCTGAGTTTATTACAGGGCTTTTATAACAAACCTTAAACATAGATGTTAATGATAGGTAATGTATTCTTACTCAGAAATGACCAGGTGTTTGATGACAGTGTGGTAGAAAAATAAAACTGCCTAATGGTATTTTTGTTATAGAGGCCACTTCTCAAATTTTAGTTTCTTACCACGGACAGAGTTTACTGTAAGGGAGGAAGGAATCTAATTATTTTGGTTGTTTTGTTTTGTTTTTGGTTGTTAAGATTTATTTATTATGTATACAGTGTTCTGCCTGCATGTACACCTAAACACCAGAAGAGAGCACCAGATCTTATTTTATAGATGGTTGTGAGCCACAACCATCTATAATTCCCACAACCATGTGGTTGTTGGGAATTGAACTCAGAACCTTTGGAAGGGCAATCAGTTTTCTTAATCTCTGAACTACCTCTCCAGCCCCCATTTATTTTGTGTACTGTAGTTTATGCATGCAGGGTGAGCCCTGGTGCTCCACCATGCTGACAGCTCTCTGTTTATGGAAGCTTGCCTTACTGGTGTTAGAGTTTTAGATTTTAGTACAAGATATTTTCTAAGAGTATATTTTATACTTTATAAGGAAAATTTAATAACTACAAAATTACTGCTGTTTCAAAGGCATTCTTGTTGGTTATTTTCAGAGTCCAGAGAAAAAGAAGAAAAAGAAAAAAAAGAAAGAGGCTGAGGACTGATGGGAGGGATATGTAATTCTATTGCCTGGACACACCATGCTGAAGATTCAGTGGGAGCACATCAGATGCTCTACAGAATAATCAAGATTGTCTAGAGCTTTTCAAACATTTTTGTGTCTTGACATCAACTGTTAACCTTAGAGTCTTTGATACAGAAATAAAAATATTTTCTTTTTATTATAAGGTAGTTCTGTGATCTCTTTATATTTTAAGTAGAGAATCTTACCCATTTCTATGTTTAACTTACCATCAGATTTTTAATGTTATTCTTGAGATGTAGGTTGCCAGTGGTTGCAAATTGGAATTTCCAAAATTGTGGAAATTGCTTTTTGGAAGGTGGTGATTAGATGGACTAATTGAGGATCTTATGTGTTTTTCAGTCTTCTCATTTAAAACTGAGTAGAACATTTTGCTATTTGCTTCAGAAAGGAAGAAAATAGTTTCTATTTTATCATTCATTACATTTGATGTATGTTATTTGAGACAAGGTCTCATTGCCTAATCTCACTGAACTTCCGATGTTTCTGTGTCTTCCCCTCAAGGGCTAGGATTACAGACATGTGTCAACAGTTTTATGAGGTGCTGGGCATCCACGGCTTCTTGTTTGCCAAGCACTTTACCAATAGTATTCTACTCTTTTTCTTTTCTTTTCTTTTTTTTTTTTTTTTTTTCTTCTTGTATGACACGGTTTCACTGTAGCCTTGGCTGTCCTGGACTCTTTGTATACCAGGCTAACCTTGAACTCACAGTGGTAGGTCTGCCTCTGCCTCCTGAGCACTGGGATTCAATGTGTGCCCCACAGCCACCCAGCTCCAGTTTTCTATCCTTAAAGGTTGTGATGAAATGGTTCTTAGTTTAAACTCATATGTTTGTGCTGGGTATTGAACCCAGAGCCTCAATTCTGAACTTCAGCTTCTGTGCCCTGTGTGCATGCCTTAAAGGCCAATGGAGGTCAAAAGTTCCTTGGATTCCCTGGAGCTAGAATTAAGGGGTGGTTGTGAGCCAGTATGTGACCTACTGTCCACTGTAAAATCAATCAGTCTGTGCTCATTTTTAAGCTAAAGTGATTTCCAAAGGGAACACAAGATAATTTACATAAAATATCTAGAAATACTGGCTCTTCTTAGCTACTTTGCTCACAGTTTCAGTACAAGTGCTGGTCATTGTTTTGGGTTTGTTTTCATCAGACAGGATCTTACTGCCTGTCCTGGAACTCCGATCTCTGCCTCCAAATATGCTTACCTATTTTCACCCCCCCTTTTTTTTGTTTAATATTTATTTATACATGTGAACACTATTTGCATACATGCCTGCATTACAGAAGAGAGCATCAGATCCCATTATAGATGGTTGTGAGCCACCATGTGGTTGCTGGTATTTGAACTCTGGACCTCTGGAAGGGTGGATAATGTTCCTAACTGCTGAGCCATCTTTCTAGGCCCTGTTTTTACCTTTTTAAGGGTTGATATCCTAACTACCTAGCACACTAAACAATAGGTGTGGTATGCTGTTCTGATGGATTTTGTGTTTAAATGTCATATTTAGAATTATTTCTTTGAGCTTAACTGAGCTGTGTAAACTTACAGTTGTATATTAGATCTCAACTACTGTGCCTCAGGCTAGTCAATATTGTTGTAAAGTGTGCTATCACATCTTCCTATAAAATCTCTTCGAATTGGCTGTTTGAGAATATGGCTCAAAAGGAAAACTATTGGTAGTATTTGTAACATCATAATACCACTAGCAACAGAAAATTCACCTTCACCTCTTTCCATTCTAATGTAAATTTTCTGGAGTAAACTTTCTGCCCCTCACCATCTGGATTCTCACTTTCACAAGATAAATTCAGCTTAATCCTCTCACTTCAGGCAACTGTTTCCCCTTCTCTGTCTATGAAGTATATGGTTTTTAGTATGTGTAGGACAGCTTCCATGTTTGATTCATGCTTATCTTTTAGCCCAGGTGTATACATTTATTATGTATATAGTACTCTGCCTTCATGTGTGCCTGCACACCAGACGAGGGCACCTTATCTTTACAGATATTTATGAGGCACATGTGGTTCCTGGGAATTGAACTCAGGACTTCTGGAAGAACAGCCAGTGATCTTAACCTCTGAGCCATTTCTCCAGCCCAGCTTGGCTAGACCATTAGTTGAAGGTCTACACTAGGGTAGCCGCAATTAGATTAGATTAAACTCAACCTGGGTTTTGGTTTCTTAATCTGTTCCTTCATTCCTTACCTATCTTCCAGTCTTCGAATATACAGCCTTAAGAACAGTAGTGAATGTGTAGCCCGTGGGGGAAAGGAACTATTAGGTTCCAGTCAAACTAAAGAATGCTACCTAATCTAATCTTAGCACTCAGGCAACTAGGGCAGCAGAATAGCTTTAAGTTTAAGGTCAACTTAGGCTACATAGTATATTTCAGTCCAGTCTGCTGTAATAAAACACCAGGACAAATATCTGAAATGTTTTCAGAAATCAATTCTAAGGAGATAGGTGAGTTTTTCCTGTTTCAGAAAGTAACATTTTCTATTCCAGTTCTTGCCTTCCTTAGTGCATATGTGGAGGCTACAGGACATTTGTCCTGTGGGTTCTGAGCGTCAGAGTTCAGCTTTACCCCCAGACCACCTCACCACCTCTCCTCTACCTCAGTTTGTTTGCTTTGTCCTCTGGTCATTTATTGTGAGCTGTGTCTTGATGGGCTCACAGTAGCAGTGACGTCACTAGCTCAGGCTGCCTAAGGCACTTGTCTTGCATGTGTTATACTGATGTTTTGTCTGCTGTATTTCTGTACAAGGTATGTGTCAGGTACCCGTGGAGACCAGCAAAGGGTATCAGATCCCTGGAACTAGAATTTCAGACTGCATGTGGCCACTAGAAATCAAGGCTGAGTCCCATGGATAGACTGCCAGTGTCTCTGCGCCATCTCTCCAGCCTATTTCTGTCAGTTTTTAAAGATAACTTATTTTGGTAGTTTGGTGGTTATTCAAACTATTTCTTAGAGAGGTGTCAGGTGAAAAATGTGAGTTTTGATGCTTGAGTTGGTTGTCAAGCAAAATTCCAAGTAGCGTGTTAGAATGGTAGTTCTGAAAACAGTAGGAGTTAGAAACACTGGAGACGTTACTGTGCCAGGTCTCAACATATACATGCTAAGCATGTGCTCTACCATTACCTAAGCTTTGGAGGGTTTTCTAAAAGGCACAGTTGCAAAAATGGGAGGTAACAGCAGGAAGGTAAGTCATTCTCAGCCACATAAACAACCCGCTTTTGGCCTCAGCTTGATTATGAAGCTGGATTTATCTGTTCCTGTTAGCTAAGCCACCGAGCCTTGTGAGCCCCCACCAATCAACTGAAAATAATTCCCCTAGGTCTGACTTAAGCTGGTGGTACAAGCCTAAGGGCTTGTCATGCTCGGCATGTTAGAGCCATTTCCTGAAGTCCTCGGAACATTTAGCTTTCAGAGTTGGAAGATAAGCAAAGGTAAACGTGCTCGTAAACACAGCCCTAAGATGGCTGTTAGTGCAGGATAATCGAGCACTTTGGCTGTGAGTGAAACAATGCATGACATCATATTTCAACTCTGATTCATGTGTCAGTGTTGCTAGAAAGGAATAGTAGATTTTTTTAAGACTTATTTATACAGCATTCTTCTGCACGGCAGAAGAGGGCACCAGAGCTCACTATAGGTAGTGATGAGCCCCCATGTGGTTGCTGGAAGTTGAACTCTGGACCTTTGGAAAAACTTAACCACTGGGCCGTCACTGCAAGTAACCATTTGGGTTTGATACTTACCATGCATTCCTTAAGAGAATTTTACGTTTAATCAGTCCAACCTTTCAGTCTGTTTTCCATCAGGGCATTAAACATTCAGCTCTATGTGTGCGGCATAAACAAAGTTACTTGGGTGGGGTTCACCTTCTGGGGCCCTTCTCGCTCTAGGGACTCCTTTTCCTTAAATCCACATTCAGTCTGCTTTAAAACTGGGAGTTAGAGGCTTGGAAAATAGCCCAACTCTTGCCTTGCAAGCATGAAGATTCTCAGAACACAGGATAATGTAATCGCCTTACTGGGGAAGCCAAAACCGATTGTTCAACCAGCCTAGCCTAGTTAGTGAGTTTCAGACCACTGAGAGACCCTTCTCAACAGTGAAAGAGAGACAGTGCCTGAGTCCCAGTGTGCAGGGTTAACCTCTACCTGCTACATTCATGTACCTTCACAGACATCATGTACAGACACACACCACCCCAAAAACAGTACTAAGCCCAGGTTGGCTAGGGGTGCACAGAGCTTGGAGTCAGTCTGGGCTGTGTGAGTAGGGGTATGAGAACATTGTGATTGTTTTTTGGGAGTCAAAAAAGGTCAATAGATGCAGCCTGCCTGTTTTTGTCATTTTTTTTAAACAGCCTTATTCATTGAGGTTGCTCAGATAAAACCCACATTTAGCTTTTTTGTTTGGTTTGTTTTTTGAGACAGGGTTTGTCTGTACAGCCCTGGCTGTCCTGGAACTTGCTCTATAGACCAGGCTGGCCTTGAACTCAGATTTGACTGCCTCCGCCTTGTACTACCACACCCAGCTAACTTTTAAATTTTTAAGATTTTAAAATTTTTGAATGTTTGCCTACATGTATGTATATACACCAAGTGCATGCCTGTTGCCTCAGCTCAGAAAAGGGAAACTGGTCCACGAGATCCCTGTATGGATGCTAGGAACTGAATCCAGGTCCTCCGCAAAGGCAAGAGGTGCTGAGCTGCTGAGCTAGCTCTTCAGTCTCCAAGATTCCATTTCACAGTAGTCTAATAAATAAAATGCTGTGTGGTGGCGACACATACCTTTAATCCCAGCACTCTGGAGGCAGAGGCAGGCAGATCTCTAGGTTCAAGGCCAGCCTGGTCCACAGAACCAAGTTTTAAGACATCCAGAGCTACACAGAGAAACCCTATCTCAAAAAACCCTAAACAAATAAGAATACCTTTTTCTTGGATCTGAAAAGATAGCTCACTGGTTGAGAAGGATTTTTGCTCTTCCTGAGGAGCAGAGTTCGGTCTGGCAGTCTGGAATTATAGCTCCAAGAGATGACTTTTCTGACCTCCACGGGTACCCCATATGTGAATAGACAGACAGACATAGCCATCAATCTTTTCAACATCTTTTTTGTTTTTAGGCTGGGTCTCACTGTATTTGTGGCTGGCCTAGAACTCAACTTCACCTACTTCTGCTTTCTAAATGCTGGGTTTTTGTTTTTTCCTTAAGGTGTGTGTGTGTGTGTGTGTGTGTGTGTGTGTGTGTGTGTGTGTGTGTGT
>NW_026593286.1:30420979-30432764 GCF_907164565.1 Psammomys obesus | reverse complement strand
TGTGTGTGTGTGTGTGTGTGTGTGTGTGTGTGTGTGTGTGTGTGTGTTTCGCCTGCATGTAGGCTGCACCACATACATGCCTCATGCCTTCAGAGGTCAGAAGACAGCACTGGAGTCCTTAGAACTGACCTTACAGATGGTTGAGAGCTGCCATGTGAGTACTGAGGATCCAGGTCCTCTGCAGAACAGCAAAGCTCTCTTCAGCCTCCTGGATGCTGGCGTTTTAAGGGTGTGTGCTACAACTGAGGTGTTATTAGCAAAAGAGTTGTGAGGTGGCAGTTTCCACATCAGAGACTAGCATCAGTCCTGAGAATGCTAACCCAGTGTCCCACCCCACCCTGTGATCTATCTCCTGCCTTTTTCATTGTTATACAGGGCCTTTCAAAGTTAGCCTTGAACTCGTGATACTTAGAATTATACACTTGTACCAACAGTTTATAACTGTCTTTTCTAAGTAAAATATACAAGCAGTTGTGCTCATTCATTGAAGTTTTATCTTTGGCTATATAGCTGTAGCTCTGCAGTTCCAACAGAACTGAGTATTTGCAAACAGTCCACAAAGCTTAAAAGAGATACTACCCACTCTTTGGAAAGACTTTCTGACTTCTGGTCTGGATTAAAAGGGATTTAAAATAATTGAATATTGTGTAATCCTTGATTTACCCTGGTTCCATGAGAAAAAGGGATCAGAGGTCTTAAAGATTGATAATAGTTAAATGATTTGAGAGAATTGTAGTAATGGTATTAATAAAGAAGAATAACCTTGTTCTTTAAGAACGGGAAGAAATATTCTACATCTAATTTACTTTTAAGTAGTTGAGCAAAATTTGCGGCTATAAATGGACGATGGAGCCTCTATAACAGGATGTTACAGTTGTTAGGTGTGGTGTGTTGTTTGCTGTTCCTCATGTTTCCCTTTTCTCCTGTATCTTTTAAATGCTCATAATAATAATAATAATAAATCTTGTTTTTGAGAACCAAAGTGTGCTGCTTATTTTGATTTCAGTTTGAGTTCTATATTTCTATATACTTTAAAGATCTTTGTGGTATTCTTGGCCAACAATTACTTAGGACATCTGTTACTAGCCAGGCACTGGTCAGATAGCAAGGTAGCCTAGGAATCGGAAGACAGTAGCTTCTGCCTCTCAGACTGTTCACGAGATGAAGCTCAGAGCCTCCTGATGGACAAGGCATGTGCTGCCAGACGGAGGGTGTGGGGAAGCAGCCGATGGACAGGCAGCTCAGGTGACCATGAGAATGTAGGGCATAAGAATGAGAGATAGGAAGTAGAAGTTGATTCTCCGAAGATAAGTCAGTGCCTTATCTTACGAGGCTGTGAAGAGATGGGAAGACAGAAGCGGCAGAGAGAGCAGGTAGGAGCACAGCCGCATCCATCTTTGTTTTTTGTTTTGAGGCAGTTTCTCTCTGTAGCCCTTGCTGTGCTGGCACTCAAGGATCTGCCTGCCTCTGCCTCCTTAGTGCTGGGATCAAAGGTGGCCCCCCATGCCTGCCTCACCTACATTCATCTCGTCACCCAAAGCTACCTTTATCTGAGCATTGGCAATTAGGTGCCCAGCTGTGACTGGCATACGTACAGGAATCACATCATAAGTATTCTTGAGGCTTCAGGAAACTGCCAAAGAGCAGGAGTAAATGTTCTTGACTACAGGGAAAAAATCAGCCAGACAGCAAATGCATCTATTTATATCCTCAAATCTGCTGGTCAGCAGCAGACTAATAACGGATTGGGGATGATGGAGAGACCACAAGCTAACTGTCAAAAGATAGGCCCACTAGTGGTCAAAGAAAAATACATGGGAATTTTAAGTTTTGGGTTGTTTTGTTTGGTTGGTTTGGTTTTAACATCTGAGTGCTTTGCCTACGTGTATGCATTTGCCCTACATGCATGCTTGACCCCTTAGGCCAGAAGAGGGCATTGGATCACATGCGAATAGAGTTACAGACAGTTATGAAACATACCATGTAGCTGCTGAGAACCAAGCCAGGGTCTTCTGCAAGAGCAGCAAGTGCTTTTAACCACTGAGCCACGTCTCTAGTCCTTCAAGGTAATTTCTGCAAAAGTTCCTTTGGGTATGGTGGTAAGTACCTACAGTCCCAGCACTTGGGAGGAAGCTGAGACAGGAAGACCATGTTTAAACCCAGCCCGGACTACAGAACAAGACCATTTCTCAAAGTTTGTTCCAAGCCGGACATGGTGACATACACCCAAGAGATAGGTCGATCTCCTAGTCTGCAAAGTCAGTTCCTGGTCAGCCAGGGCTACACATGAGGACTCTAACAGAAAAAAAGGTTTTTAGGGGCTGGAGAGATGTCTTAGCAGTTAAGAGCACTGGCTTCTCTTCCAGAGGACCAGGCTTCGAGTCCCAGCACCCACATGACAGCTCTCAGTCATCTCTCTGAAAGTGTAGTTCCAGGGGATCAGCATCCTCTTTAGGACTCTGTTGAGATTATTTGCACTGTATACACACACATACATATCTACATAAAAATAAATCTCCTGTCCTTGTAAACTCGACAGTAAAGTATTGTTATTCGTCCACTTAGAACTCAAGAATTAAGTATTCCAGGGCCAGTCAGGAAACATGTTACAGCATCTCCCAGCCAGCAGCTTCCTCTTCTGGACACACACGTAGACTGTGTCCTTCATCCATCGTTGTGGTTAGGTGTTGCCGCACCACCAGGTCCTACAAAGTGGATTAGATCTTTATTATGTTCCATAATAAAGTGCACTCCTGGCCACCCTGTCCCAGGGGGGCTTCTTGCTTCAGGTAGAGGCAGTGTCCATGGAAGTACTGTTATGGAAAAGGAAGGTACAGAGGCTGGAGAGTTTCTTCAGTTGACAAAGTTGCTGAACAGCGTGAGGACCAGGGTGTCACTGAAAGAATCCATGTGGCATGGTGGTGTGCGCTTGTGATCTTGCTGTAGCCAGCCTAGCCCACTTGATGAGTCCCAGATCTCGGCTCATAAAGGAAGTGGAGGAGCTGGGGAGGTGGCTCAGCAGTAAAGAGTGCTTGCTGCTTTTCCAGACGACCAGAGTTCAATTCCCAGCACACACACTCAGCTCATAACCTGTAGGGGCAGCTACAAGGGATCTGATGCCCTCCTCTGCCTCCATGGGCACCCACACAGGTGTCACTCATGCACAAACACATAAGGAAAAGTAAAAACAAAAACCACAAGTGGCTAACGGTTGTAGGCTAGCTGGGCATCCACACTGGGATTCTGGCTCAAAGCAAAACAGTTTTCACTTTCAAGTCCAGCAGATGGCTCAGCAGGTAAAGGACTTGCTTGGTGACCAGAGTTTCATTCCCAGAACTTATGTAAAGGTAGAAAGACCCCCACATACATACCAACACACACACACACACACACACACACACACACACACACCTTTATTGTTGGGGAGATGGCTAAGGATTAAGAGCACCTGCTGCTGTTCCGAAGAACCTGAGTTTGTGTCCCAGCACACACATCAAGTTGCTCACTGTTGGAGTGGTAGGTTTTGTTTTGTTTTTTTGAGACAGTTTCTCTGTTTGGCCTTGGCTGTCCTGGAACTCACTCTGTAGACCAACCTGGCCTCGAACTCACAGAGATCTGCCTGCCTCTGCCTCCCGAGCGAGCGATGGGGTTAAAGGCGTGCGCCACCACCGCCCGGCTCTGGGGTAGTGTCCTTGTACACTGTGAATCCAAATGCTGGTTTCTGTACCGGGAGAGTTGAGTACAGGCCAACGTTGGTATTGTCCTATTATGAAGTATCTGTGTTAGTATTTTGTCAACATTGTGCTCCAGCACCTTCTGGTTTTGTTTTGTTTTTTGTTTGGTTGGTTGGTTGTGTTTTCAAGGTAGGGTTTCTCTATGTAGCCTTGGCTGTCCTGGACTCCCTTTGTAGCCTAGGCTGGCCTCTGCCTCCCCGAGTGCTGGGATCAAAAGCCTGCGCCACCACACCTGGCTTCTCCATTGCCTTCTGATTGGTCACATAAATTGCTGAATGGCCAATAACTGGGCTGTTGAATTTAGGCGGGACTTCCGGGTCCAGAGGGAGAAGGGGGTGGAGAGAGAGAAAGAGGGTGTCTCAGGTAGGACCTGGGAGAAGAGTCGCTCTTGTGATGGAGAAGCAGGTGTCAGGAAGAGACTGAAGTGGCAGGTAAGGAGCCACGTGGTGGTTCGCAGGCCAAGCCAGCATTAGTGGGTTAGAACAGCCGAGTACCTGCCCAGCCAGAGTGCCCGAAGCTTTTATTAACTGTGAAGGTCTCCGTGTCGTTATTCAGAGCCTGGGCGGGCATAGAGAAAACGTGGCTATAATTGACAGCCATCTAACCCAGCTCCAGGGCGTCTACCGCCTCTGGCCTCTTCACGCCCGCGTGCGGACACGCACACCTACACATAATTAAAAATAATAAAAACGGATCTTTTAATTAAAATAAAAAAAACTCAGTCACTAAAATTAAAAATAACATTCCATGTCCTATCTAGTGGGAAAAACAAAATACAAAATAGTATAAAAACATTTAGTAACATTTTTTTCAAAGATGTCCATTAATACATTTTTTGCATTGCTACCAGAAGCTGAGTGCTTAGAAAGAAAACAGGCTAAGCTTAGAATGAGGGTTTATGCCTGTAATTCTAGCACTTGGAAGGTGGAAGCAGGAGGATTATGAGTTCAGAGCTAACCTGTGCTGCATAAGGAAAATCTGTCTGAAAAAAAAAAAAAATGTAAGGGTTGGAGGTGAGTTCCTGTGGCAAAGCGCTTGCCTGGCATATACAAGGCCTTGCGTTTCAGTGCCACCCCCACCCCCACCAGCCCCGCCAAAAGGTTTACTTTTTAGTTTTCAAATGTTTAGTGAGAAGTTCAAGATTTGGGTGGGCCCATTTTCAGGGCGTCATGGTAGGATAGAGGAGCGAAGATGCAAGGCTGGGCAGGAAGGCAATCTTGCTCTGTTTTTATAATGCTCATTGTCGGACATGGCCCATGAGCCTCCACGGCCCCCGCAGTGACCTAATCTCTTTCCACTTCAGGCCGATGCCACATTGAGGACCAGTTGAATTGCCCACCCCTCCACACCTGTTCTTTATGGGTTTTGGTCGTTCTCTTAGTCTACCTTTGACTCTTTCTGTACTTGATTTTTTTTTTTTAATTTTGTATTTATTATTGTCGTGTGGCTGCCTGTGGGTACGCACGCGCATGTGCAGCGTAGCGGTCAGAAGCCGTCTCTGTGGCGCTGGCTCTCACCTTCCCCGCCCGTGTGGGTGCTGAGGATCGACTCAGTGGCCCAGGCTTTACATCAAGTTCCTTTACTGGCCGACCAGTCTTGCCTGCCCCTTACAGATTTTCTTAATCTTTCATCAATTCTTGAAACTGGGTTTCCTTTCCGCTTCCCAAATCAGAGATGTTCTCTGCCCTGTGAAATCTAGGGACCGGCTAGCCAGAGCATTACTGTAATTGTGTTCTGGAGAAAACCCTTTCTTTGGCTGCCGGGAACCTCAGCTTCCAGGGGAGAAGGGGCGGGTGGCAAGACTTTGACACCTTGCCAAGCCACTGCCTTCTTTTTCCCTTCAGCCGTCTGCAGGCGACTGGCTGGAGCCCAGGGGTTAAAACCACAGCACCCGGGCCTGGAAGGGTGGACTTGGGGGGATCCTGGGGGTTGAGACCAGTCATTTTTCTACCACACAAACAGGACCTCTTTCAAACCACAACCCAGCTGACCTAAACGCCTTTCCTGAGGGAGGGGACGGGGAAGGTTGTTGGTGGTGGGTCAGCAGTGTTGCAAAACCTGTTAGGAATTTTTCTTTCGTCTGAACGAGAGGTTCCAAGTGGAAATGCAGTTCCATGGCTGAGCAGTGCCCAGCCCGAGTTAAGCCCCTCTTCTGGCTCCCACAGGCTCTTTACAGAGGTGGCACACTAGCGTGCCTGCAGGCAAACACTCATACACATAAAAACAAAACATTAAAGGAAGGAAGGAAGGATGAGGGGGAGAGCCACTGAGGAAGGTAGCCAGCACCAACCTCTGGCCTCCACATAAATGTCCACACGTGTTCGCGCACATCCTGCCAAGAGAACACACCTGCATAAACAGTCTCCAACAACAGAAACCACAGGTACACTCACTCACAGAGAGCACTCAAGTCTGTGGGGTCGAGGGCAGAAAGCAATGGTTCTGATGTGACCGGAAGGGTCAGGCCCACGGAGACACATGGAAAGGGTCACCAAGTCAGAGAATGTCAGTGTGAACCCCGTGGAAACATACAGAAAAGGTTCGCCACGTCAGAGAACGGAACGTGAACTCTTTTCCGTGTTTTTGCTCTTGTTTTTGCAATGATTTCATTGGTGTACAGGAATTTTCTTTTAACTGGAAATAATTTTTTAACCAAAATAAAATTACAGTGTTACATTGACCTCTAATTCTATAAAGTTACATGACTCTACTGCCCTTTTTTGTGTTTTGTTTTTGTGTTTTTTTTTCTATGTTCTCATTTACATAAAGAAAATGTGGCTGGCCATGGCGGCACACACCTTTGATCCCAGCATTTGGGAGGCAGAGGCAGGCAGATCTTTGTGAGTTCCAGGCCAGCCTGGCCTACAGAAGACAGCCAGGGCTAGATAGACTCTGTCTAGAGAAAAGAAAGGAAAGGTGCGTGCATGTGTGTTTCATGGCTCATGTGTGGCGGTCAGGAGGAAACTTGGGAGTCAGCTCTCTTCTTTTACCATGTGGGACCTGGGGATCAAACTCAGGTTTTCACGTTTGAAACAGGCACCTTTACGCTCAGAGACATCTTGTCGACCCCATTTGTTTGTTTGTTTGAGATAAAGTTTCATGTAGCTCAGGATAGCCTCAGACTCACTATGTAGGTGAGGCTATGCTTGAGTTCCACATCCTCCTGCCTTTCATCTCCCTGAGGTGAGATTACAGGCCTGCACTGCCTCATCTGTCTTGACTGGTTTTTGTTTGTTTGTTTGCTTGTTTGTTGAGACACCATTTCACTATGTATCCCAGGTTAGCTTCCAACTTGGAATCGTGTTCCCGCCGCCTCCCAGGTGGTAAAATGATAGATCTGTGTATCCACAACCGGCTCCAGATTTTTTTTTTTTTTCTTTCGAGACAGGGTTTCTGTGTCTAGCCTTGGCTGTTCTGGACTCACTTTGTAGACCAGGCTGGCCTCGAACTCACAGAGATCCACCTGCCTCTGCCTCCCTGAGTGCTGGGCTTATAGACCACTATGCCCAGCACCTTGCTTGTTTGTTTGTTTCTTCAAGAAAGGGTTTCTCCATGTAGCCTTGGCTGTCCTGGACCAGGCTGGCCTCAAACTCACAGATTGGCCTGCCTCTGCCTCCCCGAGAGCTGGGATTTCTACATTGTTCTTAAAGAGGCCTTCTGTCAGGAAATGATCAGCTCATCCTGTATGGTCGGCTAACACCATACTGACCCTGTCTGAGGGTCATGGAGGCCATTAAGAAGTTCCTAAAGGGAATAAATGGAGCCAGTATAATTCTCTTTTTCTTTTTAGTTGTCTAGTGGTTTATCAGTGACACCTGAATAAATGTGACAAGAGATGAACATTTCATGTGGTTTCATTAGTTTTGAAACAGGGTCTAGCTATGAGGCCTGGCTTGCCGGGAAGTTCCTGTGTAGGCAGGACCTGTTGGTCTGGAACTCCCTGCATAGATGGGACTGGCCTTGATCTTGAAGGAATTCTCTTGCCACTGCCCCTTAAGGGATAGGATCACAGCTGTGTGCCACCACATCTGGCTTGTTGTTTTCTTTTGGTTTGTTTGTTTGTTTTCTCTTTTTTGAGATAGGGTCTTGCTGTATAGCCCAAGTTGGACTTAAACTCAGCAGTCCTCCTTCCTCAGCTACCCAAGTGCTATGATTATAGGCATCACCATGGCTGGCTTGGTGAACACTCTAGAAGGGAGGCAGGCTTATAAAAAAAGGAGCTAGAAAAACACAGGAGGACTGAAAATCAGCACTTGGAATGGTAAAGGAGTCTAGACAGAGATCTTTTGTTGTCCATACTTTGTTTCACCTTGGGTGAAGTGGTGTGAAAGCACCTCAGGAAAGTGAGGCAGACATGACCTTATTCACAGTACAAGGTCATAAAGAAAACAGGAGATGGGGCTGGAGAGACGGCTCAGAGGTTAAGAGCACTGGCTGCTCTTCCTTAGTTCCTGAGTTCAATTCCCAGCACCCACATGGTGGTTCACAACCATCTATAGTGAGATCTGGTGTCTTGCAGGCACACATACAGATGAAACACTATATACATACTAAATAACTAATTTTCTTTCTTTCTTTAAAGAAGAAGACAGGAGAGAAGAGAACTCAGGATCTAGAAACAGACACTGGAAAAGGAAAAGGAGATCTCATGTTAGAAAACACGGGACCAGAGGAGTTAGGGCTAGGATAGATTTACCGCTTGTTCCTGGGAGTTAGATGCTATTTTCTCCCCGTCGTGGAAACTGGAAAAGAAGCCGCCAGGCCCTAAGGCACTTGCTCCTACTCATCTGGGAAACACTTAAAGTTGTGTCTAATGCTGCACTCCTGGAATCTCAATTCGGGCAAATAACTCAGAGGAGGTGAAATCCTGTCTTTCAGCACGTTTGAAGAAGGCTCGGGGCAGCGGGGAGGGGGGAGAGAAGAAAGAGGAAAAGAGAAATCCTAGTTATGACCCAACCACAGTCCAAACTCTCCCTGGCTTCCATTGGTTTGGTATTAGTGGAAGCCTTTTGTCCCTAGAACTTTGTGCTTGGGCAGCCAAGCGGAGGAAGGGAAAATCAGGCAGGAAGCCACGGCGCATAATCCTGCGCTTGCCGGCCTTCCTCGAGTTCAGAGCTCCGCTTGAAGGCTCGCCCTCCCTGTTCCAGGAGGCCCCGGGCTAGCATGAGAAACATGGGAAAATGTTCTTTCAGATGCCACATACCCGCTCCCATCAAAAAACAAGGCCAGATGAATGAAGCCACAGGCGAGGACAGGCTGTGGCCTATGCAAACGGTTTAAAGTTTTCTTCCTAAATGTTCAGTTCCTTAGACCAAATGCTAATGTGTTCTGCCCTAAAACATGGTGTATAACGTTAAGGGATTGTTTCTAAGAGCACTTCACACGCTGGCCTTTTTACCTTATGCAAAGACACTTTCAAGGAGGAATAGTTTACTTTAAAATGGGTTCTGCAGCCTGTGGTGGGAGACTCAGTCTTTCTCCCATTTTCTATGATATTTTAAAATCTGTATATATTATTTTTTTACTTTGGGATAATAATATATTTACAGAAAAATTTATAAATGTAATCCAGAGTTCCAAAGACCTGTCATCCGGTTTCCTCATGGTTCACCTATCATGACAGTGGACACATTTGTCACAATTAAAGGACCAGTGCTGGCTCCTTCCCTTCCTCCTCTCTGTGTGTGGGGTGGGGCTGCACTTGCCATGGTGCAGATAGAGAGGTCAGAGGACAACTCTGTGGGGCACCTCAGGGTGTCCCACTTGCCTCCTCTGGCACCCAGGGCCACTGAGCCATCTTGCAGGCCCTGACCCCCAGTTTTGGTTTTCTAGAGCTCTTTCAGTTGGTCCTGTGTCCTTCTGTCCCTCTGACATGCTCTTGTTTTAAGAAAAAATGTAAAATACACAAATGAAAGAAAATTGCATGTCTTCTGAGTTATTTTATTCTTTTTTTTTAAAAAAGATTTGTTAGCCGGCCATGGTGGCATACAGGTCTTTAATCCCAGCATTTGCCGCCCTGCCTCTATCCTAAAGCTCCCCAGCCCAGGGCCTGGGCTTCCCTCAGGTTCTGATTTCTATGTCACAGCTATTTTGGATATGGACTCACTTGGTTCCCATGGACTCTCTTGGTCCCCTGGGCTTCCTCTTCTCTCTCTCTTCTTTTCCTCTCTTGTTCTCCCCCTCTCTTTCTCCTGTCATGGCCTGGCCTGCTCTATTCTGTTGGCCATGTTCAGTATGGACTCTTTTTTTTTTTTTTTAATTATCATTTATTTATTATGTATACAGTGTTCTGCCTGCAAGTGTGCCTGCACTCCAGAAGAGGGCACCAGGTCCCATTACAGATGGTTGTGAGCTACCATGTGATTGCTGGGAATTGAACTCAGGACCTCTGGAAGAGCAGCCAGTGCTCTTAACCTCTGAGTCATCTCTCTAGCTGTCTGGACTCTCACAGATGCCTCTGGCTGTTCTTTTCCTCATGTCTACAATAAAGCCATTCTCCTCAGCCATACTTAGGAGCAGTGGTGTCCTTGTTTTCATTCCAGATGCTGATGGCATGCTATGCTCCACCATCAAGGCACCTGACCCAGGAGACTCATGTCTACTGCCAACACCCATGAAACCGCACAGGCAAACGTCCATTTGCAAGTGGCCTTCACAGTGTTCTTCACAGCCTCTTTTGCATCTGCTACACTCATATCTACCCAATAATATCACAAGCCTGGGTGATGCCACAATATCACTTCCCTAGGGTATGAGGCCATTTGCCTCTTGTCAAAGGAGGGGAAGGGAAGGTTGATAACGTCAAAGCTCTGAGCTCTTCATTCTTGTATTTACTGAGGACCTGCAGAGACTGCAAGGAGAGGTTAACCCCAAATAAATACATAATATAACTTTCCACAGTGATAAATGACATGAAGAGAGAAATAATCGGGGGTGGAGGGGTAAGGAAGACCTTATAGATGGGGAGACCAGAAAAGGCTTTCCAATGCTATGTCATCTAAGCAGAGGCTGAAGAAAGTAAAGGCAGGCAGTTGGGGGTGGGGAGGCCAATGGGGAAAAAGGACTCCCAGCAGAGGAATTAGCAATTGCAAAGGCTGAGAGGTAAGGACACGTTCAATTTAATGCGAAAAGAGAAAGGAGAGTTGGGTTGAAATGGAGACCTGGGTCAATGCACTTGATGTGAGGGCCTTTGAGGCCTTCTCTTGGAACCTGGCATTGAGCAGCACAAGGAAGAACTAACTGTAAGTTAGCGCTCCTCAGGCTCTCTCCTTGATGGGGTTGGCTTATGCACACATTTCTCTCCACATCACAGATCTTCTCTCCTTCCTCTGGCTCCATACTTATCTACATATTTTTCTTTACTAAAATAATCACACTGCTCATTTAGTATAATCCTAACAGAAAACCTTTCTCTTCAAGATCTGTGCAGTGTGGCCAGGGGTCAGGGGACTCAGCATAGGGCATGGATGACTTGGAAATGGACGTACTGGCTATTAGTGGATCTTTGGGCTGTACAGGTTGGATAGACACAACTATCATTACTTCCTCCTCATGGATGAGGATTACAAGGCCCAAATGATTAAGCAGTGCTCAAGATTACAAAGTTAAGTGTCTAGACAAAGAGCCTGATGTCATGGCCCAAATATGTCTTCCCATGTTGAAACTTAACTGATGGCTCATGCCTGTAATCTCAGCACTCTGGTAGGCAGAGGCAGGTGGATTACTGTGAGTTTAAGGCCAGCCTGATCTACAAAGGGAGTCCAAGACAGCCAAGAAACCCTGTCTCGAAAAGCAATACAAAACAAAAAAAGAGATGATAATAGAAGGGCTGGAGAGATGTCTCAGAAGTTAAGAGCACTGGCTGTTCCTCCAGAGGTCCTGAGTTCAGTTCCCAGCAAATACATGATGGCTCACAACCATCTATACAGGGATTTGATGCCTTCTTCTGGTGTGTATGAAGATGGAGCACTCATATGTAAAATGAAGGAAGGAAGGAAGGAAGGAAAGGAAGGAAGGAAGGAAGGAAGGAAGGAAGGAAGGAAGGAAGGAAG
>NW_026593286.1:30411950-30420969 GCF_907164565.1 Psammomys obesus | reverse complement strand
AAGGAAGGAAGGAAGGAAGGAAGGAAGGAAGGAAGGAAGGAAGGAAGGAAGATAATAGAGGAGCCCAACACTTCGGAGGCAGAGGCAGGTGGATCTCTGTAAGTTTGAGGCCAGCCTGGTCTACAAAGGGAATCCAGGACAGCCAAGGCAACACAGAGAAACCCTGTCCTGAAAAAAAAAAAAAAATTAAAAAAAAAAAGTAAATAAAGATTAAAAAAATAAAAGAAGAAGAAGAAGCTAACAGAGGGCTGGAGAGATGGCTCCATGGCTAAGAGTGAGCGCTGCTCTTATGACAGGAGTGTAGATTGCAGCCTCCGCCTCGGAAGGCTCGTAAGTACTTGCAAATCCAGGGGATCTGAGGCTCCTGTGAACACCTGCACACACTTGAGTGCATACCCAATTAAAACTAAAATAAAAATCTAAACAAGTTATTAGAGGGGTCTGCGTAGATGTCTCAGGCAGTGAAATGCATGCTGCAAATGCACGAGGACCTGAGTTTGGATTCCCAGCAACTGTTCAATAGCCAGGTGTGACTGCACGCACTTGTAATTCCAGGTTCAGGAGGGGCAGACAGTCTCGCCAATCAATGAGCTCCCAGAACAGTGAGAATCCCTGTTCACCCAATGACATTCTGCCCTCCACATGCACGCACATGTCCACACATGGACACAATGAGACATGCACATAAATACACACACACACCACACCACACTAAGGGGTGAGGGTCAGGGGAAGATAATCATTTGAGCCCAGGAGTTCAAGGTCACACTAGGAAATGGAGTAAGACGCAGTTACTTTTTTTTCTTTTCTTTTCTTTCTTTCTTATTTATTTGTATTTATTTATTTTTGTTTTTTGAGACAGGGTTTCTCTGTGTAGCCCTGGCTGTCCTGGAACTCACTCTGTAGACCAGGCTGGCCTTCAACCCAGAGATCCTCCTGCCTCTGCCTCCTCAGCGCTGGGATTAAAGGCGTGTCTCACCACTGCCTAGCTTCTTTTCTCTTTGAAGCATTTAGATCATTCAGACTTCTGGTCAATGGTGTTAGGGCCCTTGCATGGCAGGCTACACAGCCTAGCACTGGTGGCGCACACCTTCAGCTCCTGCACTTGGGAAGCAGTGGCAGGAGGATCTCTCGGTTCAAGGCAAGTTTGGTCTACAAATCGAGCTCCAGGACACACGGCTAGGGCTGCCAGCCCTTACGCCCTCCCACTTTTCTGCCAGTCCATGTAAGCACGCCGAGCTCTTTGGCTGGGAAGGACACAGCATCCCGGAAGTGGAACCTGGCTTCTCCGCAGCCACCAAGTGTTCATGTCTTTGATCGTTGGCTTCCAGCCTCCAGAATTGTGAGCAATGATTTCTGTTGCTTATAGGTACCCAGTCTCAGAAATTTTGTTACAGCAGCACAAATGTGCTATACTTCTGAACCCCAGGCCATCCATGACTAGTTCTACTTCTGTGGACATGGGAACTGCATGACGAATAGGAAAATTTGAGGGGGAAGCAGAAGGGACATTGGGGGAGGGACGTTGGGGAGGGAGGAGAAACTGAGTCCAGTGTGAAAAATGAGAGAGAAAATAAAGTGTGTGTATATATATGTATGTAAGTATAAACATTTCTTTATATATAAACAAAAATGTGTCATTTTATATATATATAAAGAAAATAACACATAGATTATATTATTACACAAATATGTATTGTGTTATGTATTATGATACATAAATTATATTATTTTCTTTATATATATTGAATGATGAAAATGAGAATTCAGGCTCATCAGAAGGGCACAGGTTTAACACCCCTGACTGCGGTCCTTCTGCTGATTAACAGGCTAATAGCCATTTCCTTTCTCTTGTGACTGCCCATTTAGTGATCTGCCTGGGCCCATCAGTGGGAAAACCCATTTTTTATATTATGACTATCTTTCTATTTCCACCGCTGACACTTAGTAATAGCTGAGGACAGTCAAAATAACCTCCTTAGCCAGATGTGGTGAGCCACACCTGCAATCTCAGCACAGAGGAGGCCAAGCCAGGTGGATCGTGAGTTCGAGATCAGCTTAGGCTGTCTCAGCACCCCCTTCCTCAAAATTACCTGCTTGAGGGTAACTCAAGTTTCTTTTCAGTTCATCGCTGAAATGTCCCAGCTCTATAAACCAAGCTGGCCTCAAACTCACAGAGATCCTCCTGCCTGTGCCTTCTGAGTGCCAGTGCCGGAGTCACCGCCACCACCTGGCTGGAACTTTTCTTTTCAATATCATTTATTTGTATTCTTTTCATCAGGTTTGAATTTCTTTAAAAATGAGCTAGACTTTGAATCGAAATCGCTTCTTACCGGCTTGTGTATTGGTTACTTGCTGAGATATTTTGGAAAGTGATTGGATCACTTTGGTGTTCTAATGTGATCAACAAATTTATTGCTTGATGGATCCATAAAATAGTTGGTAAAAAAAAAAAAATAGGTCACTAGGGACATGTGCTTGGGGACTATAGTTGTCGTGGCCATTTCCTCTTCTTGCTTTATGGGCTTCCTATCTTTCATGAGAGGAGTAGCCTGTGTCTCCTGCCTCCACCGCCATCGCCATCATGCTTTTCCTCACAGAAAGCCAAACATGAAACTGGGGGCCATACTGCGACTTTCTTCTGTGAAATGTGTTGTAACCTGCTTACCCTCCTTAAACTCTATAGTCCCTGCTGAGACCCACTTTAGTGGTTGCCATAACTGTGGCTCCTCTGTTAACACCTGCTACTGTGGCCTTTAGAATATCAGAATCCATTTTGCCTCCAAGTCTCCATTTTGATCATAAGGTGAATTCCAAGTGCTCAGGCCTACGTGCCTCAGACCAGAAGGATACAATTCAATAGTTGAATGCTCGCTGCTTAGAATAAAACAATAGATGATAAATGCATGTTCTGCTTGAGTTAAGACCACAACCTCCTGCTATGTTCCTTACTCCCAGGATCCTAAACCCCAGCCAATCAGCTTAAAGTGCTTTGTCTAGCTACCTAGATACAACATAATACACTTGGAACAAAATCGATTATGTTTAGCTAGTCAAAATGATGTAATGCCGCCTCCTCCCCTCCCCTGCTGCCTACATCTGGTTACCTGGTTACAGTTTTTTATATATTAAAAAACCTGTCTTAGAAACAGACTATGTCATAGCCTGGCTCCCAGGTCCAGATTATGGCCCTGACCGGTCAGTTTTTTTGTTCAGCATTCAATAAACTTCCATCAATCTGAGTCCGGTGTCTGAGTGGTCAGTGTGTGGCTATTTCTGAACCCATAAAAAAATGTATAATAATAATAAACTTATTATATTATTCTTTTTATATTATATTATTATAATTATTTTAGCAGGTTTATTTTTACTTCACGTGTATGAGTGTTTTGCTTGTATATGTGTATGAGCACCAAATCTGTGGATGTTACCTGGGGAGTGGGAAGAAGGTACTGGAATTACGTCCGGTTGTGAATCACCATGTGCACGCCATAAACTGAAGCTGAGCCCTGGACGGGAGCAGCAGGGGCTCTGAAGTAAGCCCATCCCTCCAGCCCCAAGAAGCTTTTTAGGCAGGTACCTTGTCACAGGAACATGAAATTCATTTCTTTTTAATTAAAAGTATACTTAAAAAGACATGAAAGTGTTTATGCTGTTTAATGAAATACTCATTTTTTAATAGACAGGAGAATCTGGGCATGATGGCTCAGGCCTGTGATCACGGTACTTGGGTGGCAAGGAGCTCCAGGGTTTGAGGCCAGCCAGAACTGCATAATGAGACCTTGTCTCAGGAAGACAGGGTACACAAGTCCTGTTTGATCACCAGCACCATGAGAAAGAAGAGGAATGGCTAGATACTGATGGAAAGGTAAGGATTAAAATCCTAATTTTTCCTCATAGAGGATCCCAGGCCGGGGGGGGGGGGGGGGGACTTTATACAGGGAATGTACTCAGCGGTGTAGCTTGAGGAGCACCAGATGTGTTTTCTTACCCAAAAGGACCTCTTTTGTCTGTCTCACTTCTCCAGAACAAATTTTGCAAACTCAGCCTTGCACCCAGGCCCTCGGCATCCACTTCACTGACCCCTGTCTTCCCTCAACTCCCAGAACCACTGGGGCAGCTGCCTCACATAGAATACATTCCCACCATCATATGCACTAACTGTTAAAGTGACAAATATAGTAGGAATGTGCAAAGGGCAGTGGGGAGCAAGGAGGGGTGGCAGCTCCCAGCGCTTTCACTGGGAAGGCTACAGACTAGCTGGGGTTTGGAGAATGGGTAGAGGTTCGCTGGGAAAACATTTAAAAAAAATCCTTTATCTTTTTTTAAGGGGAGTAGGGACTCAATATGGGGTTTCTCTGTGTAGCCCTGGCTGTCCTGTAATTCTGTAGACCAGGCTGGCCTTGAACTCAGAGCTCTGCCTGCCTCTGCCTCCTGAGCGCTGGGATTAAAGGTGTGCACTGCCACTACCACGACTACTTTACCTTTTGTTGTAGTGAAACAAAGGTCTCACTTTTAGCCCAGGATAGCCTGGAACCGGCCATGTGGTCCAGGCTTGGTCAGACTCTTGACAATCCTCCTTCACTAGTCTCCCCAGTACTGGGATTGTAGGTTTGAATCGTCATGCCCAGCCTAACGTAATTCATCCGAAACAGAGATAGCCCACTTAAGGCCAACTCCTCAGCGACAGCATTGTCTGTATAACCTAAGTCAGTGGCTCATTTTCTCAGATCAGCTAAAGGCTGTAATTCAACATAAGAATTTTGGATCCCTGGCAAAAGGAGAGAGAGAGGTAGAGACTCCAGTGTCAGAGACGCCTGCTTATCTGGGCAGATACGGATCACATCTCTGAAACCTTCTGGTGCTTGGTCAATACATGATGATAGTGGAACTGAGGCTGATGTTAACCTTCGGGGAAATGAAAGGGTGCTGGGCTATCTAGACTGATATAATAGTGGAGGTTCTGCGCTGGAAAAGCAAAGAGTATTTTACCTTTATAGAGAGCCTTACAATACCCGGTGCCTTTCTGCAGCCGCGAACTTGACCCTTACTGAAGCACTAAGGAGTAAGCACAGCGACACACACGTATGTGCCTTTCTGTAGTTGGTTTTCTCCACTTCTACCGTATGCTTTCTAGGGATTGAACTCGGAATGTCAGGCTTGGAGGCAAGTGCCTTTCCTACTGAGTGCTCTCGCTGATGTAGTTAAAAAAGCATTTTGTTTTGTTTTGTTTTGTTTCTGAGTGTCAAGAGCGCTTAATTATGCCGGAGGACTTTTACCGAGACGCCACAGAGGGCAGGCGGCAAGGTATTGATAAGAGCCAACGCCAGAATGATTTTTGAATGTTGCTTTAATCACACTAATCACACGGATGTCCAAGAGTTGCCTAGCTCATTATACATCCTATGGGGAATACAACCTGGCCGCAGGTACGGGCTCGGACACTTTGCCTCTGGTGTCTTCTTGGCCTGGAACTTCTCGATTCCAGCTGGACCAACCTTTGACTGGTCTTCTGATGACTTGACAGGCCTCGGACAGGCCTCAGATGCGAAGGAAGCTGCGGTTGCTCAGGAGCTGCCTTCCAGGGCTGGTTTGATAAAGTGGTCCTTTCAGAACCGGTTTGTTAAGGTGGTCTGGGCTTTTCAAGCAACTGCTTGGGAATTGGCTGGTTAGTGGCGGTCTCTTGGCGTACTCACCGAAGAGTCTGGCCTGCCGCACCCAAGTGGGCTCGGGCTCCAGTTTTTATACATTTTTCAGGGCATAGCTTTGACTTACCCACTCGTTCACACGCACCAGCTGCTAATCGGCTGGCATTACCTAATTTCATTACTTAATGTCTTAAGGGCTTTACTTAGTTACTATTACTAAAAATATCTTCTTATCTATCCTTTTGCTGTCTTACAAGCTCTCAGTGTCTTAGGGGCGTTGCCCAGCCACTGTCACACTCTTAACTTTGCTCCTGACAGCTCTGCTGTCTTGCAGGCTCATTACACTGAGACAGTCTTATCAAGTGTTGCTGCCTGGCCTGGCACTCAGGCTTGCCTCAAACTCTTAGAGGCCTGGCTCTGTCCAGGAGCTGGAAGTAAAGGCACGGGCCACCGTGCACAGCCAGAATCAGTGTTTTGGTCCCTAATGGAAGGCTCACCCTGGTAACTCTGAGCGCTGGGCTAGAATCCAGGCATTTTGGGGAGGCTTAGTCATTTTTTCCTATTACTTCTGCACCAAATCTGACCACCCTAAGGATGTTAGGACGGACCTTACGAGGAATCCATAGGAAGGGACATACGGAGTATCAGAAAGTTCAAGGTGAAGACTAGGAAGCACGGAAGTCCAAGCCATGCAATGCTGGATGACTGTTGTTTCTTTGACTCCCTGTGAGCTGAGTCCTGCACCGGCAGGCTTGCCCTTTGTTTACGACTTGGCCTGCATTACTACAGCAGGTGAGCCTGCAGCTGTAGTGCGCAGCCTAAACACCCCAGGGCTCATTTCTTCTTGCTTTTGCTTGGTGATGAGAATGTCTCCAGTGTGTACTATTTGCCAAGAGGGAGCCTCATTTAAGAAGTCCAGATCCAGCTGGGTATGGTGGCGCACGCCTAACACTCAGGGAGGTAGAGGCAGGTGGATCATTGTGAGTTCGAGGTCAGCCTGATCTACAAAGCAAGCCCAGAGCAGCCAAGGCTACACAGAGAAACCTTGTATCAAATAATAATAATAATAATAATAATAATAATAATAATAATAATAATAAAGTAAAGTCCATACCAGGAGGTAAGAATCCTTGTGACTTTTTCTCAAGAAACTTTCAAATGAGTGGGGAAACTTACTTGAATTTGAAAATCATAACTCGTTTGAAAAATGAGTTTTTCAGTGTTAGATTTCTAAATGCTAGATTACTTGGCCATTACTCACTTTCTATGTTATTACAGGAGGAGCCCAAGGCCTCCTGTGTGCCAGGAAAGTGCTCTCCACCGAGCTGAGTTCCCAGCACCGTCACTGCCCTCCTGAAGATAAGAGTTAAGTTAAATGAAATCACTTGGGAGGGAGGGAGAGACTGGGAGGGAATGAGGGATCGGGACACGGCTGGGATACAGAGTTAATAAAATGTAACTGATAAGAAAAAAATAAAATACAAAAAAAAAAAAGAAATCACTTGGCTTGAGTTCATGTTAAATTGCACAGAGAAGATAAATATTCAAGGAACTTCCAAATCCTATGTCTTTTAATAACCTGTTGCCAAGATCACAAAGCTAAAGTCAGTAAGGTAGATTTGAAAGAGATTTGCTGATAATGCTGGCGCGGTGAAAGTCAGGAGTAAATCTGCTACTGGAATCTGAATAGGAACAAGTCCAGCTGAGTTTTACCTTGCCGCCCCCCCAATCACTCCAGCTTTTTCTGAGACAGTGTCTTATATTGCCCTGGCATTTGCTATGTAGCCCAAGCTGGCCTTAAATTTGAAATCTCTCAGCCTCTTCAATATTGACTTGAGATTATAGCCAGGACTGGCCCTACCGGTTTATTTATAGAAACTGAAAAATTAATTAATGTGGAACTGAAAAAGACCGATTTATGTGTTGGTGTTTTTTAGTCAGGGTCTCTCTTTGTGGCCCTAGCTGTCCTGGAATTCTCTATGTAGACTAGGCTGTCCTAGAACACACCCAGCTTTCACATAATCTTGAAGAGGAACAAAGGACTCAGGTTTTCTGATTTGAAAAGGTAACTGCTAAGGGGCAGTGACCCTACCAGCACTGGACTGCCATAGTACATAAAGCTTGAGTGAAATGGAAATACACTCTTAGAGTCAGTTAATTTTTAAATTTTCAATTAAGTTTGTCTAAAGGGATACATAAAACATAAAAATTATACATATTTATCAATAAGTTTGTAAAGTGAAAATGTCAATGAAGTTTTGCTCATTAGAATAATCTTGATGTCAAGATAATTCCAGTAGGGAAAGGATAGTGTGTTTTTTCTTTCTTTCTTTCGTCCTTCCTTTCTTTCTTCCTTCCCTTCTTTCTTTTTTTTTGTTTTTTTTTTTTTTTTTTTGTTTTTTTGAGGCAGGGTTTCCCCGTGTTGCCTTGGGGCTGTCCTGGACTCACTTTGTAGACCAGGCTGGCCTCAAGCTCACTGAGATTCTCCTGCCTCCACCTCCCCGAGTGCTGGGATTGCAGGCGTGAGCCACGATGCCCGCTCAAGGACAGTGTTTTCAAGTAATTGTGCTAGAATGAATGCATATCCACATACACAAAAAGAAAAAGTCAGGATTCTACTGTATACAAAAATTAACTCAAAATGGACAAAATGTCTTAAGAGATAAAACTCTTAGGATGAAACACAGAAATAGATGATCATGATATTAGATAAAACACCAAAAACCCCAAAAATTAAATAAAGAGCCAGGTGTGGTGGTGCATACCTTTAGTCTCAGCACTACGCATGAGGCAGAGGCCAGTGCATCTCTGTGAGTTCGAGGCCAGCCTGGTCTACAGAGTGAGTCCAGGACAGCCAAGGCTATACAGCAAAACCCTGTCTCAGAAAACCAAACCAAATCAATCTATCAATCAATAACAAAAAGGACTAGAAAGCCAGGTATGGTGGAACACACCTTTAACCCCAGCACTTAGGAAGCAGAGGCAGACAGATATATATGAGTTTGAGGCCAGCCTGGTCTATAAAGTAAGTTCCTGGGACGCTGGAGAGATGGGTGAGAGTTTAAGAGCACTACCTGCTCTTCCAGAGGTCCTGAGTTCAATTTCCAGCAACCACATGGTGGCTCATAACTATCTATAATGAGACCTGGTTCTCTCTTCTGGAGTACATGAAAACAGAGCACACACACACACACACACACACACACACACATATATATATATATATATATATATATATGTATATCTTCTTTTAAAGTAAACTCCTGGACAGCTAGGGCTACAGAGAGAAACCCTGTCTCAAAAGAAAAGAAGAAGAAGAAGAAGAAGAAGAAGAAGAAGAAGAAGAAGAAGAAGAAGAAGAAGAAGAAGAA
>NW_026593286.1:30410277-30411940 GCF_907164565.1 Psammomys obesus | reverse complement strand
AAGAAGAAGAAGAAGAAGAAGAAGAAGAAGAAGAAGAAGAAGAAGAAAAAGAAGAAAAAGAAGAAGAAGCTGGACATGGTTGATCCCAGCACCCAGGGAGGCAGAGGAAGGCAGATTGCTGTAAGTTCAAGAACAGCCTGCTCTACAAATTGAATCACAGAGAAACCCTGTCTCAGAAAACAACAACAAAAAGTATATATACATATGCATATACCCATGCATATTTCCCTGTTATATAATATATAGGTTATAGTGTACAAATGACATAAATATGCACATAGGTACATTAATCCAAATATCAGAGATGTTGTGAGTTGGACTACCAGGCTAGTGGCCCATGTTTGGAATGCCAGCACCTGGGAGACAGAGCTGGGAGGTTCCCAAGTTCAAGGTAACACTCACCAACATAGTGGGGCCGCCTAGGACCTTGTTTCAAGACAAACAAGCAGTCCCTAGAAGCTGTTTGTGGACATACACAGTACATCAAGAATCTTGAGCTAAAGCAATTAAGAGGGCCAGGGTAGTGGCTCAGGGAGTAAAGACCCTTGTGAGCCTGAGAACTTGAGATCTGTCTCCAGGAACCCTTGGGGTGGAAGAAGAAAACAGCTCCAGTAAGTTATCCTCTGACCTCCAGGTGTAAGCAGCGGCATTTATGTGTACACACACACAAACACACACACACACACACACACACACACACACAAAGAGTCACAAAAGAAAAACATTCAAAAAAGTAAAAAACAAAAAAACAATTGCAATTATTTGTCTAAAGAAAAAAAAAATCAACACCACACAAAGGAACTTGATGTGATGCGTTTGTGTTTGTGTGACTACTACGGTGATCACTGTGTGTGTTCACTCTTTGTTCTGCGTAAATAGCGTGAGGCTGAGGCCCGGGGGGAGCTATTATATGCCTGTGGAACATATATTTTTTCAAATTGTATAACAGCATCCCTTCTGCTAAATTACATTTGCCAAGTGGATCTTCAAGTTAAGCAAGTGTTCAGCTCTGGATGAGGGGTGACATCCCAGGCCTGTATTATCTGTCTCTCTTAGATAAAGATCAAGTGCCTTTCACATGGGGTTTCAAAGCAGTTTGAAGATGTTAATTAGTTCTCATATCAGCTATGTGAAGTGGATACATTTGATTATGAGAATTAGGTGCGTTTGATTATGCCTGTTCTCTGTATGAAGAGGCAGACAGGTTGAATGATTTCCGAGTAGTCTACAGCTCCATTCGTGTTAGCGAAAGTAAGACTCCTCTTACTTCGTCAGCAATTTTCTTTTCATGGTAAGTGATAAAGCGGACTGGGGAAAGAGCTCAGTCAGTACGTACTAGCCGGGGAGGCATGAAGACCTGTGCGCGATCCCTAACGCCCACGCTGAAGCTGGCACGGTGGCCCACACATGCAGCCCACACATGCAGCCCCAGCACTGAGGAGGTGCAGACAAGTGACCCCTGAGGCCGGCTGGCCAGTCTAGCCTGATCGCCACATACCAGGCCCCAGGGAGAGACTCTGTCTCAGAGGACAAGGTGGATGGCTCCTGAGGAACCACTCCCAAGACTGGCCACGAAAGCAAATGCACACACGTGAACACAAATCTGCACATAAACAACACACACACACACACACACACACACACACACACACACACACACACA
>NW_026593286.1:30407194-30410267 GCF_907164565.1 Psammomys obesus | reverse complement strand
ACACACACACACACACACACACACACACACACACACACACACACACACACACCCAGAAAGAGAGAGAGGAGAGAGAGTTGTTGGGCAAACAGCCAAGCCAAACTATACACTGAATGTTTTAAAAACTCAACTATTTTTCACTTTTTATATTTGCTGTTTCTTTTTTCTAACCTGCTTCCTTTTCAGTGAGGTTTATTAGAATAAAAGGTCTGTAAGGTCCTGCTTGCGCCTTGCGGTGGGAGATGGTTGAAACCCGATGAGGAGCAGTCTCTGCAGCAGCGCCCCTGGTTCCCTCACACCAATCCCTTTATGTCTCCTTACTTGGCATGACGGTGCACTCCTTTAATCCCAGAACCTGGGAGGCAGAGGCAGGTGGATCTCAGAGTTCGAGGCCAGCCTTGTCTACAAAGGAAGTCCCAGACAGCAAGGGCTACACAGACAAACCCCGTCACAAAGAAAACAAAACAAAACAAAAACAAAAACAAATTTTAAAAAGATGTGGAAATGGTTTCTAATCTGCAAAACTTAAACTTGGATTTGCTGGTTGACCAAACAAGTCCTAGACATCTACCTTCCTGTAACTCTTCTAGAAGGGGAGCACCTTCAGGCTGCTGCAGTGATATTTGCAAAAATGCTTGCTGATTTTTCCAGGTGTAACCTAGTGAGCCAAAGACTTTGTTCATAACTCTCTTGTCATTTGTTTTCCATTCTGTGGTCTTATCAGTTTCTCTTTCCGTGGTCCCAGCACTGAACGTTTTTTGACAAGGAGACCAGTGATGAGCTGCGATGACTTCTCACCCATCTCTTGTCAGTTTCATCAACCTCAACTGCAGTAATACGTGCATGCATTGAATGCCCAGAATCACAGAGTGAGAATTCTCTGAGGAGAAATTAAGGACTGCTTCTCAGCTAGGACGGCATGTGCACTGCATGATAAGAAAGTCTCGTATCACAGCCCTGTCTCTTGCTCCGTATGCCACCGGAAAGTCCTCAAAAGGTCACTGGGGACTGCGGCAATGTCCAGAACCCACTCTGAGATCTTAAACATCTTATGAGATGTTTGTTAGTTTTTGCAGTGGTGTTCCCTGTCTATCTTAAAAACTTGGGCATTGTTCTCAATGAATCAGATTGTTTATAAACATGCTGATAATATCAGTCAAAGGACCATGGGAAAGAAGTGGCCAGTCTTATCGTCTTGATTTCATTCTGCTTCTGAGGTTAATGTAGGAGAGGAGTTGTTGCTGTTTTTAAACTCCTGCCCTTCTTGGGTATGACTCTTTTATAGATAATAACAAAATGATGCTTTCCATTTACTTTTTTTGTTTGTTTGGTTACTGTATTTCATTTATTAGTGCTCTGTCTGCATATATGCTTGCATGCCTGAAGAAGGCATCAGATCCCATTATAGATGGTTGTGAACTACCATGTGATTGCTGGGAATTGAACTCAGGACCTCTGGAAAACAGTATTCTTAACCATTAAGCCAGCCTCTCTATTTACTTTTTAAATATTATTTTTAAATTTAAAAAAATTATCTTGTGTGTATGAGGGGGTTTGTATATATGACACAAGGTGAAAATGAAGGTCATTGGAAAACCTGCAGAAGTCACTTCTCTCCTTCCAACACATGGCCCATGAGGATTAAACTCAGATCATCAGTTTTAGTGGCAGGTGTCTATACCCCCTGAGCCATCTGGCTGGCCACCACTTACCCTTTTTGTTGGTTGGGAGACAGGATCTTTCTGTGTAGCCTGGCTAGCCTGGAATTTACTATGTAGATTAGGTTGGCCTTGAACTCATAATGCTGGAATTAAAGATGTGCACCACCATGCCTGGTCCACCAGAATGGTTTTTACTATGCTCACAGGGCTGTTGAATTGCCACTACAACCAATTTTAAAAAGTTTAGAGCGTTTTCATCACCCCAAAAGAAATACCCTGTTGGGGATCAGATACAGGGCCTTGCAGATGTTTTGAGTTTTTTGAGTTGGGAGAGGGTCTTCCAGAATAGTCCAGGCTTGCCTCAAACTTGTGATCCTCCTGTCTCAACAACCCAAACGCTGATCCCACAGAATGTGCCACCTTAGCAACAAGGCAGTAGCAGCCACATCCCTTTACTACCAACTTCTCACAACTACCTTCCGACACCAGGCAACCACTGGTACACTTTGTAGATGTCAAAGAACCTTTTTCCTCTCTCAGATTCGATAAAGGACTTTGCTAAAATAAGCTAGCAATAGAATGGCAGAAGAGCAATGTACAAGTTTACTGCTCAAAAAGGCATATCAGTAGAGAGACAGCCCAGTAACCCAATGAGACGTAAACGCTTGTGTATTCCCTTTACGGGGGAGAAGAAGCAGAGGATGTACGGAGGTTTAGAGGAAGAGTAAGTAAGTAAGTAAAAAGGCCCCCTGAGCAAACACTATCTGTAGTGGTTTGAATAAGTATGGCTCCCATAGACTTATGTGTTTGAATGCTAGGGAATGGCACTATTAGCAGGTGTGGTCTTGAGGGAGTAAGCATGGCGTTGTTGAAGGAAGTGTGTCACTGTCGGTGGGCTTTGAGGTCTCCAATGCCCAAGGTACACCCAATGCGACACACAGTCTCCTTCTGCTGCCTGCACATCAAGATGTAGCACTCTCGGTTCCTCGGGCGCCATGTCTGCCTGCACACCGCCATGCTTCCCACCATGATGACAGCGGACTAAATCTCTGAAGCTGTAAGCCGGCTCCAGTTAAATGTTTTCTGTTATAAAAGCTGCCTTGGTCATGGTGTCTCTTCATGGTAATAAAACCCTAAGACACTATCTCAAGAAAAAGTCAGTCTGGCCTCTAGTTGTGATGTCAACTCCAGTTTCACGCCTTCTGATAAATACCCGTTTCCCTAGTTGATGAGCATCTGGGAAGGAGACTAACAACGGGCTGGAAACTGGCATGGTACTGCTTACTCCAGGAGGCTGGCACAACAGGATAGTGACTTTGGGCCCAGCCTGGGCTACAAAGTGAGGCTTGTCTGGAAGGAAGGAAGGAAAGAAAGAAAGAAAGAAAGAAAGAAAGAAAGAAAGAAAGAAAGAA
>NW_026593286.1:30395609-30407184 GCF_907164565.1 Psammomys obesus | reverse complement strand
GAAAGAAAGAAAGAAAGAAAGAAAGAAAGAAAGAAAGAAAGAAAGAAAGAAAGAAAGAAAGAAAGAAAGAAAAGGAAGGAAGGAAAGAAGGAAAGAAAAAGGAAGAAAGAAAGAAAAAAGAAAGGAAGGAAGGAAGGAAGCAAGCAAGCCAGGAAGTGGTGGTGCATATCTTTAGTCCCAGTCTCTGGTTTACACAAAGAAATCCTGTTTTAAAAAAATCACAAAAAGAAAAAAGGAAAGAAAAAAAAAAAGAGAAAAAAGAAAGAAAAGAAGGCACAATTTGAGCACGGCATGGTGGCACATACCTGTAGTCCTAGCTTCATAGGAAGCTGAGGTAGGAGGACTGTTTGAGTCCTAGAGTTCAAGGACAGACTGGACAAGAGAGAGAGAGAGAGAGAGAGAGAGAGAGAGAGAGCCTGGATTTTTGTTTTTCAAGACAGGGTTTCTCTTGTAGCCCTGGTTGTCCTGGAACTCACTCTGTAGACAAGGCTGGCATTGAACTCGCAGATATCTGCCAGTCTCACTGAGGGCTGGAATTAAAGGTGTGTGTACCACCGCCTGGCCTGTTTTTGTTTTTTAGGGTGTGAGTACAAAAAGCAAACAGATTTTGAGAAAGAATTTGTTGTGTTTCTAGAACTGTGAGAGGAGAATGCATGCCCAGCATGTGCTAGGCCCTGGGTTCAATCTGCAGAACCACACAAGAAAGAGATTCAGCAGAATGAAAGCAAGGGATAAGGACAGAAAGACAGTGAAGACCTTTGTTCCTGCAGCTGACATGAGAAGCTGCTGCCTATCCTTTGTTGCACTTAAGCAGGTAAGCAGTGGGTAACTGACCTGAGACAGTACCATTAGCCCTTTCGTAGAAAACTGTTTCACTTCACTGAACTTCCTGCCACTTCCATATATATATATGGAAGCAGAAGGAAGTTCAGTGAAGTTCATACTTTTTTTTTTTCCCTAAAGTTTTCTGTTGAAGAAGGAAAAATCATTATAGGGAGATGGAGAAAGGCAAGGTAATGGCAAAGGAGACTTCTTACAGATGTGTCGCATAAAAAGTTGGCAAACAGTCTATCTGAGAAATGCTTGGCTATGAAGCCATTTTTGTATAGTTTGAAGGGGCTACATTTTTCCTAAAGATATTTATTTTTAGTATCACAAAAAACTGTTGTGTGACACTTGAGAGAGGAAAGAAAAGAACTATTAAGTCTAATAGTTTCATTTTTTATTCCAAGTTTTCAAAATAATAATTGTATCAAGCATTTTTTTAACCTATCTTATTATTATTTTTTTTTTGACAGGGTCTCACTATGTAACCCTAGATGGTTTGGAACTTGCTTTCTAGATGAGGCTAGCCTAAGATTCACAGAAATCCACCTGCCTCTGTCTTCCAAGTGCTAGGATTAAAGGTGTGCATCACATTGCATTTTGATGGTAGCAGAAACAGAAGGGAAAATGATTGATGTGATAATTATCCTCAAAACAATCTCCTCCAAAAGGAATGAGTCAGTTAAGAGGAGGCAATAATGAGTTTTTAGATTTATTTGTATTATTTTAATGTGTGTGTTTGTGTCAGGTTCGTGTGTGTGTGTGTGTGTGTGTGTGTGCACATGAATGCCAGAGGTTATGGATGAGTAAAGTCAGAGGCAATGGATCCCCTTGGACCTGGTGTCATAGGTGCTTATTACAGTTAGTTTTTCTCTGTTTGGCGGGGATTGGATTTCGGCTTCCTGGGGGAGAATGGGAGTCTCTCAGAATCTGCTAGAGCACTTTAGGGTGGAAGCCCAGGTGCTAGGCAGGGGTGTGAGAAGTGTTTCATAGAGTGTTACAGTTTAGTTCCTTTAAAACAAGATGGCCAGTGACAAAGGCTATGGTGATAACAAAGTGTTATAGCTCTTAGTTATGCTGAGCATGGCACAGGTGTGGGCGAAAACCTATGCCTGGGGGGCTTACAACATAGATACAGGCCCAGCAAGGCCCAGGCCCATTGGGCCAGAGGGCAGGCCAGGTGACAAAGGCTTGGTAGGGGATAAATGATAAAATCTCAGGCAGCCCTGGTGGAAAGCTGGTGGTATCAGGCAACCAGCCAGCCAGCCAGCAGGCAGGTTTATTTGAAATCAGGGATTTATAAACCTTAGGCAGTGGGAGGGATTTCGAGGCTGAATATGTTTGATTCTCTGGGGTCAGGGGGTCGGGGATATTTGGTTTATGTGTAGTGGTACAGTGCCTCATTTCCCATGCACTGGCGTGGTTGTAACTCAAGAACCCAGTACCTAATTATCCTATGGAATGGGGGAATCTCCAAGGACAATTGAAGGTCACTGCTGAAGGCTAAGATCCTTAGCAGGGTGGGGTATTTCCAGGAATAGATAGCTAGTTTATCAGGAAAGGATCTGGCCTGTAATCTTCCCTGAGGGCTATGTGGTGCTCCTTTCAAAATCTGGGGTCACCCAGATCATGGGGGCTTTTAGAAGCTTGCTGAGAAAAGGGAGTCCGTCACAGACAGAGCACAAATAAATGGCTATCTGGAGATGTCAGACTTCAACCTAATCCAGAAGAGCCCCACGTATGTCTTGTCTGATATAAGTGCTGGGAACCAAACTCAGTCCTTTGCAAAAGCAATATGTGCTCTTACACACTGAACCATTGCTCCAGCCCCTGTAATAACGGTTCAAAGATGTCAATGATACTGTCTCATGTTAGAGGAAGTAGGGGCATAACCTAGGATGCCTAAAAGAAGGCTCATAGTCAGCCTTTTGTAAATTATTATCTTTAGTCAGGCAGTGGTGGCCCACATCTTTAATCCTAGCATTTGGGAAGCAGAGGCAGGCAGATCTCTGAGTTCAAGGCCAGCCTGGTCTACAGAGTAATTTCCATGACAGCCAGGGCTACACAGAGAAGCCCTTTAAAAAAGCATATATATATATATATATATATATATATATATATATATATATATATAAAATCTATAATATGTATTATAGATAACATTTTATAATTGATGTTTTAAATGTTATTTTTATTGTTATAATTTATTTTTATTTTTTTCCTGTTTGGTTGGTTTTGAGACACACTGACCCAAAACTCAGTATGTAGCTAACGATAGCCTTGACTTTCTGATCCTCCTATTCCATTCCTTATACATAAGGATTTCAGGTTTGCACACCTGTCTATGTTTTGAACATTTTTTGAGATAAAATTTAAACAAAGGTTTTATTTAAAATTTGCTGTATGTTTTGATTTCCTACCACAACAGAGATTTAGAAAACTGTTTTTTTAGAAAACTGGTGGCATACATCTAGAACCCTGTCACTTGAAAGGCTGAGGCAGGAAGATTGTTGTGAGTCCTAGGCTAACCTTAACAATGTCATAAATCCCATGCCAGTCTAGGCTATAGGACAAGATCTTGTTTCAAACAAAGAACTAACAAAAAACAAAAGTTGAGTCTTGAGAGATGACTCAACAGTAAAGAGTACTTTCTCCTCTTCCTGAGGATCAAGTTTGATTCCCAGCCACCAAGGCAGATCACAGCCACCACCCCTCTCTGGCCCCCCAGGTCCAGAAGAACCCTTTTCTGGCCTCCAGTGTGACATACACAGACACACACTATACACACAAAAAATAGGAAGGAGCTGCTCTTTAACTCTAAGGAAGAAGGAATTTATTCAAGCTGAAGTTCAAATTTTAAGGCATAATTAGTTTGTTTAAAAGCCATCTCTAAACATTCACTTGGTTTTAACGAGGAATTCTAGAGAGAAAGAAGAAGCTCATCTTGGGGTAGGTGGGTGTTTCTTTGTTTTAGGGAGCCTCTGTGAAGGATGGACTGTGTTAATCTTGCTCAGGGGGAAGGTCAGGAGGGCGGGTATTACAGTAGCTTCATTATTACACAAATTCTGCCCTCGAAATTATCTTTGTAATTTCTGAAAGCAGATAGACCAGCACAGTTATTTGGAGGTCATTATGAAGGGCCAGATAAAATATTTATCAAAATACAGAAAAACTAGAATGCAAGGCCATAAGAAGGTCTTGTTTTTAAACCTGAGTGTGTTTCAGAGGCTTGTGCACCAGCCTCAGCTTCTGGGTGAGATAGAATGGAGATGAGCTTACTAACTGGAAAAAGTATTGGACAACTATCAAACATCTATAGAATGTGCGATAAGCAGGAAATTAATTATGATCCTTCCCCACCAATGCCCCCAGATACAAAGAAGCCTACACAGGATCAAATCTTTGTCCTAATTTATGTCCTTAGTTGGATTTTCACTTTGGTGGTGATTTAGTGGGTATTTTCTAGCAACAGAGGATTTGGCCACTGCTCTCTGGTGTCACAAATCTTCCTAAGGAAATAATATTTTTCACATAGTAATTAACTGTATGAAATAACTAGAGAAAAATACCTTATGCTTTAACCTCGTCAGCATTAAAGGCCTGTAGTATTCATCACTGAGAAGCATAGAGCTTTCAAAGATGAATGCCGGTAGAGCATTTTTGCAAAGTAAGGTATCAGAAGGGGTTTGATAAAAGCTGTTGATTGATTATATAAGTCCTGGTGCCTTAAATAAATGCTAAGGGGGGGAGTGAGACGTTGCAGGGGCACATGAAAGGCACATTATAGATTCTTCTCACAGATTAGCATTTAAGTTAAGTAGAAAAAATTGTGTTCTAGCTATGAGCAGGTGAAAACAGAATGTTAAAAAGAATATTTGGCTAGGTATAATGGTATGTGTCTTTAGTCCCAGAACCTAGCAGGTGGCTTTCTATGGATTAGGAGCCAGCCTGGACTATACAGTAAGACTGTCTCAAACCCCATCGTACCCCACAACATAAACCTTAATAGAGTGCAATGGTTGTGAGTATAACTTAAAACAGACTATTTTGATGTAGAAATGAAATATAAAAATGCCTTAAAATAGATAGCTGGGAATAAAAGGATTCTGTCTGTAAACATTAACTGTTCTAACTATCCATTGTCAAGGTTAAATAGAAGATTGATAATCTCCAAGAACTTCCAATATCTCAGCACCATTTTTATTCCTCATTTTTGTTGTTGTTGTTGTTTGTTTGTTTGTTTTTTTGAGACAGGGTCAGTTTGTAGCCTTGACTGACCTGGAACTTACTCTTCAAACCAGGCTGGCCTCAAATTCATAGAGACATGCCTGCCTTTGCCTCCTAAGTAATGGGACTAAAGGCCTGCCAGCATTTTTCTCATGTCTTAGGGACATTCTTAAACAATTTATTTCAATGGTGTTTTTGAGGACTGCTTTTAAGCCTTTTGCTAGAGACAGTGATCAGTCGGACATAGCTACACACTTCTCATTTTAAATAACAATCTAGTAATGAAAACAAGTAACCAAAATGCAGTGTGACAATGTAACATTTGAGATTTACAAAAGGGCTTGGTAGGGCTGGAGAGATGGTTCAGTGGTTAAGAACACTGTCTGTTCTTCCGAACGACCTGGGGTTCAATTCCCAGAGCCCACATGGCAGCTCATAACTGTCTGTAATGCCAATTGCAAGTAATCTGAAACCTTCCTATTAATGCGCATAGAATAAAATTAAATTAAAAAAAAAAAAAGGGCTTGGTAGTGATGGCGCATGCCTTTAATCCCAGCAGAGGCAGAGGCAGGTGGTTCTCTGTGAGTTTGAGGTCAGCCTGGTCTACAGAGCTAGTTCCAGAATAGCTAGGGCAGACAGAGAAACTCTGTCTCAAGAAAACAGACAAAAACAAAGAAAAGAAAAGAAAGAGAGGAAGGAAGGAAGAGGAATAATGCAAAGAGGGAATAATTTTTTTGAGATTTTGGGTCAGTGGAATCTTCTTTAAAAATGACAATTATTTTAAATTTTTGTGTATGCATATGTGTGTATGGGTAGGTGTACTTAAGTACCGTGTCACTTGTGTAGACAACTCTTGGGAGCTGGTTCTCTCCTTCATGTGGGTCCAGGGGATCAAACTCAGATTGCCGGACTTGGAGATAAGCACCTTTTCCTGATGAGCCCTTTTGTGGTCCCAGCATTATCTTCCAGGTAGTATTGGCCAAGCTGACTGAAGATTGGCCAGTATTTAAGATTCAATCAGAAGGTGAAGTACCTTCTTGACAGACAAAACAGCCAAGGACAACAGTCACATAAAGGACTGTGTGCTAGAGCAGTTTGGTTTCTTTATATCTAAAACCTCTAAGTAAGGAGCCTGATGGCAAGGAGATAGGGTTTCACTGTGTAGTCTTGACTGTTCTGGAGCCAAGGCTCCAGGCTGGCCTCAAACTCACAGAGATCCGACTGCTTCAGTCTTGTGTGGCCAATGCTTTTACCCGCTGAACCATCTTCTTGTCCCCCTTCGTCTAGCTTTTAAGCCCAAAAGATTCTTGCCTAGCCGTTGGTTGCATATCATCTTAAAAGTCTTTGGTCCAGTAACATCTCCTCAAACAGGCCTCTCCCGTTGAGTCCTTTTAAGGCAGAACAGTGATGCTGCTCATGCCGTTTCTTGCTCAAAGACAACACAGCAAACATATCCTAAGGTGACCCCAAACTTTACACCCTGTGTAATATGTAATTTCTTCCTTTCAGGTGAGTCTAGGACCCATGACTTACCTCTAACCAGCAGAATATGGCAGTGGTGATGGACCTTGGCTATGGAAGACTGGAATGCGCCACTTTACCTTTATTGGTTTTGAATAAATGAGCTGTCATGTGCAAGGATGCTTATGGAGAGGCTTACCTGGTGAGGAATCTGATTACAGCTTTGTCAGGGGCTAGAGAGATGGCTCAGTGGTTAAGAGCACTGCCTGCTTTTCCAGAGGACTTGAGTTCAACTCCCAGCAACCACATAATGGCTTATAACCATCTATATTCGGATCTTGATGCTCTCTTCTGGCACGCAGGTGTACACACAGATGGGGCATTCATATATATAAAATAAATAAATCTTAAAAACAAACAAACAAACAAACAAACAGCTTTGTCAGACCCGGAGCCGAGAGCCCATCCATCTAAATTGTGCCCAGACTCCTGACTCATAAAACTTGGAGATGACCAATATGTATTGTTTTGAGCTGCTAAATATGTGATCTGGCTGTGGAAAGTGAACACACGTATGTAACATAAAGAAAAGTAAAACATGTCTCTCTGGTTCCTTGAGGTATCTCTAGAACTTAGGACACAGAATGGCAAACGTTCTCTCAATGAATTCACGGATGGATACATGGTCTCAAACAAAGCAATTTATATATATATATATATATATATATATATATATATAATTTTTTATTATTTTTTTTTTGAGATAGAGTTTCTCTGTGTAGCCCTGGCTGTCCTGGACTCACAGTATAGACCAGGCCGGCCTGGAACTCAGAGATCTGCCTGCCTCTGCCTCCTGATTACAGGTGTGCTCCATCACACCTGGCTTGGAAATTTCTTAAATGCCTGAGGAGAGTTGGATTTTTCTACTGCCAGCTAGCTACTCAGGATGGGTTGTTTAGATTTTACTTTGCTCTTGAGGGAAGGGTGACCCATCACTGGCTGACTAAAATATAAAAAGTTAGATGCAATGGAAGGAAATGAAATGGAATGGAAAAGGACTTAGGTTCCAAAACCAAAGTGACATTTATTTTTTTATTTTATAGGTGTGTACCACCACTGCCCGGCTTTCAATCCTAAAATTTCTAAGCAGCTTTTTTTTTTTTTTTTTTTAATCTGAAGATTTGTGAGTCTGTATCTGTGAAGGTGCGCACATGTGCGAGCATGTCCCCTCGAGGAGATGGATCTCCTAGAGCTGTAGAGCTTTGTGAGACATGGATGTGGGGATGCAAACTCTGGTCCTCACGGATGTGCTGCAGTGGTTCTCACCAGCGGAGCCCCTGAGCAGCTTTATCTTCTGTTACTTTGACCTGGATGGACGTCCCAGTGCCAACCACTGGCTATTTGCATTGTTTTCCTGCTAAAGTTAAGTTGGTGTTTTTAATGATCGTGAGGTTTATTCTTAGAAGAATTCAGTATTTCTGAACTCAGGCAGCTCCTATGTGTCTTCACTGGTAGAACATGAACTCCTTGGTCTTTCCTCCAGTTCTAATTGTCTTTGAAGCCAGGTCAGTTGGCCCATGCCTGTAATCACAGCGCTGAGGAGGCAGCAGGAGGTTCAACAAACAGCCAGAGCAGTATATGGGGACTGTATCTCAATTAAAATCCCCAAACTAAAGTCCTCTCCTAACTGGGGCCTTGCTTTGTTTTTGTCAGTTCTCAGCGAAAAGACAGACTCCACACAGGACTGAGGTAGGCAGTGAGGACACATCAGTTGTCAGGTGTGGCGGCCTGCCTGGATGTCTGTGTGTCCCCTCATTCCTGGGCGCCTTGCCTCCGGTGTTCCCGCACGCTACAATACCTTCTTGTTGGGCTTTTGGTAACTGGAGTATTAGGGATTATCCCTCGGACAGGATGATGATGTTAAAACCTCACAGTACTTAGGGTCTTCCTGAGTAAAAATGTGAATGCACATTGCTTCTAGTAGAACATATGTAGACCAGGCTGGCCTCAAACTCACAGAGATCCTCCTGTTTCTTCCTCCCTGAGTGCTGCGATTACAGGCCTATACCATCAAGCCTGGCATTTTTTTTTTTTTTAATGGCCAGATTGCTCAGCAGTGCTGGGGAACACTTTTAATCCCAGTACTGGAGAAGCAGAGGCAGGAAGATCTCTGTATGTTCCAGGATAGCCTGGTCTATAAAGTGAGTTCCACGATAGCTGAAGATACACAGAGAAACACTGCCTAGAAAAACAAAACAAAACAAAACAAAACAAAAACTGAAAACAGCCAGAGCAAGACATTGAACATTTAGCATTAAAATTTTATGATCCCTAACTGGCAATCTCGGGAGTCTTTGTCTTAGCGAAGCATCCAGCAATGCAGGGACCTCGGGGGCTGCAATGAAGAGTATGCTATGCTGAGTTCCCTAGATCCACATAATGCATTCTTTCTCCAAACACGGGGAGCCTGGGTAACCAACAGTTCTCAGGTGCACCCCTCTTTGATGGTTGCTCTTGGCTCAGGTCACCTTCCATCCCTGCCTGCAGTGTATGCAACTGGTTGATAAGATCTGGTACCCTGCCACATTTTAGGGCAACACCGAAAGGCTACCCCAGTTCCGGAACCCATGCAGATTGGCTGAAGCTGCAGGTGCAACCATGTTACAGCTCAGTCCATCCCATATGCTCCAGTCTTCCCACAGAGTCCACTCCATGCTCTCCAGTCTGCTTTCCTTGGTTATAGATATATATGAACTCAGGACCCCTGTCAGAGCAGCCAGTACTCTTAACCTCTGAGCCATCTGTCCAGCACCCCTCCCCCTTTTTTTTGTCTGTATAGCTCTGGCTGTCCTGGGCTTGCTTTGTAGACCAGGCTAACCTCAAACTCATGGAGATCCTCCTGCCTCTGCCTCCCTGAGTGCGCCACCATGACTAGCTGGAGTTTTTTTTTTTTTTTTTTTTTAGATTTATTATTCATACAATGTTCTGACTGCATGTACATCTGGAGCCAGAAGACGGCACCAGATCTCATTATAGATGGTTGTGAGCCACTGTGTGGTTGCTGAGAATTGAATTCAGGACCTCTGGAAGAGCAGCCAGTGCTCTTAACCATCTCTCCAGCCCCCAATTTTTTTTTTTATTTTTTGTCTTTTGTTTTTTCCTAGACGGTTTCTCTATGTGCCCTTGGCTGTCCTGGACTCGCTTTCTAGACCAGACTGGCCTGGAACTCACAGAGATCCACCTGCCTCTGCCTCTCTTGAGTGCTGGGATTACAGGTTTTCACCATCATGTCTGGCTCCAGATGTTTTTAAGTTGAATACAAACCCCACCCATGATAGGCCACTAATGCTCCTATTAAGCACAAAACAGGAAAAATACATTCTAATGAGCTAATGAGGTCTGTGGATGTTCTAACCTAGGCCATCCTAACTAAAGAATACTGGATCTCGCTGCCCAATCAGCTGTGTTCACCCAAGCTGGACTTGTCTAATGGCCTGTCTTGTGTAGTAGACAAGACATTGCGGAGTTTCAATCCTTCCAGATGCTCCTTCTCGCTGTGCGTAGGCACACCTCCACTCTGATAACGACTGAAAGGGCAGCAGAAAAGGAACCAGGGCTGCACGCAGACTGAGGGCTGCTGATTAATCATCCCAGCTAAGTTAGCAGTAGGAACTTTTTCCACGTGAATTTCCTAAGACTTCTTTCATATATAATTTATTACACATTTATAACATGTATAAGGGTACTTAATGTTTCTTAGGAAAATTTTATGCAAATAATAATTGAATAATAAAGTACTTGACCTCAATTCGAGGAAGAAAAATTGTATTTCAGCAGCTAATATACTTCCTGCACCTTCAACATCTGTCATTCCTTTGAGAACGAGATCTCATGTCTTGAAAGCTAAATGTTAAAACGATGCCAGCTCCTTATTTTAGGCCTTTTAGACAAAAGAAAATATGGTAGTAAAGCTGAAGAGTCAGTGCATATGCTCCTTATTTTCAGAAGGGATTTTATTACAGAGAAAAAATTCTCTCTGCCTGAAGGATAAACAGTATAAAAATATTTTAGCTAAAAAAAGAGCCCTGGGCAGGTATTACCACAACTCTTAATTATAGCAGACATTTACTATGATAACAGAAACCAGCTTAAGGAATGTGATTTATTAACATCACGTTCAGATAGAGAGATAAAAGGAGGCTTGAAGCATCCTGGCACTGCCCTCGGCCCCAAGGAAAGACCGGCAGAACCAGCCTTCAGAGCCACCTTTCCGCCTGCCGGGAGAAGGGAGGGCTAGACTTCGCGTCTTACGATCGCCCTCCCACGCAATTTTTCCACCTCGCAGTCAAAGAATTAAACCCAGACTTCCGATCATGGCGCCAAGTACGTCACCTTCTCCCCTCTCCCCCCCAGCAAGATCCCACCCAAGTCGGCTGACCCCGGAGGGGGGTCCCCTCCCCGATCCTGGTAGCCTGAGTCAAACCAAATTGGGATTAAAATAATAATAATAAATGTTTCGATCGGTCCTAGGAAACCGCGGGGCCGCCGGGACCCTCTCCATCCGCGGAGCAGGGGGCCCGGGGGGCGACGACTGTGCCCCGCAGCCCTCCTCGCCCAGGCCCCGCAGGGCCCCTCCGGCTCGCCGCCTTTGTGCGGGAAGGCCTCCCCGGGAGCCCCGGGGACGGCTGCCGAGGAGAGCCCGACCGGGGCGAGCGCACACGCGCCAGCCCCGCGGCCGGCCGAGGCTTTTGTCTGCGCCGCGAGGGGAGGGCAGGCCGCCGCGGCCCGGATCTCGGCCTCTGGGGGGGAAACCGAGGAGCCGCCGCCGCCGCCGCCTCCGCCCACCTCCCACGGTCGCCTTCGCTAAAACAAAAAGACGCGGCCGCGCTCCCGATCGCCCGGAGCGCCGCACCGTCCGCGTGCGGGGGGCAGGCGCGTGCGGGGACACGGCCCCGGGCGGCCCCACCGCGGCCCCTCCCCGCCCGGGCGGCCCCGGCCCCGGACGCCGCGCGAGGGCCCGGCCTGGGAGCTAGATCGGAAGAGCACCCGTCTGACCTCCAGT
>NW_026593286.1:30387785-30395209 GCF_907164565.1 Psammomys obesus | reverse complement strand
GGCCGCGGGCGCGCAGGCGCAGTGCGGTTCTCGGGCGCCGCCGCCGCCGCCCGCGCTGCACCACAGGCCCGAGACAGACAGGGGTCGGCTGGAGAGCCGGAGGCTGCGAGGAGGAGGAGGAGGAGGAGGAGGACGGCGACGACGAGGAGGAGGAGGCGGGGCGACTCCGGTGACCGGGAGCGCCTCAGACTGGCAGCTGCGGCGACTCCCCCCTTTGTGTCTGGTCGGCGCGGAGCCCCCGGAGGTGCTTCCCGGAGGGGCGCGGGGCGTCTGGCGAGCCCCGCCGCCCACCCCGTCCTCGGCCACCTACGTCCGTCTTCCCGCCGCCCCCCGCCCTCGGCCCGCGACGCCCGAGCTCCGCCCGGAGCCCAGAGCTGCGGAGAACGCGGCGGCGGTGGCGGCGGCGGCGGCTCCCGCACGCCATCGACTGGAGGGGACCGGCCTTTGGCGGTGGAATCTGCTTGAGGCGAGGCCGGGCGGCCGGGCGGGCGGCGGGAGCGGCCGGGGTCGAGCCCGGCGCCCCCGGAGGGCCAGCCGGGGCTAGGCGGGCCGCCGCGACGCTCCCCTCCCCCGCGTCCCGAGGCCCAGCCCGCGCGACCCCCGCGCGACCGCCCCGAGGAAGCCCCGTGGGCTCGTCCGTGCCGGCGGGCGCGGCTCGCTACCCAGTCGGCCGAGGGGGTTTGCTGACGCCGGAGTCCGAGCGAGGGAGGCCACGGAGCGAAACTTTACGAGGAGCCCGGACCGTGCCCTCCCCACCCCCCGAGTCGGGAGCGATGCGACCCGGGCGGCCGGGCGCCGCCGCCTGCCCCGCTGCGCCCTTCCCCGCCGTCGGCCACTCGTTCTGATCCTCGGTGCCCCCCATCGCGTCCCCGCCCTCCACCCCCCACCCCCCACCCCCCGGCACCCTGGATATGTTTTCTCCCAGACCTGGATATTTTTTTGATATCGTGAAACTACGAGGGAAATAATCGCGGGGATTTCTCCTGGGCGCCCTGCTCCCTGGCCCGTGGACATGCCTTCCGTCTGGGGAGCCCGGGCACCCCGTCCTAGGCGAGTCAAGCCCCTCAGCCGCGAGGCAGCGAAATGAAGGGGAATTCTGCGGTGGAATGAGAGCCGTCCAGCTAGGTCCTCGCATCTGCCATTTGTCCTCTCGAACTGCATTGTAATCCCGGGCAGGATAAACCAGACGGAGAGACGAGCAGCCTCCTGGCCGGATTTCTCCGCCCGCATTTACTTTCCAGATTTTCTTTTCTTTGCCCTCCTGCTTGGTGGCTGGCTCAGGGATGACTTCCTCGCTGCAGCGGCCCCGTCGGGTGCCTTGGCTGCTCTGGGCCGCCCTGCTGGTCGGCACGACGGCTGGTGAGTAGCCCCGGGTGGCGCGTCCAGCCCCTTTCCCCAGCGGGTGGCGAGGGAGGGAGCCCGCCGAGGCCTGTGCTCGCCCTCCGCAACGTGTGCGCCCGGATCCCGGTGGAGGAACCGGCTGGGGAAACCACCTCCGGTGTTCGCGTGTAGTTTCCCGGCCCCACTCCCGTATTCCCCTCCCCCTCCCCCACGGGGGGAAAAGACATGTTGGGTGTGGTATCTTGACATTTTTAGCTGTGAGGTAATGCGAGGATTAAAAATAATATTTTAATCCACTAGTGAACTGTCTATTAGATTTTGGAGACAGAGCTGGTAGGTTTGTTGTTTTTTTTTAATTATTATTTTGATGGAAAGAAGCAGATTTGGTTTGCAATAAAAAGAACAACTGAACACAGACTTGATCGAACCTCCTTTTTTGCGTTCAGATCACCCTTTGGGAATCCACGCTACTTTTTATTATTTAAAAATGTTACCTGATAGGTAGAGTCAATGTTGAGGAAGCCAGAGTGTGAGAATCCTGACGGGTTGTGTAACAAAGCTGTTTGTTGCTTTGGTCGCAATACTGTCTTGCTCCCAAGAATCCTAACTATTCTCTGTCTTTTCATCCTGGACCTTCCTACTTTGTATTCCTTGGAATTACTCCTGGGCACAGAAGTGTTTTGATAACTTTTCTATTAGTCATCTGGCGTCTGTTGGTTTTCCTGTCATTGAGACAACTTTGACCTCCTGTCAGACTTCTAGGAGATTTGACTCCTGAAAGTTCTTTGACATTTTACTAACGTGTGAAAGGAAATGGTACTCCCCTTCCCTTGGGCCATTTCCTTTTTAATTCTCAGTTGCCTTGAGAAAAACACCAACTCATTTTCTCATTGTAGTTACTTTCAAGCCTGCTATTGTGATTTGCTTTTAGAAAATTTCAGGAATGAATTCTTAAATTAGTCACATCAAGTATGAGTTTAACAATGAGTAGAGAAAGTAATGGTTTTCCAGTTTTTTAAAAAGTAATTTTCACCTTCAACTGTCTCGTTAGGCACAGAGATTATTTGTTTAATTACATTTTAGGGGTCTGTCCTGGGAAAACACTGAAAGAAAATTAGAAGTTTCCTTTTGTGAATTTGATACTATTGTCTATTGTTGATTAATTTGGTATATTATATTTTTGATTGTGAGCCTAGCCTTTAACAAGTCTGAGCCATTACAAAAGCCTATTATATCTAGTATTTTTAATAATAAATATATGTAGTGTTAAAATCATTGGAAAATCTGATTTTATTACATGTTGAAACTCCATATTCTAATGTTTTTGATTATTTCAATTCATTTTGAAGCAAAACTGAACAGTTTTTCTCCAAATTTCTTTGTTAGCTGCTTAAATTCTCTAACCACAAGTCATGTGGTTCCTGTAAAATATGAAAAGAGTAAAAATGGCCTTGACACGTAAGCAGTCATCCTGCAAGCAGAAATCCAAGAACATTTTGTTTTTTAAAATTTTTTGAATTTTTTAGAATGCAGATTCTCATTTATACTTTTCTGCTCATCATTTTGTGACCAGACTGATAAACATTAGAGAAAAACAACATTGATTTCAAAATGATTTTTATTTGGTGAGTGATTTTTGTCCTCTTTTAAAAAGGATTATATTGAAGAATTTTTGAACAAAAGTGATTTTAGTCATCTTTCCCCATGTTAATATAGTCCCAGATGATGGCATCCTTGAAGCGGGATTTCAGAGTTGTAATATCTGGTGTTTACTGAGTGCTTGCTATGCACCAACAGATAGTAAAGAGTTTTGCATATATTTCTCCTCTGAGCCTCCTGGCAATTCTGTGTTGTAGTTTTTTATTATTATTCCCCTTCTGCATACAGAGAGGGAGAGAGAATTAAGTAGAGTTTTAAGTAACTCATCGCACAGCAAATTGTGGAGCCAGGGTCACAGCCTTCATCCTTACCCACCTCCTTACTGCTAAGAGCAGCATCAGGCCAGCAGCAGCCTCCTCTACCAGGTCAACTTTGAGAGGAAGCTTGCACTGTCATAAATAACCAGACAGGTACTGATCATGCACGGCTATGGTTCTTGAACGTGTATAAACTTTGTGAAACAGGTGAGTGTGAGTTCGAGGTCAGGCCGGTCTACCTAGAGAGATTCAAGGCAGCCAGTGCTACATAGAGAAAATGCAGAAAGAAAAAAAAATGCAGAAAGAAACGAAGGAAGAAAGGAAGGAGGAAAGAAAAAGAGAGAGAGAAAGCTTGTCCGATAGTGGGTTGGCGGCCTCTTTAAGTACAAAGTGACTGGGAGCATCTGTAGCTTTGGATATACTGATGAACCGATGGAACTGGGAGGTTCGACCAATGTAGTTGAGTAGGAAAACAAATACTACAAAGCGACTAAATAGTGTGTCATTTTTGTCATCCTGGATAAATTATCTTCGTTGGTGGTGGTGGGTTTTTTTTTTCCTTGTTGTTTTGAGACAGGGTTTCTCCGTGTAGCCTTGCCTGTCCTGGAACTCTCTTTGTAGACCAGGCTGGCCTCAAACTCAAGAGATCCACCTGCCTCTGCCCTCCTCAGTGATGGGACTAAAGGTGTGCACCACGTGCTCAGTGGCAGTAGTGATCAGAGCCAGCAGCAACTTCCTTTCCTTTAAGAAGTGTGTCCTGGTAGAGCAGGTTGGATTCAAGCTCTTGCCAAGTCTCCTGTCTCAGCCTCCCAACTGCTAGGAATACAGTTGTGAGCAACCGAGTCTGCTTTACTATTAAATAATTTCTTTTGAATCCCTTTTCCTTTGATAATTTTTAGAGTCCTTAATTCTAAGAATAGTTGGTATGTAAGAAATTGAAATTTATTAGAAAATAGAGATTTGGTTTAAAAATATTTGGTTAAAGTAAATTTTTTATTTCAGTAAAAATTTATTAAAATGCACTACCAGTTTTAATAAGGTAATTCAGGCTTTTGTAATACATTTGATTTGATATAATTCTTTTGTCTACATTTTGGTTTTATATCTCTTTAGGAGTATTACTGTCTAAAGTGGGAAAGCCTTCTATTTAGCATTATTGAGTGGTTAGTGAATTCTGTCAAGTAGCTGAAGGTTTAGAAATCTTCATTTGTGTTTCTCAGTTTGGACACTACAACAGTTACCCTCAGTAGTTTAAATATACTTAATCATACATTTTTGGGGGAGGAGGTAAGTTTTTTACACAGTTTTTTTTTTTTTAAGATTTATTTATTACTTATACAGTGTTCTGTTTGCACACCAGAAAAGGGCACTAGATTTTACTATAGGTGGTTATGACACACCATGTGGTTGCTGGGACTTGAACTCGGGACCTTTGGCAGAACAGCCAGTGTTCTTAACCTGAGCCATCTCTCTAGCCCTACCCCAAAGTTTTAAAAGAGATGCATGTTTCTTATGGTAATTGCGCACCTTTTTTTTTTTTTTTTTTTTTTGAGACAGGGTTTCTCTGTGTAACAGAGCCCTGATTGTCCTCACTTTGTAGACCAGGGTGGCCTCGAACTCATAGAGGTCTGCCAGCCTCTGCCTCCCCAGAGCTGGGATTAAAGGCTGATTGCTCACCTTTAGCTACAAGATAGTTTGTAGCCACAAAAATCATCTTATCATGTAACAATTATTTATTTTGTTTCATTTGTCTCTTTGCGGGCCCAAATCTGGAGAGCGAGTAATACCTCCTACCTAGGAGGAGCATGTGTCAAGGCAGTGAGAGAGGACAAGAGGGCAAGCCCAGCCCTGCTGGCATATTTCCAGACGGTGTTCCTCTAGCCTCCCACTGGCCTATCAACTCAGACTGTGGCGTGAAAAGAAAAGATGTGTGAAATAGCTCATTTTGCGTATAAGGAGGCTACATGTAACATATGAATGCGTAGTATAATTACGAGGAGTGGGGAATTCAAAACCCCAGTTACTGCAAAGGACTGGGAGGGTGGTGCGGAGGGCTGTTGCCATTCGAATGAGCCTTTTCATAAAAAGCTTACAATCTTTAGTTTTTACGTTCTGGAGTAGCACCTGTGATATTAGTGTTGGTGTTATCTGTGAAATGTAAAGTCTCCCAGCATTCCAGAGACAGGCAGATCTCTGTGAGTTCAAGGCCAGCCTGTTCTCCAACAAGCTCCAGGACAGCCAAGGCTACACAGAGAAACCCTGTCTCACTTCCCTCCCCAAAAGCAAAAAGAATTCATATCTTATTTTATAATGTTAAGAATTAAACTCAGGGCTTCTTGCATGCTAGGCAGATATGCTTATCGCTGAGCTATATTCCCAAGCCTCTTACTTTGAAATTGCTTTGTAATCTGCTATATTGCTATGCACATAGAGGATGTTTAAGAAATAGTGCATGAATTATGAAAAGGGATTGGAGGGCTGGCGAGATGGCTTAGAGGTTATGAGCACTTGATGCATTTCTAGAGAACCTGGTTTTGTTCCCAGCACCCACACAACATGGCAGCTCAGGACCATCGATAACTCCAGTTCCAGAGGTTCTGACCTCTCCTTCTGGCCTTTGCAAGTGCCAGGCATGCATTTGGTACATATAACATACATATAAGCAAGATACTTGTGCACATAAAACATATCTTAAGAAATGGAAGGTGGGTGTGGTGGCACAAGTTTTTAATCCTAGCACTCGGTTGGCAGAGGCAGGTAGATCTCTGTGAGTTTGAGGAAAGCCTGGTCTACAAAGCGAGTCCAGGACATCCAGGACTCTGTTACACAGAAAAACCCTGTTTCAAAAAACCAACCAACCAACCAACCAACCAGCCAACCAGCCGGCCAACACAAAAAATGGAAAGGAACTGAAACTTGTTTCATTTGACCATCTATATAGAGGTCCAAAGACAACGTTGTGGAGTCATTTTTCTTCTTCCACCTTTATGTGAACTTGGGGGGCTGAATGCAAGATGCCAGGCTTGCTTGGCAAGTACCATTACCCACTAAGCCTTGTTGTTGTTGTTGTTGTTTTTCTTTTCTTTTTCTAATTTATTTTTATTTATTTACTTTTTTAATTCCTTTTTTTTTTTAAAGCATTTATTTATTATGTATACAGTATCCTACCTGCATGTGTGTTTGCAGGCCAGGTCTTATTATAGATGGTTGTGAGCCACCATGCAGTTGCTGGGAATTGAACTCAGGACCTTTAGGAAGAACAGTCAGTGCTCTTAACCTCTGAGCCATCTCTCCAGCCCTTCTTTTTGGTTTTTCAAGATGGATTTTCTGTGTAGCCTTGGCTGCTTGGCTGTGCTGGACTTGCTTTGTAGACCAGGCTGGCCTCGAACTCGCAAAGATCCACCTCTCAGAGTGCTGGAATTATAGACATGTACCACCATGCCCAGCTGCCACAAAGCCTTCTTAATGGCTTGCTTTTTCTTGATCTTAAGAATAGTACATTAGAGTGGGTTCCCTAGTAAGGGGAAGAGGGGCTGTCTCTGACATGAACTCAGTGTCTGGCTCTTTGATCACCTCCCCCTAATGGGGGAGCAGCCTTGCCAGGCCACAGAGGAGGACTTTGCTGCCAGCCTTGATGAGACCTGGTAAGATAGGGTTGGTTGGAAGGGGAGGTGGACCTCCCCTATCAGTGGACTTGGAGAGGGGCATGGGAGGAGAAGAGGGAGGGAGGGTGGGATTGGGGAGGGACTGAGGGAGGGGCTACAGCTAGGATGCAAAACTAATACAATGTAATTAATGTAAAAAAAATGTAATTAAAAAAAGAATCCAGAGATTATAAATTTAAAAAAAAAAAAAAAAAGGAATGGTACATTATGGGGTTGGAGAGATGGCTCAGAGATTAAGAGCACTGGCTCTTCTTCCAAAGGTCCTGAGTTCAATCCCCAGCAACCTCATGGTGGCTCATAACCATCTACAATGGTGCCCTCTTCTGGCCTGCAGGCACACAGGCAGGCAGAATGCTGTATAAATAATAAATAAAAAAGAATGGTACATTATTTACTGAAAAAAGCTTTGCTCACTCAGTCTTATATTTTAAATTTTTATTGTTATTCATTTCTTCCTATCTATCTATCTATCTATCTATCTATCTATCTATCTATCTATCTA
>NW_026593286.1:30341640-30387775 GCF_907164565.1 Psammomys obesus | reverse complement strand
TATCTATCTATCTATCTATCTATCTATCTATCTATCTATCTATCTATGCTGGGGATCAGACCCAGATTCTTAAGTATGTTATGGCAACATTCTTTTGGCTGCATTCTCAGCCTTGTATTGTATTTTGGGCATTTTATTTTTTTCCTACTTCTGAGAAATCCACAACTTGTTAGTAGAAAGTGTTTTAAAAATTACTTTTAATTTAGTGAGCATAGAAAGCAGTGCCTTCATTATGGTACTGTCATGCATATTGTTGTTCTATGTAAGTGGCTGTTATGCTGGTGCTTATTGTGTGTGCTTGAGAGTGCGGGTACACGTGTAGAGCTCAGAGGACATCTTCAGGGGTTGGCTCTACCCTTCCACCTTGGTTCTGAGACAGGGTCTCTTGTTTCTGATGGCGCTATTGTGACCATGTGAGCTTCCTGCTAGTTCTTTGTCTCCTATTATAATAAATGCTGAGATTACAGATGGGAGCCACCACATCTAGTTTGGATTTTTTGTTTTGTTTTTGTTTTTGTTTCCAAGACAGTGTTTCTCTGTGTAGCCCTGGCTGCCCTGGAACTCACTCTGTAGACCAGGCTGGCCTAAAAGCTCAGAGATGTACCTTCCTCTGCTTCCATAGTGCTGGATCAAAGGTGTGGGCCACTTCTGCCCAGCCAGCCTGTTTTTTTTTTGTTGTTGTTGTTGTTTTGTTTGGTTTGGTTTTTCGAGACAGGGTTTCTCTGTGTAGCCTTGGTAATCCTGGAATCACTTTGTAGACCAGGCTGGCCTCGAACTCACCCATATCCTCCTGCCTCTGCCTCCCAAGTGCTGGGATTACAGGTATTTACCGCCATACCTGGCTCAGCCTGTTTTGTTTTATTTTTTTAAATGTAGGTTCCAGGGATGAAATTTAGGCTGTCAAGGTAACAGCAAGTGCTTTTACCCATTGAGTCATTTTGATGGCCCTTAAGTGGTTTTAATTTTCATAAGTTTCTATGATTATTGTTGTTAAAATATAAAAGGATTAGTGCCAAACTAAATTAGATAACATTGTTTTGGTCAATTAAATATATTACCTTTCTATCCATAGAGTAAGAACTGTATTGTGATTTGATTGATGCTTGTAGGGAAAAACAAGGGCTGGATATCTAGAAATTCAGTAATTATAGCTTTTGTAATAAACATGTAGACTTACTACATATTACTGAATGGTGTTTCCTTTAGTTAAATTTTTTATTTTTTGTGATGAGGTCTTATGACATAGTATAGGCTGGCATAAAACTTGGGAACCTATTGCCTCAGCCTTCCAAGTTCTGAGATTATGGACACATACCATGCTTGGCTGTAAAACCTGGGTCTGAATAATTTAGTCTTTAGTCCTTTCCAAAAGCAATGAAGATGACTTGAGTACTATATTATTTACTTGAGACAAGGTCTCCTGTAGCTTGGCTGGCTTTAAACTTGTTAAAGAGCTGAAGCTGGCCAAGTGGTGAGATTACAAGATAGACTTGTTTTAAAAGCATATTTCTTTTGATCTGAGAAATGGATTTGATCAGAATACATAGAATTTATGGATATTTTGTATAGAATTAGAAATAAGGTGGTAATAAGTGACCAGATTTTTTAAATGACTTCTCATTTTATGTGTATGGGTTTTATGCTTGCATGCATGTTTGTGTATCATGTGTGTGCCTGGGGCCTGCATAAGCTAGAAGAGGGAGCTAGATCCCCTGGAACTGGAGTTACAGAGTTGTGAGTCTCCCACCATGTAGGTGCCAGGAATCAAACCTGGTCCCTGGAAGAGCAGCCAGTGATTTAAATGTTGAGCTGTCTCTCCAGCCCAGACAGAAAGGATTTTATTCTTTTTAAAGTAAGCAAGTATTTTGCTAGTATTATAAAATAATTTAATTTTGAATTTGCTTGCAACAATGATAGCATAAAATATATAAAAAAGTATGAATCTAATCTTTATAGAATGAGCACTATGTATTCTGAAAAGAAATTTATTAGTTAAATAATTTGATCTTTGATTTAAATAAGAAAAGTGATCAGAGAAGAAAAAATACCCAGTGTACTTGTAAAATCTCAGTTATTTTACATTTTAATTGTCATTTGTTTATCACTTAAGCTGTATGGATTTAATGACTTCTAGTAAGTATGAATTTCTTTTAAGACTTGGATGGAAACATTTTTGGGTATATTGCCTTAAGCAAACTATTAGTCTATAACATGTATATGTATATATGTTCGCTTTTATAGTTAACAGTGCTGGAGAAAAAGTGTTGAACCTTTTATAGTTTCTGTTCAAATATGCATGACTGGAGTAGCCAGAGGGTGGGTGGGGGAGCTTTAGGATAGATAAGATCTGCGAGGGAGAGCTGAAGTACCCGAAAACTTCTGTTATGCTCCCTATGTGCAGTTACTTTGTAAATCTTTTTTTATAAATTCTTTATTAATTACATTTATTCACTTTGTATCCCCCCTGTGGTTCCCTCCCTCCTCCCCTCCCAACCCCTCCCTTCCTCCACCCTCTGCATGCATGCCCCTCCCCAAGTCCACTGATAGGGGAGGTCTTCTTTTCCTTCCTTCTGATCCTAGTGAATCATGTCTCATCAGGAGTGGCTGCATTGTCTTCTTCTGTGGCCTGGTAGTGCTGCTTCCCCCTTAGGGGGAGGTAATTAAAGAGCAGGCCAATCAGTTCATGTCAGAGACAGTGCCTGTTCCTATTACAGTGGAACCCACTTGGACACTGAACTGCCATGTACTTTGTAAATCTTCTAGGGTGCTGGTGCAAAGAAAAGATGGCCTGCCCATGCTCTGCATGCATCTTGTGATGGTGAGCTATAGGCTTGATTGCTAATTAAAGCAGGGGTAGGTACTTAGAATTCTTTTATTTCTCCGGGTGCCTTTGTGCTCTTCTCTTTTAAAATGCCCTCTCCCCAGTCTAGTTACAAAAAACAGTGAAAACTTCTTGGTTTCCCTATCCTAAACTTTTTCTTTTCTGCCTGTTCCTATACTGCAGATGCCACCAGATTGATTGATTGACTGACTTTCTTTAGCTTTTTTCTTTTCTTTTTTTGAAGTGAGCATCTGTCTTGCATTTAATCTAGCCGGCTTGACATTCACTTGGCAGCCCATTCTGGCCTCTGACTTGTGGCAGTGTTCCTGTCCCTCAGCCTTTCTAATGCTGGGAATCCTGAGTAAGCCACCACACCCAGGTAGCTTTTTTTTTTGTTGTTGTTGTTGCTTTAAATGTGTAATTTAATCATGGGCATTCACTGTTTTAGCATAATGTCTTAAGTTAACCAGCTCCCAAAGTGCTCAGAAAAATGTTTACTCACCTCCCTGCTGCTGCTCTGGTAGGTTTTTATCTTTAAACTGTGTTTTCTTTTTTTTTTTTTTTTTAATTTTATTTTTTTTCTTATCAGTTACATTTTATTAACTCTGTATCCCAGCTGTATCCTGCTCCAGGTAGCTTTCTTGTTGGTGTTTTGAGACAGGGTTTCTCTGTGTAGCCTTTTATGTTTTGTCTGTGGTGTTGTAGACCAGGTTGGCCTCGAACTCACAGTAATTTGCTTGCCTTGGCCTCCCTGAGTGCTTTTTGACTATTTCTACTGACCTCTTTTCTACTGTTGCTCCTCTGCCCTGCTGATTTCTGTCTTTGCTATTCCTCTCCTAGGAATAGCTCTGATTATCTTTGAAAGTAAATGATGCCTAAGTGAACTGGACGTTCTGAGTTCCTGCTTAATGTTACTGCTGGTTGTTTACTTTGGAGATGTCCTGTTTTTGGCCTCCATATCCTCATTTGTGAATTGAGGGGAGTGGCCTTGGTAACACTGTACTTTTGCATACTGAGTGAGGAAAGCCAGTGCTCCACATAGTTATTAGTAGGTATATAAGCACTTTGAATGATACATTTGCTTGTTTGCTATGTATGTATGTTTTTTCTTTTTCTTACACCGATAATAGTCAAATACAAGTCTTTGTTCACACTAGGCAAAGTTTATTCCACTGAAATACACTGCAGCCCAGTATTTCAAATTTACCTTAGATTGTTGAAAATTTGAGGCATTTAAAAACTGTAACAGATTACATTGAGAAAAAACATAATTTAATTAAAAATATGTTTTATATTGTTGCAAGTGTTGAATTAGCTTAACAAAAGTGAAGAAAGGCTCCTTAGAGCTATGCTTTAGTTATAATAGAAGAATGATGTACACCGAATATGTAAGGAGTGCTTTAAAAATAGCTGGTACCCTAAAAATTTAAGATGGGAAAGGACTTTAAAATGGACTTTAAATAATTAGAAGTTTAGTTAAGATTAGATTCATCTTGGCCAGATGTGGTGGGGCACACCTTTAATCTTACCATTCAGAAGGCAAAGGCAAGTGGATCTCTGTGAGTCTGAGGCCAGCCTGGACTACATAGTGTGTCCTAGGACAGCCAGGGCTACATAGAGAGAGTCTGTTTCCAAAAAAAAAAAAAAAAAGTTAGATTCATCTTTAGTCTTGTCTACCATTTTTCTTCCCAGCCTTTAAACTTAAATAGGTTAGTTTCAGCTCAGCCTTTGATCTAAGTATCAATATGTGTGCGTGTGTATCCTAAGATCTAGCTAATTACTTAAGCTGCTTGTTTGTTTGTTTGTTTGTTTGTTTGTTTTTAGCAGGTTGTCACTTTGTGGCCCAACCTGGCCTTGAACTCCTAGCAGTTTTCCTGCATTAGCCTCCCAGGGGCTGGGATTGAAGGCCTGAGCCAAAATACATGGCATGATATTAAACTTAGGTTAAAATGGGTTTTTTTTGTCTGTTTTTTGCTGTTTTGGTTGAGCAGTGGTGAAGATTGAACCGAGGGCATCCTCTGCATGCTAGGCCAGCCCTTTACCACTGAACGATTCTCCAGGCTTCAAAAAAAAAAAAAAAATTAAATGCAACTTTACTGTTTTTAAATTTATATACCATATAATTCAGCCACTTAGAACATATAATTTAGTGGGTTTGTAATAATATGTATAATTGTCATATAAGATTTGCTGTGTTAAGCATTTTCAAATATACATATTCACAATGTAACTTAGGTGTAGCGGTACATGCTTTTAATCCTAGTAGGAAGGTGAGTCTGTCAGTTTGAGACAGTTCTATGTAGAGAGATCCCTGTCTCACAAAACAAACAAACAAATCACAGTATTGTACAACTTTCCCCGTCACCCTGTACACAAACTTTAAAATTCTTAGAGTAGTAACCGCTCATTCCTTTCTCCTTCCAGACCTTCAGCCTACTAAGAGCTGGGGTTCAAGTGTATGCCACATGTCCAGTTCTAGTATTTGTACTGATTAGCCATTTTTGTTCTGTAAGGCTGAGAAATAACCAATTCATTCAATTTGACTTATAGCACATTTGGTTTTGAGGAAGATTTTGATTGTCATTTTATTTTAACCTATTAAACCTGCTGGAATAACTTCAATGTTTAAAAATAGTTATTTAAAATATATATTTAATATTTATTAAATATTTGAATTCTTACAAATATTTAAAATATTTTTATTCTTTGAAAAATTTATACAGTGTATTTTGATCATATTTCTTCCTTCCTCTTCCCTAGGTCCTCCCAAATTCACACTACCCCAGTAACTTCATGTATGTGCCTGCCCATTGCTCTGCTCCTTCCCTTACATGTGCTTTTGCCTTGTATTTGTCCCCCTTTGTTTCTCCTCCTTCCTCTCTTCTCCTCCTCTCCTCTTTCCATGTCCCCTGTATTATAGTCTGCTGGGCCCCTTTTGTACTGTTCCTGTGTGCTGTGTATGGGAGCATACTCTGGAGTATGGTCCAGCTACCAGGAGCTACACTTTTTTGTTTGTTTTTTTTTCTAAGATAGGGTTTCTCTGTGTAGCCCTGGCTGTCCTGGACTCTCTTTGTAGACCAGGCTGGCCTCGAACCCACAGAGATCCACCTGCCTCTGCCTCTGCCTCCCTAGGTGCTCGGATTGTAGGTGTGAGCCACTGTGCCCAGCTAAAGAGCCACACTCTTAATGAAAACTGCCTCTGCCTTCCACAGAAGCCATAGCTGTCCATAGATCTTAAGTTGTGGTTGGGTCTCAGGAAGCCTTACATGCCAGCATGTTGACTGGCTTGATCTTGTGTGGGTCCTAAGCAGGCAGACTTCTGGTGCTAAAAGTCTTTATTCGTCTTCTGAAATTACTCTTGAACCTTGAGGAGTGCGTATGACATAGATCTCTGATCTGTGCTGAGCACTCCTTGACGTTTCTGCACTCCGGCCGGTTGGGAGTTTCTTGGTTAAACCACTGTTCCCTTTATAAAGGAACTTCTCTGACGAGAGCTGAGAGCTGCGCTAGTCTATGAATAAAGATACAAATTAGAGGGCAGTTTATTGTTTTTTGAAAGCAGCTATTTCTTCTTTGTTTAATGTTTTCTATGTCCACTGTTGTGTTTTTCTTTTGGTTTACTGTTTTGGTTGTTGCTCTCTCCTTGTATGTTTTTATGTTTGTAATTGTAGGTCTTATTATTTTTTGCTTCCATCTTTTTTTGGAGCTAGGCATTATAGATATAATATATAAATATATATATATAAAACATACAGGATAGAACATCTTTTGAATAGTACATCTAATGGGCCCAGAAGGAATTGCATTAAAGTATAGGGTGTTGCCAAGGAATTGTGAGTCTTTAACAGTGAAGAATATCCTCTGGAAAGATGAGAGGTAAACATGTGATTACTTAGTACTGCTCTTGAAAGGTACAATTTAACTTCCTGTTCTGTTTAGCACTGTGACAGGCATGAGTAATTATACTTCTGTAGAGTCAAATGTCAAGCATGTAAAGGAGCTGGAAGGGTCATCTATGGAGTTAGCTGAGGTGGTTTCTTCTTAAGGAAGCTATCAGAGTGAGAAGGGTCTTTGTGGACTACCGTATCATTTCTAGAGTGTTATTTGGTGTAGTCCTTTCATGTTGACATACTGTTTGTGTGCATGGCTGTATGCACATGGAGTTCAGAGCACAACTTGTGGCACTGGTTCTGTACTTCCATCATGTGAGGCTTGGATGGAACTCAGATGGTTAGGCTTGGAGGCAAGCACTTTTACCCACAGAGCCATCTGCAGGCCTCTTAAAGTCTTCACTGTGTTCAGTTAGTGCTCAGGGCTTTTGTTTCCATTGACTTTTTGGAGCGGTTTAAGCATATAATGCCCATTTAGTATTTAATATAAGCCTAGAAATGTTCCCTTTGTGTGGGTTCTTGTTTGTGGGTTACAGGGGTCAAAATCAGGTCTACAGGCTTGCTCAGCAAGCGTCATTTCTAATCTTGTGTTTGTGTGTGTGCACTTGTGGGCTCAAACCTAGGGCCTAACACATGCTAGGCAAGTGCCTTATTTATAAATTTTTTGTTTTTGTTATTTCAAGACATACTTTTCTGTGTAGCCTTGGCTGTCCTAGAACTCATTCTGTAGACCAGGCTGGCCTGGAACTCACAGAGATCTGCCTGCCTCTGCCTCCCAAGTACCAACATTGTGCCCCTCCTTTTTAAAACATATTTTTTTCAGATATAATTTTAAGTAGCTTAATCTGGCCTTGAACTCACTATGTTGCTGAATAGCTGAGAACAACCGTGAACTTCTGATCCTCCTGCCACTAAATGTTTTATTTATTTAATATATATTCTAATACATGTTTTGGAACATTGGGATAGTTTAATTAGTAAATTGGACTGTACTAGAATTCTGTCAGTTCTCTTGGTGTGACTCCTTTTATATAAAGGATAAAAAATATGTTTGCATGTGAATAGGAGACGAGGAAAGAGAAGAAGTATTTTAGAACTATACAATTTTTTTTTTCTATAAAGGAACTTCTATAATTTGGGAACTCGTATAGCACTATAAAAATGTTGACTGACCTGCCACAGAGGGCCTCTGAAAGGCTCTGCCCTGCAGATGCTGAGACTTATGGCCAACTGTATGAAAGAAGTGGGAGATAGTAAGATCTGGAGAGGACAGGAACCTCACAAGGAGAGCAACAGAATCAGAAAATTTGAACACAGGGGTCTTTCCAGAGACTCATACTCCAAGCAAGTACCATGCATGGAGATAACCTAGAACCCCTGCACAGATGTAGCCCATGGCAGTTCAGTGTCCAAGTGGGTTCCATAGTAATGGGAACAGGGACTGCCTCTGACACAAACTGATTGGCCTGCTCTTTGATCACCTCCCCCTGAGGGGGGAGCAGCCTTACCAGGCCACAGAAGATGACAATGCAGCCACTCCTGATGAGATCTGATAGACTAAGATCAGAAGGAAGGAGAGGGGGACCTCTCCTATCAGTGGACTTGGGGAGGGCCATGGGTGAAGAAGGGAGAGAGAAGGTGGGATTAGGAGGGGAGGAGGGAAGGGTTTATGGGGGGATACAAAGTGAATAAAGTGTAATTAATAAAACTTAAAAAAAAACAAAAAAAAAGTTGACTGACTCAGACTCACTCTTTAACATGTGTTCATCATGTCTGAACCTTAACTAAAAGCATTTTTTTAGAGAAAGATTTACTTATTTATTTTATGTATGAGTGTTCTGCCTGCATGTATGTCTGCATGCCAGAAGAGAGCATCAATTATAGATGGTTAAGAACCACCATATGGGTGCTGGGAATTGAACTCAGGACCTCTGGAGGAGCAGACAATGCTCTTACCCACCAAGCCATCTCTCCAGCCCCCTAAAAGCATTTTTTAAATTGAAAAATCCATTAATATCATTTTACTTATCACTTACTAAAACTGATATTAAATTAAAATATACAAGTTTTAAAAAAGACTTTGTCCTTCCTTATTTCAAAAGCCATGCATGTGTATAAAACAGCAAAGTTACAGTGCAGAAATCTTCGAACACTGTCTTAACCAAATAGGATTACCATCATCCTGTTGATAGTATATATTATGTGATGCAATGTGGTAGAATCATTCTTTACCTTTTTGATTTTCCAAAACCCACACTCTTAGTCTAACCATCAGAAAACATCAAAATTCTGTTTAGTACCTGGTTGGAATATCTCAAAAATTTCAAGGTCATTAAAGACAAAGAAGGTTCAGAAAGTGTCAGGGACTAGAGGAGCCTAAAGAGGAATGATGACCAAACATAATGTGATGTCTTGGATGAGGTCCTGTTTCAAAAAAAGCACTCGAGGAGAAAAGTAGAGAAATATGAACCAAGGTTTTTTACAGGAGCGGCGAGTGCCCTCAGCTACTGAGCCATCTTTCTAGCTCCAGCATTTCTTGAGTGTTTAGGCTATTTACGTTCTTTTTTATTCTTTTAAAGTTTTTTAAAATTTATTTTTCTTTTCTTTTTATTTATTTTACATCCCAAGGGTGCTCCCTCTCTCCTCTCTTCCTAGCCATGGTTCTCCTCCCCTTTCCTCTTCCCCTCTCCCTTTCCCCCTTAAGAAGGAGAGCCCTCCTCCCTGGTAGCAACCCTCCCAGCACATCAAGTCAGATCAGGACTGAGCATATATCTTCATACCCTGAGGCCAGGCAAGGCAGCCCACAGGGGGAAGTGATCCAAAAGCAGGCAATAGGGTCCATGTTAGAAGCAGCCTCCCCACCAACTTGACAGACAACCCATATGAAGACCAAGCATCCCGTGGGCTACGTGTGTGCAGGGGGCCTAGGTCCAGTTCATGGGTGCTCCTTGGTTGATGTCTGTCTCTGAAAGCCCCCGTGGGACTATTTACATTCTTTTTGTATTTACTGGTATCGCACTGTCTCCTATCCCTGAGCAATGTTATTTTTCTGTTTTCTTTCCCTGTGTGTGTGTGGCCTAGCTTTGAGGCCAGCGTCTAATGCTAGGGGAGACCTTTCCCATGGAGCTCTGAGCCCAGTGTTACCGTTCTGTCCCTTCTGTGCTGAGTACACTGACTCAGTGCGAGACCTGAGGTTAATTCAGGACTCCATTGCTCCAAAGCAAATCCATGTGACATACAGTGTTAACCTGAAGGTGTGAAAGGGTTTGGGAACCTGGTATGGTGGCCTGTAATCTTAGCACTTGGGAGTTCAAGGCTGCTCTGGGAAGCTTAGTGAAACCGTGTCTCTTTTTAAAATTACCTCTACCCCAACCAAATAAACAACAAAAAACTGGGGTTGTCATTGTAGCTCCCATGGTATGTAGGAAGCTAGGGCTTAATCCCTAGCATTTCCTAAATTTGTCACTGGTGTGTGAACTTGGAAGGGAAGTTAGGAGGATCAGAAGTACAGTGTCATCCCTTGCTGTTTAGTACTTTCAGGGCTAATCTGGGCTACATAGGAACTATGCATTTAAAAAACGAAAGAAACAACAATTAAAAAAATTAGATATCCAGGAATCTTACACTTAATTATTCAAGAGTAATGATCAACTGAATTGTGTCTTAGTTATAGTCTCTTATTTTAACTATAAAGTATAGCAGATATTTGAGGTTTTGTGTTTGTTTGTAATGTTCAAATGTTGATGGATATAAAACCTTTCCTTGAAGATGCAAAGCTTCAGTTGTAGAAAACAACAGTCAGAGTAGGAGTGTGATGATGACGTAATTTAGCTGAGGATATGTTTATAGTGTTTCCATGTGTTCATGGTGATTAGAATCCCTGGGGACCAGTCTAGTGTGAAGAGCATCTTTTTATATTTAGTGACTGCACCAAAAGCAATATTGTAGTGATAAGAAAGCAAGATTAAAACAGTCAAATGAAATTATTTCTTAACTTTTTGAAGCACAGTTTTACAGGACGTGACTGTTGAGTTATTTTTGTCCTTTGGCCAAAACCTCATGTATTAGCTTGATGAAATGTCATGAAAAATGGTAATTTATACATTTATTTTACCTTTAATGCTAACTTTTCTCCAACTTATACAGCTACTCTGTGGGAATCATGTTTTTGTCTGTTTACTGAGGTTTTTTTGGAGACAGACTCATTCTATTATGTAGCGCTAGCTGGCCTGGACTCACTCTGTAGAGCAGGCAGGCCTTGAACTTAGAGACTTGCCTGCCTCTGCTCTGCAAAGGCATGCATCACCACTCCTGGCTAAGTCTTTTTTTTCCTCTGTGTGTTTTTTGTTTCTCTGTGTGTAGCCTTGGCTGTCCTAGACATCTATCACTTTGTAGACCAGGCTGGCCTTAAACTCACAGAGATCTGCCTGCCTCTGCCTCCCAAGTGCTGGATTACAGGCGTGTACCACTGCTCCTGGTTTAAGTCGTTCTTTTAAAAGCAAAATCTGGAAAGATGTTTTAGTTAAGAGCATTGGCTGCTCTAACAAAGGACCTGGGTTGTATTAAGAACACCCACATGGGACCTTAAAACCATTTGTAAATCCAGTTCCAGGGGATCTAATTTCTTCTTCTGCCCTTCAAAGGCAGCAGGTACGCACATGATACACAAACATAAATAGAAGCAAAACACTTTAAATTAAATTAAAAATAAGAGACATTAGGTCCTTTTTTATTTTTTTCTTTGAGACAGCCTTGTAGCCTTGTAGCCTTGGCTGTCCTGGACTTGCTTTGTAGACCAGGCTGGCTTCAAACTCACAGAGATCCATCTGCCTCTACCTCTCAAGTGCTGGGATCACAGATGTGCGCCACTGCGCCTAGCTAATATTAAGTTCGTTCTTTCTTTCTTTCTCTCTCTCTCTCTCTCTTTCTTTCTTCGCTAAAGTGTAGGGCACATGGCCCTTGGTTCCATCCTCATCATTAGTAAAAGAAGATTGTCTTTGGTATTAAGTTCAGCTTTAAGGCTCTAATAGCCTTCCTGCATCTATTGATCTCTACATAAACAGTTCTAGCTTGTATATTCTTTATGTAGCTTTATAAATTCATACATTTTAAATATAGTTTTGGTATTGGAGAGTCCTGTGACTGTTGCTTTTTAGATTTTAGTTTTTTGAGAAAAGGTCTTGCTGTGTGGTCCACAGAGGCTGGTCTTAGCTTCCCAGGCACATGGCTGTAGATGCACCCACTGCCGGTTCCAGCTGCGGATGTATCACTTTAACACTTGCGCTTGAAGGAGAACTCTGAGTAATGAAGTACATACCATATCAAAAGGAAGTTAACAGATACCAGCGATACCCTACCTGAGAGACTGTCCTTTTGTTCTGCATTCTTCATTTTGTAAATTAGGTGAGCTGATTCTTAAAACCTTCCCAGCCTATTTGACTTATTCAGGCCACTAATTATAGAATTTGTTGTTTAGAACATGACATCTTTTTGTTAAGGTGCTGAGAAAGATTCTTGTGAGATTCAGCTGAGTCATGTCCTTAGCAATTGTCTTAAGAATTATGTTGGAAAAGCAGTGAATTTCTACAGCAAATGAATATGTCATTGTTATTTTTTAAAGGTTTATTTATTTATACATATGAGCACTCTATTTGCACATATGCCTTCATGACAGGAGAGGGCATTAGATCCCATTATAGATGGTTGTGAGCCACCATGTGGTTGCTGGGAATTGAACTCAGGACCTCTGGAAGAGCAGACAGTGCTCTTAACCTCTGAGCCATCTCTCCAGCCCCGACTGTTTCATTGTTTAAAGGAACTAGTTTTATAAAGGGTTCACAAAAACAACCCTGGACATCTATAAAGAAATACTTGTACAGTAGATACTGCTGAGAGTAACAAGTGAGGTAGATCCTATGTATCCATAGTAACTTCCCCATTTTGAGTGTCTGCTGTGTATCTAGTACAGTGTAGGCAGGTTTTTATTATTTTCTTTTAATATAATTTTTTTTTTTTTTTAAATTTTGGTTTTTAAGACAGGATTTCTCTGTGTAGCCCTGGATGTCCGGAAACTTGCTCTGTAGACTAGGCTGTGCCTAAACTCAGAGATTCTCCTGCCTCTCTCTGCCTCCCAAGTGCTGGGATTAAAGGGGTACACCACCACTGCCCAGCTTCTAATTTTTATTTGTGTATGTGAGCATGTGTGTGTGGAGGTCAGAAGACAACTTGGGAGTTCTTTTCTTACAGCGTGTAGATTCCAGAGATCAAACTCAGGTCATCAGATTTGGCAGTAAATGTTTCTTCCTGTTGCGCTGTCTCACTGGTCTGCAAGTTTTATTTTTGTTTTTGTTTTGTTTTGAGAAAGAGTCTTACTTTGTAGCTCTGGCTGACCTAGAACTGTGTAGACCAGGCTGGCCTCATACTCACAGTGATCCTACCCAGCAGACTTTTTTTCTTTTTTGCAGTTTCCTCTAGTTCTCATAAAGGTATTGTGTGTTTGGCATGGTGTGGTGTGGTGTGTGGAGTGGGGTGGGATGGGGTGTGTGCACGAGTGTGTGTTTGGAGTGGTGTTGTGCATTAAACTGAGGGTCTACTGTGTGTCGTACATCTAATACTGCTCTGTACATCAAAGCAGGTATGGGGTGGTGTGTCCTTCCCTAACTAGGATTCAGCCTGGCGCCTCAGCAGGTTAGTCAAGGCTTTACCACTGCGCCAACCCCAGTGAGATGGCTCAGCTTGTAACACAGCTTCGGCCCAGCTTGACAATCCACGTGGTAGAAGGAGAGAACCAACTCCTGTAATTGTCCTCTGACCACGCTCACCCAGTGGCACGTGCCAAAATAATTCATTCCTAAAATGTAAATTTTAATTAAAAATTATTTCGAGACAGGTTCTTGCTAAGTTGCCTAAGCCAGCCCCAAATTTCCAGTGTTCTTGCCTTAGCTTCCCAAATAACTGGACACTGTGCTTGCCTGGCATAGACTTTTAATACTATCCGATTACTTGACAGTAATTTGTTACAAATCTCCTAGTCAGCATCATTGTGCTAAGTGCTTTACTGTGTTTCATGCTACTGTTATAACTTTGCTACACTATTATTTTTTCACATATACAGATATTTAGCATAGAAATTCCTGGAATGTAGCAGAATTTCATTTCAACCCAGGGTTATTTTGACTTTTGAAGTTTCTACTGTTTATTTATCTGTTGCTGGGTATATAATTCGGGGCCTTACCCATGTCAAGCTTTGTCACTGGGTTAATCTCTAGCTCACATGTCAAGTCTCTGTTCTTTATTGGGGGTTGGGGTGGGGAGAGATAAGGTTTCTTGTAGCCCATGGTAACCTGGAACTAACTGTGTAGCCAAGGCTGTTCTTGAACTTGGCTCAGCTGTGTGTATGCTGGATTACAGTTGTTAGCTATCATTCCCAGCGTCCAAATTCTGATTCTTAATCACATTTCCTGTCAGTACATTTTCTTGTTATAAGGGAGAATTGATCACATTGAAGTGCCGTTACTGTTTATATTCTGTGAATTGTTTTCTCTGTAAATTCAGCAAGGTAGACTAATCTCAAACCAGATGTATAACATTTGGTTTATTAGTAGAAAGTTTCTATTACTTGATCAGTTTTCCACTTATCATATATTCATTAAATATCTATCATATATAATTGCGTTAGGGTACAGAAGTGTGAGCTATGATTTTAATACTTGATGTTGTGTATTCAGCTGTTAAATTGTGGGTTAAAATATCCAGATTTGGCTAGATAACTGGTAGCACATGCCTATAGTCCCAGCTTATAGGGGAGCTAAGGTTGGGGTTTACTCAATGACCAGCCTGAGCAACACCGCTAGGTCCCTGTCTCTAATTGGAGAACAACTGTGTTTTAGGCTAGCCAGGGCTACATGTTAAGACCCTGCCTTTGAGGGAAAATTACATATATATATATATTATTTTTTTTGAGAATTTTATACATACATAAATGTTTTTTGATTGTATTCATTCCTCCTTCCCCTTCCGAAAAATTTTGAGGCAGGATAACCTGTGCTCTAACTCTTTTAATCCCAGATTACTTGTAGATAGGGAAGGGTCAGAGAGGAGCTATGGGAGAAGCAGAAGCCTGATGTAGGCATGACAAGTGGAGCATCATGCCATTCTTTCTCTCACTGGTGTCCCCAAGTATCGTGTGGGTATCACTGCCCACCTACTTTTGTGATAGAATGTTTTTTCAATACTAAGAACTCTTAGCTTTAGACTGCTTAGTTGAATTAGTTTAAAATACCGTTTCACTGCAAGGTTTATTTTAGAGGTCTGTGGTACTCTGGGTTTTCAGTTTACACTTCAAATGTGTATTGGTGCTAAGTGTACTTTATGGGAGACTATAAACATGAAAAATTATTTTCTTGGAGTCATTAAAAGAATGGAGGTAGTCTTTCTTCCTGACTAGCTTTATTATGTAGAGACTACTAATAATCTATTCTGTGGCTCTTTGAAAAACGAGGACTTTCCTGTGTGTCCTGTTCTTAAAAGACTGTTACTGCAGCGTTCAAGGGCCATATGTCATTTGTATTCTCGTGTAAAGGGCATGTAACCTTTTTTTACTCACATAGGCACATAGGCAAATTGTGAGTGCATTACTTTGTTGTTGATAACCTCCTCCCACCATAAGGAAATGCTCTTATAAGTACTTTTGTTTTTGTTTTTGTCAGTACAACATTTTCTTATTCTTAGTTACTTTAAAATAATACTGTGGGGGCTGGAGAGATGGTTCAGTGGTTAAGAGCACTTACTGCTCTTTCTGAGGGCCTGAGTTCGATTCCCAGCACCCACATCAGGCACCACTGCCTATAACTCAATCTCCAGAGCAATTTCTCACCTCTGACCTGGGTGGGCACTGGCATGCATGTGCATATACTACCCCTACACATGCACATAATTAAAATAATGAAAACTTTAAAATAATACTTTTTGGAGGTACTTTGTGTTGCCAGTTTTCATAACTGGACTAGATTTACCAGAGTTACTCTTAAGATGTTATAACTGCAAAGTCTCTGGTGCCTTACCCCCTGAAGAAAGAAAAAAGAAAAGAAAATGTTAGAGTGAGTCATATCTGGGCTGGAGCAGGTCACAGCTAAGCCAGGAGTGGCCCTGAGCTCACCCTGCATCAGAGAACCAAGCTCAGGGGTGCTTGGAGGTGGAGGAGTAAAGCCAGAGCTGAGTTGTTAAGTGTTTGCAAAGCTTAAGCTAATTTGTACCACTGCATAGTCTTCCTAAAATACTTGTTCTTCCTATCAGAAGAAATTAAAAAAAAAAAATTATTTATTATGTGCACTGTGTTCTGTCTGATGTACACCTTCAGGCCAAAAGAGGGCACCAGATCTCATTATAGATGGTTGTGAGCCACCATGTGTTTGCTGGGAATTGAACTCAGGACCTTTGGAAGAGCAGCTAGTGCTCTTAACCTCTGAGCCATCCCTCCAGTCCTATTAGAAGAAACTCATGCTGGGAAATCAGCCCTCTCCACAAAAGTATTACCCTTGTAGTAAAGATTTTATGAGCCCAAATGAATTCTTAGCAGGATTCCTAGGAGATGCAATCAGGGACCATCTCTTTCTTTGTGGGCTGGATAGATTCTAGAGTTACTCACTTAAAAAAAAAATGTGTGTTTGTATGTGTATGTGTGTGTGTGTGTGTGTGTGTGTGTGTGTGTGTGTGTGTGTCTGTGTGTGTATTGTCTCTGTCCCACTCCAAGCTGAAGACCAAATCCAAGGTCTTGCTTCTACCCATGAGCTAAACTATCACTCTCTGAGTTACTAATTTTAATTCAGCACTAGTCATCATTTGCTTTAGTGACTTACTTTTCTTTTCCTAAATAATAGGTTCTTTGACTTCTCTTAACTTATTTTATTTCCTTATTACATATATATGCTATATAAATAAGAAAGAAGTCTATGGAGGCAGGTGGATTTCTATGAGTTTGAGGCTAGCCTGATCTAGTGAAGTCCAGGACAGCCAGGGCAACATAGTGCTGTCTCAAAATAAAAGGCAATGAAATGACTGGGAAATAATTAAGGTAGGGTATAAAGGAAATGAACACTTCTATGGTTAATTGCCAGAAGACCCAGCATGGGCTGATAGCCTGATTTCTCATCTGATCTCTCAACAGCCACAGTTACTCAGTTTCTTACCTTACTTTTTGACTTTTTAAACATTAATAAGAACTATAGCTGTAGTGATTTTGTTTTTCTTCTTAGCCGTTATCATCATTAAAAATTCAGAATATGCCTGGTGGCAGTTATACACATCTTCAATGCCAGCACTCAGGAGACAGAGATTGGTGGATCTCTGAGTTCAAGGACACTAATCTACAGAGCGAGTTCCAGGACAGCCAGGGCTACACATAGAAACCCTGTCTTGAAAAACAAAAGAAACAAACAAAATTCAGAATATGTTCATAGAATATACATTTATTTATTTAATTTATTTATGAGACAGAGTCTCAGTGTGTGGCCCTGACTGTCCAGAAACACCGTGTAGAGAGGCTGGCCTCACGCAGAGGTCCACCTGCCTCTGTTGCTCAGGCTAGGATTGGAGAAGTGTGTCATTATGGCAGGCCCATAGGCTTTTGCTTTCTAGAAGCTTTTCTAGCCTGCAATACTTCATTGTGTTAAAGGTTTCTTTTCCTCTGCAGGAAAGTTTCATATACTTTATATGAAATAAATATATGTGTGCATATATATTTATATTTAACGTATAAATATATATAATATATATTTAGTATATATTTATTCTTTTTGCAGTTCTGTGGGTCAAACTTAGGGCCTCATGCATATTAGGCTGATGCTCTGAGCTAATTAGTTGTACTCTGCCCATTTATCTATCTGTCTGTCTGTCTGTCTGTCTTGAGGCAGAATCTCAGGTAGTCCAAATGAACTCACTGTAGCTAAGAATAACTTTGAACCCCTAATCTCTTTGCTTGTACTTCCCATGTGCTGGAATTACAGGCATGTGCGTCCAGCCTTTACAGTGCAACTAATTCTGAAACGTAAACTTCCTCAAGTTATGCTTAGATTTAGATAACATAATTTTAAATTAATAGCTTAAAGATGCAGTTAGAAATGCAAATGGCCAATAAATAGTTGAAAAAGTGTTCAGTAGTTTAAGCTATCGGGAGTGTAATTTTAAGCTGCTCTAAAGCCAGGCATGGTGGTGAAAGCCTTTGGTCCCTGCACTCTGGAGGCAGAGACAGTCAGATACCTGAGTTTGAGACCAGCCTGGTCTACAGAGTAAGTCTAGGATAGCCAGGGCTACCCAGAGAAAACTTGTCTCCAAAAGCCAAAACCAAAATCAGTCAACCAAACAAAAACCCCTCTGCTCTATGACTCCATCTTGGCCAGTTAGCATGGCTGTCCACAAATAAAACAAATGATAATAAATGCCAATGAGGATGTGGGGAGAAAGGATCCCTTATACATTGCTGGTAGGAATGGAAACTGGTACAGCTACTATGGGAGTCAGGGTAAATGTCTTCCAAAAATAAAAGCACAACTACCGAAAGACCTTGTGCTGCACCACTCCTCAGTATGTATCTAAAAGGTCTAATACAGTGTGCTACAGCTACACTTGTATGTCTGCGCTTATGACTCTACTTCACAACAGCTAAGAAATGGAACCAACCTGGACATCCACCAGTAGATGAGTGGATAAAGAAAATTCATATATATGTTTAATGGAACGTTATTCAGTCATAATGATAACTAAAATAATGATATTTCCAGGGAAATGAATGCTAAGTAAGATAATCCAGACTCGGAACACCATGTTTTCTCTCATGTGGATAATGCAGGGTTTTTTGTTTGTTTGTTTGTTTGTTTTTTGTGTGACAGAGAGACAGAGAGAAGAGAGAGAGATATGAAAGGGGCTCAAAGGATAGGAGAGAAGAAAAACAGTCTGAGAGAATATATGTGACATGAAAGCAGAAGGGAGTAATTATTTGGGAGGAGATGGAGACCAGCAAAAGAGGATGAGGGAGGGCTGTAGAGGAGGGAAATGATAAGAACAAATTTTTAAAAAAGTGACATGTGTGTATGAAAAGTTCCAAATGAAACACATTACTTTTATGCTAATTTAAAACATTAAAAAATACAATTAGTTCCAACTAATATACATGTATTACAAAAAAATTCAAATTGTCTAAAGGTCATATAATGAAGTGAACATTGTATACCATTCTTATTCTCTAAAGCAGGAGAGGGTGGCAGTTTCTTTCAGTTAGATGTCATTCAGCCTATCAAGTGTGCTAATGTCTTTTGTTTGCATACCACCCAGTTCAGTATAGCGAGTGGAGGAGTGATGAAGAGTTCCAGTGGCACCTCACAGCTCGTCTGGCATAGTGAAGTAAAGACTTTTCCAGACTTTTTAGTCCAATGAATTGTTTCTGGTAGATACAGTCACAGTATTTTGAGAACAGTGCTGTAGCACTTTGAGGGAAAGGTATTCAGAAATGAGAATAGATACAGGTGTTTCTCTTTGTTAATGAATTTGTAGGTGTTTAGTAAGGCTATCTTCCATATAGGTTGGTAATCCTTAATATGTATTGTATGTCAGTCTTTTATTTGGTACAAATCAGTAAGATGTTTTCATCTTAATATGATGTAAATAAGTGTATTTTTAGAGTATTAGTTTTAAAGCAAAAGGATGAACAAAAATGTTAATCTTGAACAATTTATTTTTAGAAAAAAATGTATTGAAATGTTCCAGATAAAGGAATCATATATCAACAAGAGTCTCAATTAAACCCACTTCTTAACAAATATATATCATTTAATTAATAGTTTATTTGTTGAAAGATATCCAGACTGTCCACATTTTTCTTTTGAAATTGCTCTGTAATTATGATGCAGAGCAATTATGATGGAAATTCTTAAAATGAACATGCAGCAGAAAAGAGTTGGAAAGCTTTTTGTAAAGAGCTCTATTGTTAGCATAGTTTTGCCTGTGCATTCTACCTGTTTTAGGGGAAGTTTATAATGCTTAATAGTCCTGTTGCCAGGACTTCATTAAGCTAATGCTCCCAGACATTCAGTTGGTCAAAACCCTACCCTTCCCTGAGACCTAAGAACAGCAGCTGAGAGAAAGGGAATGGGGTGGATCGAGGATGGGAGAGGGGATCGGAATGGGGAGTTTTACGTAGTAACAGATTTTTATTGTATCAAGTAGGTTTAAACAGACTTTAATTTAGGCCTCTTAAGCTCTCTTGTTCTATAGCAGAATTCTGTTGTTTTTTTGTTAACAAGAAACAATACTAATAACAACTTGTTTTCTTCCTGTGTGATTTTCTTTCTCCTTTTGGTTTTTCAAGACAGGATTTCTTTGTGCAGCCCTTAGCTGTTGGCTCAGTAGACCAGGCTGCCTCAAACTCACAGTGATCCTGTGAGTTTGTCTGTCTCCTGAGTGCTGGGACTAAAGGCCTGCACCACCACCTCCCCACACTTTTTTCTGTGTCATTTTAAACAGACTAGTATTTTTTTCTATTTTAAAGCAATAGAAACTTGATTACACATAGTATCTCTAGAAAGTTGATATTTGAGTTGAGAAAGTAAGAAGGCGAGGAGTGTGCGGCACATGGATTGCTATGAGTCCCAGGGCCGTCAGGGAGACATAATAGGACCCCGACTGAGTAAATAGCAGAAAATGCCGGTTTGGGCACAGGCCTTCAATCCAGCGCTCAGGAGGCAGGGCAGCCTGGGCTACATGAGAGGTCCTTTAAAACAATGGTACCACCACCACCACCCAAAAAAGAAAGGAAGAAATATTTTGTACTTGGGAAGTTATACTTGAAGAAGGAGATATTAAGAGCTTTCACTTTGTGTAATATTTGCTTTCCTGATTGGGTAACCAGATAACCTGGCAAGAAGTAGCTTGCTGTGGAATTGACTGTTAGAAGCATATTGCCTGTGATGACTAGTTGTTTTTATTTTTATTTTATGTGTTTTACTTTCTTGTAGTGTACCACTTACATGCCTAGAACCCTCAGAGACCAGAAGAGGATGTCAGATCTTGGCATGGGAGTTATGAGCTGACATTAAAGTGTTGGGAATTGACCCTGGAATCTGGGAAAGAGCAGTTAGTACTCTTAACTGCTGAGCCATCTTTCCAGGTTGGTAGTTAGTTTTAATTGTTGACTTGATAGTAGAGTCACCTAAGAGAGTCTCAGTGAGGAGTTGTCTAGATCAAGTTGGCCTATTAGTGTATCTGTGGGGTATTATCTTGATTACTCATGTTAGCTGATGTGGGAAGACCCGGCCCACTTCGGGTAGCACCATTCCTTGGGCGGGGATCGTGAACAGTGAAAGTGAAAGTGAAGGGAGGCTGCCAAGCACAAGTATCATACACTTGTCTTTCTCTCTGCTCTTGACTCCGGATGTGCCCAGCTGCTTTAAGGCGCTGCCTTGGCCTTCCTGCAGGTGGGTTATAACCTAGAGTTGTGAGGGGAAGAGACCCTTTCTCTTCCAAGTCTCTTTCTGTCAGGTGTTTTGTCACAGCATCTGGAGAGGAAAGGAGGGTGCCCCCCGCTGTGGAGAGGAAGGCATGCAGTGGGGCGGCTTTTAGCCTGTCAGCTTTGGCAGTGGAAGCACAAGGCTGCATGCTCTCATCTCAGTGGAGGGGAAGCAGAGGGGAGAGCGCCAGGGCTGAACTTTATATTTAGTCAGGGACCCCAGGCCATGGATGGCGCTAGTCACAGTCAAGTGAAGTCTTCCTCCTGCAGTAAGTCTTCTCCAGAAAACTCTCAGGAACACTGTCCCAGGCCTTTCTTAATCCAGTAAAGCTAACAAAATTATCAGCCTCCAATGTTTAGTGTTTATGTGGTGGGTGAATTTTATTTTGCCAAATATTTGGTGGTAGGTATTTTGCCAAATACTTGGTGTTTAGGTATTAAACCCAAGGTTTTACACATGTACAGAAGTACATTACCCCTGAGCAATATCCTCATCCCTAAAATCGTATTATAATAATTGTGGTTAGAACTATAGTTTTAAGTTTTTTAATTTAAAAATTACATTTATTTATCTATAATTTATGTGAATATTTGCGAGAGTCTCTGCCTGCTGTAGCACGTGTGTGAGGTTAGAGGACTACTTGAGTGAGGGTCAGTTGTCTTCTGTCATGTGAGAACCCATGGTGAACTCAGCTTGTCAGGGTTGGCAGCAGGCATTTTTACCCACTAAGTCACCATGTCAGCCCTTTTGAGACAGATTACCTTTTGAGACAGTAATCTCACACTTATTACATATCATAGGCTGCTTTGAATCTTTCTGCTTTCTCCTCCCAAGTACTGGGATTATAGATGTCACTCTCCTGCCTGTCTCGATATACAGACTAAACACCTAATAAAATGAACTCATTTTTATGTCTGCAGTAAGATTATTTTCCTTAATGTGTATATGTTAGAAAATATTATTATTGTTTTTAAAGATTTATTTATTATGTATACGGTGTCCTGCCTGCATGTACACCTGCAGGCCAGAAGAGGTCAGCAGGTGTCGCTGCAGATGGTTGTGAGCTACAATGTGGGTGCTGGGAATTGAACTCAGGACCTTTGGAAGGGCAGCCAGTGCTCTTAACCTCTAAGCCATCTCTCCAGCCTTAGAATATATTATTAAAAATCTTTAGCCAGACATGGTAGCACATGCCTTTAATCCCAGCATGTAGGAGACAAAGAGGCAAGTGGATTTCTGGGAGTCATCCTTAATCCCAGTTCCAGGAGATCCAATAGGCATACATGTAGTGCACATACATGCATGCAGGCAAAAAATTCATATGTATTAAGTAAAATATATCTGGGGAAAAAAAGAAAATCTAAAAGAAAAGGTTAAAAAAATCCTTATAAAAGCAGATACAAACAATTTGATTAGATACTACCAAAATGATGATTTTTCTGTACGGAGTCCTCATGAATGTTGTGAAAACATTCTACCACAGTCTTACACACTCAGCCCAAATGGTATTTCACATACAATAAAGTTACCTCAAAAATGTTTCTTCAGTACACTGGGAATTGTGTTTATATGTGTAGGATGCAGATGGCACTTGAAAAAGTGACAGAGGAGACTGAGGAGGTAGCTTAGTTGGTACAGTGTTTGCCTAATCCGAACAAAGCCCTGAGATTGATCCTTAGCATCACATAAATGTCATGGTGACACACATCTGTAGATCTAGTACTGTGGAGGGGAAGGTAGAAGGGTAAGGAGTTCAAGGCCATCCTGGGCTACATTGTGAGTTGAAGGCCAGCCTGAGCTACATGAGACTTACCTCAAAAACCAGAAGTGTGTGCGTACATATGGAGTAGATTTTATATAGACAACAATCTTCACTATTAGTGTGAGTAATATACTCAGTGGCTCTCATGGATACTTTGTGGATCCCTGGGGTGAAGTGGATATGCTTTGAGACTGTTTTAGGGTCAAATATATTTCTTAATAGTTCTAGGATGTTTCTTTAAGATAAACATTGTTTACTTCACTGTGTTAATTGTTTATACTAAAGATACAGAAGCATCAGGACAAAACTGCTGACATCTAGCACTAAGGCAATAACACCTAAATATGAATTTACATTGTGTTCTTTGCTTCTGAGAACTGCAATTTAAAAAAAATGCTAGTTTCAAGGGAAGATGCATACATTTCACTCAGAAGGGGAGATAGAATAAACAGAGGGAACAAGGTAGGAGCAGGGCTGCAGAGAGTTAAGAGGGTAGAGATAAGACCTGGGGAGAGCCAGGGCAACAGGACAGAGGCCTGTAGAGAAAAGAAAAACAATGGTGCTATTTCTGTGACAAGCTGGAGACCTAAGTCAGGGTAGGCTCCTGGGAGGATATGAGGGGGACTCAAGCAGAGACTCCTAGTAGCAGGGGCCATAAAGACTGAAGAGGACACCCTCTAACTAGACTAGTCTTCTAGCAGAGGTAGGGGAACACCAACCCACCCACAAAAACTTCAACCCAAAATGTACCCTGCCTATAAGATGTGCAGGGATAAAGATAGAGCAGATAGAACAGAGATTGAGGGACTGCCAACCAATGCCTGGCCCAACCAAAGACCCACCCTATCAGTGGGTGACAACCTTTGGCACTATGAACGATACTCTGCTAAGCTTGTAGCCTGACAGAGTTGTCCTTTGAGAGGCGCAACCCAGCAGCCCCTCTAAACAGGTGCTGAGACTCACAGCCAAACGTTGGGCGATGCATAGGGAGTCTTGTGGAAAAGTGTGAAGAAAGAGAAAATGACCTGGAGGTGACATTAGCTCCACAACAGAGACAATGGAGGGGCTTGCTGAGACTGAAGCATCAACCAAGGACCATGCAAGAACTGGACCTAAGCCCCCTACAAAGATGAAGGTGTAGCAGATGGACAGCTTAGGCTTCATGTGGGTCCTCTAGTAAGGGAAGTGGGGATTTCATCTGACATGGATTCTCTGGCCAGCATAACAGCTTAGGCTTCATGTGGGTCCTCTAGTAAGGGAAGTGGGGATTTCATCTGACATGGATTCTCTGGCCAGCTTTTTGATCACTTCTCCCTAACAAGGACTGCCTTGCCAGACCACAAGGGAAGAGGACAGGCTCAGTCCTGATGCAACTTGAGGAGCTGGGGTGGATAGGAAACAGAGCTCCCCTTGTCTGAAGAAAAGGGGAGGAGAGGGAGGGAAGATGGGATTGGGAGGGGAGGAAGAATGGGTCTACAACAAAGATGTAAAGTGAATTTTAAAAAAATGTCAGTTTTGGGCTGGAGAGATGGTTTAGCAGTTAAGAGCACTAGCTGTTCTTCTAGAGGACTGGGGTTCAATTCCCAGCATCTACAGTCACAACTGTCTGTAAGTCCTGTTCCAGGGGATCTGTCTGATATCCTCACACAGGTATACATGAAGTCAAAACACCAATGCACATAAAATAAATAAATTAAAAAGAAAAAAAATGCCAGTTTCAGCAGGGTAGTGGTGGCACTTGGGAGGTAGAGGCAGGTAGATTTTTGAGTTTGAGGCCAGCCTGGTCTACAGCATGAGTTCCAGGACAGCCAGGGCTATATAAAGAAACCCTGTCTCAGAAAATCAAAAAACAAATCTAGCTGGGTGGCTCATGCCTAGAATCCTAGCACTCAGGGAGGCAGAGGCAGGCGGATCTCTGTGAGTTCAAGGCCAGCAGGGTCTACAAAGAGAATCCAGGATGGCCAAGGCTACACAGAGAAACTCTGTCTTGAAAAAAACAAACAAACAAACAAACAAACAAAAAACCAAAATAAAACAAACTAGTTTTGCTAATGAATAATAAAAATTAATTTTATTAAACTAGCAGTCTTTTCAGTTTTTTTCTTTTTAGTACTTTGTGCAGTACAATGGGAACTATATGTGTATATTTCTGCTTCCTATCAAACTGTTTGTGGGATTAGGAGCAAAAGACTTGTGTCACTGAATGGAAGGCAGAATTAATTGCTTTTTTCATGGACGTGCTTCTTACTTTTTTTTGAAGACTGGTTTTTATTTCATGTGTGTGGAGTGTTTTGCCTGCATGTATGTCAGTGCGCCACATGCTTTCCTGGTATCCCTAGAAGCCAGAAGCTTCAGATCTCTTAGAATTAGAGTTACCGACAGTTGTGAACTGCCATGTGGTTACTGGGAACCAAATGTAGGTCTTCTGCAAGAGCAGTAAACACTGCTAACTACTGGGCTTTAGAGTCCCTCGGGAGACATCCTTCTGGGCGTGTTTTGTGTGGCACTTCCAGAGCGGTTTAAGGTGCACCTTGAATGTGGGTGGCACCCTCAGTGGACTGGAGTCTGCAGACAGTGAAACAGAGAAATCAGGAGCACCAGCCGCCTCACTGCCCCACTGTCCAGAAAGAGTGAGTTTTGTAACTGTTGTAGACACTTTCTCATTGTTATAACCAAGTACCTCACGAAAAGCAACTTAAAGGAGCAATGCTTTATTTTTGTCTCATGATTTAAGCGTGTATAAGTCACTGTGGTGTGGACAGCGTGATGGGTGGTAGGTGATTGCTTACATCTAGGTCAGTGGTTCCCAAGCTTCCTGACACTGCGACCCTTTAATGCAGAACATTGGTCTCCAGTTTTTATTATATTGTAATTTAGACACTAATGACATTTTGTGGTCCTAAAGCCCGAAAAGGAAATTAGATATGGTAGTAGCTATTGTTGCTTATTTACTAAGCCAGCATGGTTTTTTATTCACTCATTAGAAGTCCAGACGAGGAGAGGTTGAGTGTTGGCCGGATGCTTACATCATTGTGTGGCCTAAGGCAAAACAAAACTGTGGGCCCTCTATTCAAAGAGCAGGAAATGAGAGCTCTTAAAATCATTAAAATACCCAGTTTGTCTTTTTCTCTTTTGGTCTCTCTTTTGATATGCATCATATTTCGTAAACCATCATTTAATATTATTTGAAGAAGAGAATAATGAAAATGTAGATCATTCACATGGGTTTTGCCATTCTTTATATTTATTTAATGCTCATTAAAAATGCAGATAGAAAATTAAATCTTTTAGAAAGAGTAATTAAATTTATATCATTCCATGAATTTTGACATTTTTTATACTTGTGAACTACCCATTGAAACAGCATATGTAAAAATGCTTTTATTATTATTACGCGTGTGCCTGAGCACACCTATGTGAGCCCAGAGAGGTCAGGGAGTTAGAAGATGATATCAGACCTCTGGAACTGGAGTTAGAGAATGTTCTAAGTGTCCATGTGGGTGCTAGAAATGGAATCTGCCCTCTGAAAGAGGAGTAAATGTTTCTAATCCCTGAGCAATACAGACCCCAGATACACAAATCTTTAACTTGGGCTAGGGGTGTGGCTCATCATTTGGTGAGTGTTTGCCTCACACCCACACCACAAGTCCCTAAATTCAGTCCCCAGGACCACATGAACTGGATACAGTGGTACACACCTGCATTCCCAGCACTTAGGTAAGTGAGGCAGGAGGATTAGCAGCTTAAAGCCACCCTTTGCTAATGAGTTGGAGGCCACCCTGGGTTGTATTACACGGTGGTGTGTGTTGGGGGTGGGGTGGGGTAACGTGGATGGACAGAGAACATCCTTGTAAAGTCAGTTCTCACTTCCAGAACCGAGCATGTAGGTTCTGGATCCAGCGAGGCTGTCAGGCTTGTATTAGAGTCAACTAACTGGCCCCCAGTTGTTTTAAGATATGTATGTATTCTCAGAATTCTACCTTCAACTTGCAGGTGAGTAAGGACAGGCTGAGGAGAAGGTGTGGTTGCCCTGCCTTCATCCCATGCTGCCATATGCAGCAGAAGTAGGTGAATTAGAATTTAGGAGAGTGACAGAAGTGAGGAATGCTGCCCATCTGTAGTTAGTGTGTGAAGAGGCCTGGATTCCAGCGCTCACCACCCATCCTAGCCTTGATGTTAGTAGGGTTGAGCCCTGGTCCTTCTGCTTGAGTAGCAGAATCCATACATTATTTTGAATGCTGATATTCTGGCCATTGAGCGTTTACTTTGTTGGTTACTATAGTTATTGATATATTCTATCTTGTTCAGATAGTTTTTCTTTTTCTTTTGGTTTTTTGAGACACGGTTTCTCTGTGTAGCCTTTGCTGTCCTCGACTTACTTTGTAGACCAGGCTGGCCTTGAACTCACAAGAGATCTGCCTGCCTCTGCCTCCCAGAGTACTGGGATTACAGGTGTGGGTCACTGTGCCCAGCTCCAGCTCCTTTTATTAAAAAAAAAAAAAAAAATTAAAGTTTACGTTTACTTTATGTGTGTGAATGTATACCGTATGTGTGGCTGATACCTGAAGAGACCATATGGTGTTAGAACCCCTAGAACTGGAATTATATGACATTGTGAGCTGTCATGTGAGTGCTGGCTAAACCCAGGTCCCCTGAAAGAGTAAGTCCTCTTGAGTCCCATTGTTCATTATATTTCTTAGTAATAGTGTATTCACGTTTTACTAAGTAAAGATTCTTTTAACTTAATATTTCACAAACAGGATTGATTGAGAAAACCCAAAATCTGTCTATTGTGTGACGATAATAATAGTTCTGACCATGACTGGCTCTTTGACCTCCCCACCCCCCAAGGGAGGAGCAGTCCTGTTAGGCCACAGAGGAGGGCTTTGCAGCCAGTCCTGAAGATACCTGATAAAACAGGATCGGATGAATGGGGAGGAGGTCCCCCCCTATCAGTGGACTTGGAAAGGGGCAGGGAGGAGACCAGGGAGGGAGTTGGGGAGGGGGAGGGAATGAGGGAGCGGGACACGGCTGGGATACAGAGTTAATAAAATGTAACTGATAAGAAAAAAATAAAATTAAAAAAACGTAAAAAAAATAGTTCTGACTATGATCAAGCTTGGGATGATCAGTAAAATGCTGAAAGAGCTTTATCTTTATCTGTCTGTCTGTCTGTCTGTCTGTCTGTCTACCTACCTAGCTAGCTAGCTAGCTAGTGGGTTTCTCTGTGTAGCCTTGGTTGTCCTGGACTCACTCTGTAGACAAGCCTGGCCTTGAACTCACAGAGATCGGCCTCCCTGAGTGCTGGGATAAAGGCATGTGCTACCACTCCCAGCTGAAGGGCTTTATCTTCTATGGAGTGATTTTTTTCCCTTTGCACTTTTTAGGTGGCAGTAATTAATTTCATATTCTCATTTCTTCACAGGAACCATGTATTTATGGCTGCTTCTTAGTTTTCACTGTTAAATATATGCTTAATTATACAAGTTAAATTCCTTCCCATAAAAGATTGGTTTTGACAGTCTTTTTTTTGTTTATTGTTTTGAGACACTTACTGTATAATTCATTCTAACTTTTATGTACTATATAGCCCAAAGTGGTCTCGAAGTCATAGCAATCCTCCTGTCTCCATTTTCTAAAAGCTGAGATTACAATAATGCATCCCTACTCTGGAAATATTTTTGTTCTTAGCTTTTCCTTATCATCAGATGTTGACTTATAGTGGGGTCTAAAAGCTAGGGTGGGGTTATGGACAGATCAGTGTAAGTCATACCAGAGTTAATGGGTCTTTTCCAATGCTCTCCTTCAGTTAGATAAATATATTTTAAAAATCTTAGCATTGTCCCCAGCATAGAAAGTACATATATAGCAAGTGTTTTTAAAATAAAAATTCAGATTCTTGTAAGAATGAGGCCTTTCCAGGCACTCTAATCAATGTTCTATCTTTGAGATTTTAAAGAAACAGGAAATAGGGCGTAGGACCTACAAGGAAACAGGAAGATTACCCATGTTTATATTTCACATTCCATTTGAACTATCTTGGAAACACAAGGGAATCATAAAACAATGGTTGTATAAGTATTTTTTTGTGTTTTTATCTGTGTCTTTATCTTGTTTTTATTACATTGTCATCTTAGGACACTAGAAATGGTGTTTTATATTTGGACATGTCTGGTATGCCTTGAATGGATCCATTATTACTAGGAACTAAGTGACTGTCAAAAATATACTGAGTTTTCTTCCTGTTTTCAAATTATTAGCTAATAAAGGCCAGAGTTCTCTTCGCAAATGTTCATTAAAACAGGTATGTGATCTCTAGAATAAAATAATCATACAGGTCAACGAGGATGTGGAGGGAATATAAAAGTTATAGAAGCAGTAACACATGAAGCTGATTGTACTATCGATGAATAACAACCATGCTGAAAGAGTTAGGGAAGACTAGCCTGAGTTGTCTCAGAAGACCTAAGATGAATTATACACAAACATTATGTGCTTGATTAGCTTCTTCGCAGAGGCGTGGGTTAGTTAGCAGTTTTGAATTGTTCTTGGCAGTGTTGCTTGAAATACTCACTTGTATTAACAAACAAATATGAATAGTGAGTGGGGAATGAAACCAAGATCCCTAACCTCCTCCAGGGAGAAGATCTAGAAGTTACAGCACCCACCGTAATGCTCAGATCTTGATTTGGCATAACGTGCACCAATTGAAACAAACAAACAGTGGGGAAATGGTTGGTTTCCAGGCTGGGGAAGAGAAAAATCACTATGTAGCCGGATCATTTAATGACTTAGGAAAGTTAGGGAGTACTCAAAAACTGATGTGGGTATATGGAAATGCAGAGCTAGCTCTAAGAGGCACTTCCAATAGGACAGGGCTGGGACCTAGTAAACAATAGTAGCTTTGGATCAGAAGCCGTAGAGTAAAAGACTAACGTAAACGCATGAGAGAGGAGATGACTTTTCATGTTAAATAGTTTCAATTAATAAACTATTGTTTAGATTACTTCTATTATTCCAGTAAAATTGGAAGACAGGTTTTTTTTTTTTAATACAGTAAAATTCCAGCTAATAAATACAGTAGCAAGCAATAATGGGCATAGAAAATTATCATCAGTCTGCTACAGCAGGTTCTTGCAAGCAAGAGCCAGTGAATGAATTTGTGGGTGAAAATATGGTCAACAAACAAGGTGTTTGGTGTTTCAAGTATCTTCTCCCTAAGATACTTACTTACAAATGGAGAAACCTGGACACTATTATTTACTGTGTGACACATCTGTGAGAATATTAAGTTTCTACAAATTGTCTTTAAAGATAAGTTTCAACAAATTGACTCTTTTTATGTAACCAATTAATGAATCAGAAAGCACCTCATATAAACATTTGCAAAGGCTCTTGGTTGAGTTGGGCAGAGGAAGTGGGCTTTATATAAAAGGCAGAAAAGGAGGGACTGGAGAGATGTCACACTTCTCGAGAACATTGCTGCTCTTGCAGAGGAACTGGATTTGGTTCCCAGCACCCACATGGTCCCTTAGAGCAGCAAGTAAATCCAGTCTCAGGCAAAGTACATAAAACATAGAGACACATAAAAATAAACCTAATTTTTTTAAATAAAAAAAATAAAGGCAGAAAGGGGCTGTAGAAGGCAAACAACAGGTCGATCCTTCAAAGCTATAGGGTTAAAGCAGAGAGTGCAAACTACCGTGTTAACATATTAGTTCAGGTAAATTGCCCCTTCCGACTGGTTGCAGTGAATCTGTTTGGAGGGAGGCTCGCCTATTGTAAAGTTCAGTTTGATTATTTAGAACATAACAATGATTAACTGAATTCTGGTTTAGACGCGTCGGTTGAAGCATACATAGTACAGGAGCTAAATCCAGAACAGTCCCCACCCCCGTAAATTTGTTTATCACATCTCAGATGTCTAGGACATAGCATTGCCTCTCTGGTATTCTTACTGGAAAAGCATGATCTCAAACTAATCAGAAAGAGTAACCCAAACTGAATGACATGTTACAAAATTATTTTCCAGAATTTAAAAAAGTCCAAGTCTTGAAAGACAAAGCAGAACTGAAGACCTATCATATAGTGGAACTAGTTAAAGACATTAAAAAAGGAAATAGGATTCTGGATTGAGTTGAGGTCAGAAAAAGCATATTTGTGGGAAATTGCTGAAATTCAGTTAGATTGAGTAATATCCTATGAGTATAAACAGCCTGGCTTGCATGGTGGAGATGCTTCAGTAGACAAAGTACTTGCCTCATGTGGGTGGAGCTCTTGGTTCAGTTCCTTGCCCAGGGGTCATGGTTCATGTCCATAACCCCAGCACCTGGGAGAGGCAGACAGGAGGGTCAGAAAGTTATTCTTAGGGTCAAGATTATTCTCAGGTATGTGAGATGCCTCAAATAACTAGGAATGAACAAATGAATGAATGAACTAACTAAGCATCCTAATAGCTACAGTCGTACTATGATTATATAATATGTTAACATTAAGGGCAACCAGGAGAATGTTCTGCAGAAATTACTAATTTTTATAAGTTTTAAGTATTTTCAAAATAAAAACTTGACAAAGACCATTTCCTGTCTTCCTTTCTCCCCCCCTTCCCTTCCTCTTCCCCTCCTCCTTCCCCCCCCTTTCTCTCAAGACAGGGTTTCTCTGTGTTGTCCTGAGCTGTCCCTAGAACTCTCTGTAGTCGCACCTTTGCCTCCCAAGTGTTGGGCTTGAAGGCCTACACCACTGTCTGACAGACATGGGCTTTTTTTGTTTGTTTGTTTTTGTAATTCTGAAGATATTTAAGGGAACAAAGGAAAAATTATTAATAGAGAAGAAAGTGATGATGTCCCCAAGTTTATGTCTATATTGAGGTACTTGTTAGGCAGAGTTCATTTATCCTTGATAAATTTTGCTTTAAAACTGTTATGAGGGGCAGGAGAGATGGCTCAGAGGTTAAGAACACTCACTGTTCTTCCAAAGGTCCTGAGTTCAATTCCCAGCAACCACATGGTGGCTCACAACTATCTATAGTGAGATCTGGTATGTAGACAGAATGCCGTGTAAATAATAAGTAAATCTTTTAAAAAAAAAACCTGTCATGAAAGGTGTTCTATAAGATCACTATAGATAGAGTTCTCAATGTACTTTATTTTTTAAATTTTGTCTTTATGTACATGGACATATTTTCACTTCACTGAAACCTTGATGTGAGGTCCAACTGTTACATGCTACAGATGACAAATGCTGTTGAGAGTTAATGATCCTCTTTACTTTCTGGTGTCATTCCAAAGACAGATTATAGATGTGATTCTATAATTTATTATTCATATTCTACTGTATAAAAATTACACTGTATTGGCAACTTTTTATCCAACATTGTATCTGTAAATTAATGGTATGGTCTAATAATATTTATTTAATAACCTGATTATTATGGTGGTATTATCTAACCTGCTATTAAAATTAATAAAAGATACAGACTCCTGATAGATTTTATAATTGCCTTATGACAACTTGGGCTGGGCAGATAATTTCACCTACACTATCTCATATCATCCCATGCCATCTGCTTTAACCATTCCTATCTGGGCTACCTTCCATCCATATTCCCAAGATACTTGTATTCTTCATCTGGGCCATTCCTTTTTTCTGCTGTTCTCAGAGTCCTTCCTCTTGGCCTACATGATTCCTTTTCCACAAAAAACCCATCATAGCTCTTTCCTTCCTTCCTTCCTTCCTTCCTTCCTTCCTTCCTTCCTTCCTTCCTTCCTTCCTTCCTTCCTTCCTCTTCCTGTTTCTCCTTTTCCCAAGATCCTCTTTGTCCCTAAAAGCCAGTGAACCTCCGCCACACCTCCCCGTCTACCTTGCCCAGGTGTGTCAGGTGTTTTATTGGTTAACAGACAAGCAGTCTGTTAACCAATAGAATAGATAGCACCAGACCAACTCCCAATGCAACATCTTTGGCTACATTTTTGAAAAGTGGAATTTTGATGTAATTTGCTTAGATATACAAGTAAGTTTTCTGAGTTGGGTGTGGTGGCTTATACCTTTAATTCCAGCAATTCTGTATAGTGAGTTCTTGGCCAGTGAGGGCTACAAAATAAGACCTTGTCTCAAAACAGAAATAAGAGTTTTTTGAATATTCTCTACAATGAGCCAGTACTGTACTTGCTAGAATGTTCCATATCTGTGGAAATGGACCATAACATATTTAAGCCTCCCTTCCTCTTACTTACTAAGTCCATTTTAAGTGCTAAAATTGTTATGCTATTACCCTACAGTTGTGATTCCTAGAAAACTGTAGGTTTATAGCTGGGAAAGGAGAAAGGCCATATGGGCTTAGCCTCAAGCACTGTTCTTTGCATAATAGCATTCTTATTTGAAATAATCTGTGCAAACGAAGTATTGTCACTACGTAGACAACTTTCATAGTAAATATTGTTAATTGTGCTACAAGTCTTAATTCTCAGTTGGTAAGGGGCCCCTTTCCCTTCCTGTGTTCCCTTAATTTTCATTGTGTCTTTCCTTGTGCACCAACCTGATACACACAGTCCCAGCTCAGGTCAAACAAATTAACACTGCTGTCTTCTTTTTAAAACTCTCATTGTACGAACAAGTGTTCTTCTTAGTGGTCTGTTTAATGTTATGTTCTTCTATTTTTTTTTTTTTTTAATCCTTTTGTGGTGATGATTTCACTATTCAAAACAGCCACTATCAGGTCCGAAAGAAACTGGGGACAAATGGCTAATTGTGGTACCAAAGTGCATGCTGGCCTCTAGGCTTAGTCAGTACCGTGGCTCCTCCCAAATCTTGCTCTGCTCCCTCCTCTAAACTCCACGCCGTTGCTTCCCTTCCCCAGTTCTGATTCCTGTATAAGTCTGCAATTTCAGCCGTCAGTCACTCTCTCGATTCCCTGTCTCCTTTGTTCCCTCCTCCTCTCTCCATCTCCTCTTCTCTCTCATTTCATGGCTCAGTCAGTCTACTGGCCATGTTCAGAGTGTTACTCTGTTGTGCCCGAATCGCGATACCCCAAAAGACCACCACCAGGAGCCCAGTCCGTTGCAAACCACATGAGGACCTTTTTATTACAAATTACAAGCTGCAGCTCGAGCTCACATCCCCCATCACAGAAGCAGTGAGAGCCGAGAGCCCTGTGCTCAGTTTAGTTGGGGGATTTAAAGATTCTGGTCCCTCCCAGCATGCCCAAGGCAGGGGTGATTCCTGCCTGGCCAGCATCTATTGGTCAAAATGCTACATTTTGAAATGAATTGATAGGAAGGTCCCCAAACCATTAATGATCTGGTGTCCCTCCTTAGGGGGATGGGCCAGTTTCCTAGCAACTGTATCTCTAGTGGGTGGGGAAAGAATGCAGTATGGCAGGTTCTTCCCCTCAGGGCATTACTGGACCTCACCCAGCTAGTTTAGGCCTTAAACTTTAATAATCTTAATCTTTTGGTCTCTCAAGTCTCCCTGCTTCAGACTCTTCCAGATGCCTGTGGCTGTAGTCTTCCTCATATCTACAATGGAAACCACCCCCTTAACTACACCTTGGAGTGGTCACATCCTGCCCCTCTCTCTTGAGACAGGGTCTCACTGTAGCCATAGCTACACCTGTCACAGAGATCCACCCCCTCTGCCGCTGAGTGCTGAGATTAAATAAATGCATTTGCCATCATACTTGGCCACGGCTTTTCTCTTTATGGGGAACATACTCTTGGGTGTTATTTGTACAGGCAGGATTTGTTAAGGAATCACTAATATATACTAACAGATATATAAATAAGATGCATTTAAAAAGAAACGCAAAACAACACTGTATTGATCTATTGATGAAAAATTGACAGGAGCCTAACCCTGTAATTTTTATAGGAGCAATGGACAATGGTTTAGTATTCAATAATTCAGTATTTAAAATGGCCTTATAAAACATAATAATTATTGGGAGGGGAGGAGAGAGGGGTTTATGGGAGGATACAAAGTGAATAAAATGTAATTAATAAAAATAAAAAAAACATAATAATTAATATTATATGTGTATAATATTTGGCCATCTAACAGATATATACTGTCTTGTTAATTGTATGTTACCATGTTATATTACGTACATAGTACTAGTATATGTGACATGTATTTCTTATTTAATCCTCTAGGAACATGGATAAAACTATTAAGGGAATTATCTGATATAAAAGACAAAAATTTAATATGTAGGACCAAAGTCTACAGCCTTTTTAGATTCTTGCCTGCTTTGCCTGTAGAATAATACAAAAGCATATGTAAAAATACCTTGGTTGACTTACATTTGAGGAATAGTAAGATTTTCCTCACATCTTTTCTGAAGCTTGGTTGTCCTCATTTTAAAATTAAATTCGGCATTCTGTGCTTTTGTTTTAGCAGTTTGCTTTTTTTTTTTTTTTCCCTCAGTGATTGATTTAGTTAAATGATGTGTGCTAATTAGTATACAAAATAATTTTTTCTAGATTGGTTTTAAGTGCAGTTTTGACTGGGAAATAGGAAACAACAGAGCTTCACTTTCCTAAATTAGATCCTGTATGCTTAGAGTGTCTAATTGTCTCCAGAAGAAAACAGTATCCTGCCAATTCTGCTCCTCCTCCACCCCCAAAGCAATAGAATGAGTTAGGAGGAAAACATGTTTAAAATAAGCTCAGGGACTAGCCCAGCCCAGCAGAGGCAGGAAGGTTAGGAATTTGAGGTGGGTTTAGACCACATAGAAAGACCTTGTTTTCAAAATAAACAAACCACTTCCCTCCAAAAAACAAAAGGGAAAGGGGTGCTCGGTCAATAGTAGAGCACTTGAAAAAGTTGTAGATTAAAGAAAAAAAGAAAGGAAAAATAAGAAGAGGAATGGGATGATACAGTAATCCCCAAAGCACTCAGAGTTCCATAAAAATGCTTGCTCATCCCCTCTATTCTTTTTTCAAAATTGGAGTTGAATAATTAGTTTGCTATTTTGCTTATTGTTCATGCGAGAGGAATTAAGGTATATGTGGCAAAAATTTAAATAGACTAATTAAAAATAGTAAAAATCTTGGATCATGTCTCTATATAGCAGGGTGCTTGCCTGGCATGCCTAAGGTTCTGAGTTTGATTCTCCAGCTTTGTAAAATGTAACAATGAAAAATAAAGAACAGGACCTGGAGAGATAGCTCAGTGGACACCAACTCGTGTTACTCCCTCAGAAGACCTGAGCTCGGTTGCTAGTGCCACTCTCACTCCACGTCTCTCCCTTGCCCAGTATCCCTCACCTCCACAAATCTTTCCCAGTCACGTCTGCTTTGTGACCCACCCAAATAACTAGGGCCATCTGTGTGACTGTGGGTCTGGAGCTGTACCTCGGAGTCTGGTGGTCTCAGCAGAGGAAATAGAGTTAAAGACTGATCTCCTTCTTTCCTAGAATGTATTAAAATCCAGTAATCAGAAATAAGGGATTGGGTCCATCCTTGACTGATTATTGACAGGGTTGGTCTTGTGTAGGTCCAGTACAGGAAATCAAGTTGGTGTGAGTTTATAGTTACAATAGTTGTGTTAGTCTAGGGAATAGTGTTTCGTGATCCTAACACGAAGATTTTTGTTTTTGAGACACGGTCTCTCTGCATAGCCCTGGCTATCTTGAATTCACAGAGATCTGCCTGTTTCTGCTTCTTGAGTACTGGGATCAAACAGGTGACTACCATCACCTGTTTGAGGCCAGCTTGGTCAACAAACCGAGTCCAGGACAGTCAAGGCTACACAGGGAAACCCTATCTCAGAAAAACAAAACAAAACAAAACAAAACAAAAACAAACCAACCAAACGTGTGTCACCATGCTGTCCTAGGTAGAGAATTTTTAAGACACTGTTTTAATCATTGGTTTTCTGTATATGAGATCTAACTGGGGAAGAATAGTAATATGTAGCTTTTTAAAAAGGAGCAATTATGTGTTCCTATTAATATCCTATTTGCTGTTGCTCCAGGGTAGTTTGGGCCCCATATCATAAAGGATTTGTCAGTTCTGTTCTAGCGTCCAAGGAAATCACACATTTAGGGTATAGATGGAGATGGATAGGTGTCTTTTGGGGACCTGGACTGTGACTATGACATCTGCACATTTACTGCCATCTTCATAGCATTTCTCATGTTAAGAATTGTATTTAGCAAACCATTATAGGAATTTATTTATTTAATTTAGAGGTACAGTCTCCTGTAGCCCAGGTTGGCTTTGAACTCTGTGTAGTCATGAATGAACTTGAACTCCAGATTCTCCTGTCTTTGCCTCCCAAGTGTTGTAATTACAGGTGTGCATTACCACACCTGTCTTTCAGAAATAATTTTTATTGTTTCATCCATTTTCTTTTCTATTACTACTGTGGTTTTCTGTGTTTTTGAACAGCCTGATCATACCCAAGTGTGACTGTAAGTAAGTACATTTTACATGCTCAAAGAGGAGCTGTATGCATTCAGCCTTGCCAATTTTACCCCACCCCTAACCCTTTTTGTTTAAGTGGACTCAGACTTGAAAGAGTTACAGCTCTTGGTCCCATGGTTCTGTGATACTGTTCTTTAACACCTTTGTATTGTTTTGGTTTTTTTTTTGTTTTTTTTTTTTTTTTCACATCCATCATATTATTCCATTTTTAAACACATGTTAAAAATGTTTGGAAGTGCCCACAGGATTGGATTTATTTCTATTCTGACACTTTCCCTTCCAAGATAGCCTTTCTCCATTCCCTCACTAAATTATTAACAGCAGTGTTCATTGTTGCTTAGGTTTTTAAATGCTTTTCAGTTCTTGATTGTTCCCCTCACTCTCTCGAGGCCTCACAGCAATCCTATCCTTCTATATAAGTAGCATTATCTAGAAACAGCTGAAGCATGCAAACTCTAAAAAATATATTCGTAACATTCCCTGAAGGGATTTTCTTATTTCCATTCTGTGGTTGAGATGTTCACAGAGGCTAAGGAATTTATGCAAGGACAGATGTTAATCTGTTTGTGTAATGTCAAACCCTGTTCTAGTTCTGATTGGATCCATAATTATTATTTTTGTTTTTGTTTTTTCAAGACAGGGTTTCTCTGTATAGCCTTGGCTGTCCTGGACTCGCTTTGTAGACCAAGATGGCCTCAAACTCACAGCGATCTGTCTGCCTCTGCCTCCCCTATTGCTGGGATCATAGGCGTGTGCCACTGTGCCCAGCAGTTTATCACAGACTTGTGATAACCCTGTGACCTGGTTCCTGCTTTCTCTTTGCAGCACTCTTTTTTAATATCTGTTCCCTATTCTGCGTTCCATCAACACTGAACTATTTTGGGTTATTGGAAATTAATATAGTTTCCCCAACTTTCATTCATGAGGTGTTTCTCTTGCTCAGGATATCCTTTTCAGCCATATGACTCATGAACTGTCTCAGTTCAGCTCAAGCTAAATATCTATTAACATTTTTAAAATATTTATTTTGTTCTTTAGAAGAATATGACAACGTTAGGCCTTGAAGTTCTACCTTGGTTTTTGGGTGTTTAAAAAAATTTATTTATTTTGTGCATGTGTATGAATGTATAGGTATGCACACAGGCCATGATATGTTTATTAGATCAGAGGACAATTTGTAGAACCTGTTCATGTGAGCTCTCAGGGTCTAACCCAGGTAGTCAAGCTTGGGGGCAGGTGACTTTGCCTGCTGAGCCATCTCACTGACCCAAAGTTCTTTTACTTTGATTATAACACCAAACCATATTGATTCCCCTCTCTGACCCTCCTGTGTTAGTGGTACTTCTGTGAATGATTTTTTTTTTTTTTTTTCTTTAACTCAGGATATCTATTTTCTCTAGTTCCTTGGTAATGACTGGCTCAGTAGCTGTTACCCATATACTTGGTTTTAATAACAACGTCTCTTGTAACAGGTGACTTAAGTAGCAGAAATTTGCTTTTTCCCTGTTATGAAGGTTGGACTTCAAGACAGGAGGATGTCAGTGTGGTAAGGTTCTGGTGAGGTCTCTTTCTGTCTTAAGATGGCAGCAGCTATCTGACTGCCTACTCACCATGGTTTTTCCTCAGTGTATGAGGCTGGATAAAGACAATCTCTTTCTATATGTCTGTCAATGCTCCTGTCTTAGAGATAGGTAATTAAGGTCATAGGGAGGGATCTTTACTCAGTAATGTTGGGGTTAAGAGAGAAAGCCCTGATCAGAACGTGACATGCTTTTTACCTTGTCTCAGACTCAAGAATTGTGAGAAAATACTTTTCTGTTTGTTTAAGTCACTGATTTTATGGTAGAAGAAACAAAGTACATTGTGGAAATAGCTCTAATTTGGGAATATATCTTAGTTTATAGTAGCAGCATGCATTTTAAGAATTGTTAGATTCTTTTTTTTTTTTAACTATTTATTTATACAGTGTTCTGTCTGCATGTACAGCTGCATGCCATAAGAGGGCACCAGATCTCATTATAGATGGTTGTGAGCCACCCTGTGGTTGCTGGGAATTGAACTCAGGACCTTTGGAAGAGCAGCCAGTGCTCTTAACCTCTGAGCCACCTCTCTAGCCCTGAATTGTTAGATCTTGTTTTATGATTTGACTTATGTGATTGTCTTCTACTTAGATTGTGTATCGTTGAGGATGGGTGTTGTTTACCTGCAGTGAATGCAGGTGTCCTTCCTTAACTAGAAATGGTATTTTTTGTTGTCTTTGTACTTTGGATATGTGCATTTTCAAGAGCTGTTGAATGAGCTAACTTAATTACAGAGTGAGAGATAGCTAAGTTAGGTGGCCACGTAGGGCTTCCTGGTAATGATGGTACTGACTGTATTAGTTCCTTTACACCACTTTACATCTCTGCTACTACATACCTGACAGGAACAACTTAAAAAGGGGGATTTGGGGACTTGCAAGATGACTCCGTGGATTTGCTGCACAGCATAAAGATGGGATTCCGATCTCCAGAGCTCACAGAAATGGCAGGTGGATCTGGTAACCTGCTGTGGAGAGAGGATTGCTAGAGCAAGCTGGTTAGCAGGCTGGTTAGCAGGCTGGTTAGCAAGCTGGTTAGCAGGCTGGCCATATCATTAAGCTCTGTGTTCAAGGAGACCATCTCAATGGATACAGTGGAAAGGGTCAAGGAAGACCACCAGCATCAACCTTAGTCCTATATGTACATATACACATATTAAAAAAAAGACATTTTAATTTCAGCTAATAATTTGAGAGACCACAGCACAGGGTGGCAAGAATGCTTGTCAGTCTATTCAGTTGCTGGCAAACAGGAATCAGAACACGCGTAGGGATATAACCCTAGGATCTATATCCCAGCGAGTTCCTCCTATAAGACACTATCTCCTAAAGGGCATACAGCCCTCCTAAAAGAGTGCTGCTGTAACCAGCTTGGAAGAATGAAGATACTATAGAGACACTTTGTGGCTATCAGACTATTGAAACAGTGGACCTCAAGAACCTGGATTACCGGGGCTGGAGAGATGGCTCAGTGGTTAAGAGCACTGAATGCTCTTGCAGAAGACCTGAGTTCAATCCCCAGCACCCACATGGCAACTACAACTGTCTTCAACTCCTGTTTCAGGGGATCCAACACCTTCACACAGATATATATGCAGTCAAAACACCAATGTACATAAAATTAAAAAAGAAATTATTTAAAAAAGAAAGAAAGTAGATTTTACCCACAGGGACTGTCACTGTCTCTCTCTATTTATCTTATTTATTTATGTTGGTGTTTTGAGACAGGGTTTCTTTGTGTAGCCTTTTCTGTCCTGAGTAGTAGACTACTCACAGCGATCTCCCTTCTTCTGCCTCCCTGGGTGCTGGGATTAAAGGTGTGCTTCACCTAGCCTATCTGTCTTGAGATATCTCATTGTGTAGCTCTGGCTGGCCTGGAACTTGTGCAGATGGAAGACCCGGCTGACCTTACACTTAGAGAGATTTACCTGCCTTTGCTCCCCAGTGCTGGAATTGAAATCCTGTGCCAGAACACCTGGTCTCTCTCATTCCTGCCAGTTGTATGGTGGGAGAAGAAAAAGGCTGAAGCCTGGTACCTGTCTGTGATACCTGAGGGAGAAATTGTCTCCTGGAAAAGAAATTTCATATAAGAAGCTGACAACTCATCAGACCATTCTGCAGGATGAGACTGGAGCCCAGACAATAATGGGGAGGGGGTGCATCCCTTGACTGGCATTGCTTACACAGACATACCCCTGGTCTAAAGGAGCTCATTAGGCTCTCCCCCTTCCCAATATGGCCACATTGACTAAATCTTTTTTTCTCCCTTTTACTATTAATTAGGCTGTTGTGATTGATTTATTGAGGCGACCCCAAGCTTGTAACATTGCCTCTTGTGAACAAAGAGGCCTATGGGAGATATTTCAGGTTCAAGTAATAACATTGATAAAACAATATAACCCATTCTCTTGTTCAAATTACCACATTGATTCCTTTTGCAATCTGTACTTGTATTCAGAGGAGCTTATAAAATTACCAACTTGACAAAGGCCAGACATAGTTGTTTAGGGCTGAAATCTTACCACTAGGGATGTGAAGGCAGGAATATCAGAAGTTCGAGGACATTCATACAGTTAGAGCTCAGCCTGTGACACTTGAGACCCTTAAAACAAGTAAGTGTATTTATGTCTAGGGGTATATATACAATAAATAAAAAACAGGACTGGTGTTGGCACTGAGTGTTTAGAATAATATAAATATGAATTTTATATCACTTTCTGGGAAAATTGAGCAGACGACTTGAACCTCTTTGAGTGTTGGTCTATGCAAGGATAGCTTATAATTCAGTTTGGGTTTATTGAAATGACACTTTTAAATGAACACATAATAGTAGATTATGTATAGTAAAGTTTTTGCAAGTGTTTTTGTTAGTATTTGTATGCTTTCAGAGTATTTCATTTATATGTAAGTACAAGTGCTTACATGTGTACATATAGATGTTTATGGGCCTTATCACGATGAGTTATATAAAAGAACCAGCATAATATAATATGACAATTGGATATCTAATGGCAGTTGTTAGTGCCCTTATGGAGAAGAATGGCTTCTGAGGGGCTTTTGCAATCACAAAGTTTCTTAAGATTGTTTTTATTTTGTAGTTGAAAATATTGTTTATTTTTATATCACAGAGGTTAACTATGTTTACAAGTAAGTGGGAAATCAATATTTAACATGAGGAAATGATTTATTATTGGTGATTTGAAGTTATTCTGTAACAGTTGTTTTATTGCATTACCATAGTGGATGTGTTTCTGGTTTTTGTTCTTTTGTTTTTTGAAGCAGAGCCTCTCTCTATATCCTCAGATGTTTTGGAACTCACTATGTGGACCAGGCTGACGTTTAACTCACAGAGATATGTCTGCCTCTGCCTCAGGGTGCTGTGCTGGGATTAATGTTCATTCAGCACTATGTCCAGACTGCCATAGTGGCTTCAGCTCGTGGTGATTTTGTGTGTAAGAACAAGGACAGTGTGTGAAGGTATTCTGGTTGTGGAGACCACAAGTTGCTCAGTTACCACTTACTGGGTAGAAGCTGCTAACATTCCTGCAGTTTATAGAACACAGCCAGAACAAAGAGTTCTCTTATCAGGTTAATAGGTATAAAAAATTGAGCATGTAAGCCACAGCTTTGCTTACTCTTTTCCTACTTCCTTCTCTCCCTCCTTCCCTAATCCTTTTTTTCTGTGTGTGATGTGCGCTTGATTGTGTGTGTGCACTGTGTGCATGTGGAGGTCAGGGGTCAACCCTGGATGTCTTCAGTTACTCTTCACTGTATTTCTGTCTTTCCTTTTCTTTTCTCTCTCTCTCTCTCTTTCTCTCTTAAGATTTATTTATGCACACCAGAAAAGGGAATCAGATTCCATTACAGATGGTTGTGAGCCACCATGTGGTTGTTAGGAATTGAACTCAGGACCTCTGGAAGAACACTCAGTGCTCTTACTTAACTGCTGAGCTATCTCTATACCCCTCTCCACTGTATTTTTATTTTTATTTATTTATTATTTTTTTTTTGAGACAGGGTCTCTCACTAAACCTAGAACTCGTTGATTGCCTGACCAGTCAGTGAGCTCTGGGGAATCCTAACTCAAGTCCTCAAGTCTTATGCTTATGTGGTAGTCAGTTTACTGAGCCATCTCCCCAGAGCCGCCTTTATTACTTTTTCTGTAGTGTTTGTCATTGAATCCATGGCACAATTTTGTTTTTAATTATAGTGTATCTTTATTTTAATTTATGATTTTATAACTTTAAATGTAAACTGATTCTAAAATAAATGTCATCCAACATGGAACAACTTTGTGTATTTGTTACATTTCAGTATTTAATCTGGTAGTTTTCAACCTGTGTGTCAAGACCTCTTTGGCAAGCCTCTGTCTTCAAAAACATTTGCATTATGATTCAAATTACATAATTACATTTGTAATTAGCAAATTACAGTTATGAAGTAGCAATGAAAATAATTTTATGGTTGGGGGTCACTACAACATAAGGAACTGTGTTAAAGGTTTACAGCATTAGGAAGGTTGAGAAACACTGATTAGTTGAAAATACACTAAAAATGAGATCTGATTTCTAAAAATTATTTGTTTTTATTTTACACGTGTTGCTGTTTTGCTTGCTGTATATCTGCGTGAGGATGTCAGAAATTGGAGTTACATACAGTTGTGAGCTACCATGTGGGTGTTGGGGATTGAACCCTGGTCCTCTGGAAGAGCAGCCAGTGCTCTTAACTGCTATCTCTCAATCCCAACAGATCTGATTTTTAAATTTTCCTTATTTACTTGTTTGTTTGTTTGTTTATTTTTTGTTTTCAAGACAGGATTTCTCTGTGTAGACCTGCTGTCCTGGAACTCGCTATGTTGACCAGGCTGGCCTTAGACTCACAGAGCTCTGCCTGCCTCTCCCCCTCCCCCCCGGAGTACTGGGAGGACAGCCTGATTTTTTAATTTTTTTAAACTTAAATAATAAAATAACTTTCAACTCTTTCATCTACATTTCAGCTTCAAGACTTGGCCTTATTCCATACTTACCTAAGCCTGAAAATCTTGTAGCCATCTGCCTGCTAGTAAAGATAGCAATCAACCTAAAGGATAGTGAAGAGTTAGCAATTGAAAAAATAGAATCAAGCTGGGCATCGTGCCAAACGCCTGTAATCATTCCAGCACTCGGGAGGCAGAGGCAGGCAGATCGCTGTGAGTTCAAGGCCAGCCTGGTCTACAAAGCAAGTCCAGGACAGCCAAGGCTACAGAAAAAAAAGAAAGAAAGAAAAAGAAAAAGTAGAATTGTAAAAAAAGTAAATCTAGAGTCTTTGAACATTCCTATGACTGATGTCTTTCCTAAATCTGTTAACATCCTGTGTCCTAATGGAGAGACTGGTCTTCTCAGTAAGGCAGGAAAGTTGGCTGTCAAGTGCTGTTGTTTCTACTAATGATCATGAATAGTACTTTTGTATTTTAGAGTCACTTTCTAGGCTGGATTGATGATTATGTGTTCTTTGCTTTAATATGAATTTTGTATGTTCTACTTAAGAAATGTTTTTTAAAGAACTGGAGAGAAGGTTCAGTGACTAAGAACACTGCTTGCTCTTCCAGAGGACTTAGGTTCTATTCTTAGCATCCACATAGTGACTTACATCCATTTGTGACTCTATTTCCAGGGATTTTACTGTCTTCTGGCCTCTGTGGGCACCAGGCACACATGAGGTAAAATACAACATACACATAAAATAAAATAAATGTAAACAAAACAAAACAAAAAACAACCCAAATGTTCTTTAGGAGACATGCAGAAATTGTAACTAGACTAAAGTTGTGTCTCATTTTCTTAAGAAAATGGTATTGATGCTGGACCTCAGACAATGTGCTTAATGAAGACTACTGAACAGTTTTATCTGTTTCCTATGTCTCCAGTGCCTTTAAGACTGCGGCCATTTTCTACCAGGAAAATGTACAAACAATTGAAGCCTTTACATTTAGAATTTTAGTAAAGGGCTCTTCATTTGAAGCAGTCCTAGTTGTGGTGATCATAGGAGAGCAGAGGACATTGCTGATCTTCTGCAGCAACTGGCGGGAAGAGCTGAGATGTTTTCTGTAGTAACATTCTTCTGAATGGAACTACAACCTAGGGCCTGCATTTTCTATCCAGAGTGTAGGGCATCCTCTAAATTTCCTACATATAAAATTATGATTATTAATTAATACCACAATACAATGTTGATCACTATCATATATAGTGATAACACCATTATATTATTTCTTTCAGGAAGGATAACTGAAATTTTACCAAGTTCTGAATTTGATTTATTTTCTGGGGAAAAGTAGAATAGGGTTGATGATACATATTGCAAGCATTAAGACAGAATATAACTTATTCAGTTGTTTTTCTCTTTCGTCTCCTTCCTTTTTTCTTCCTCCTTCCCTCCCTTCTTCCCTTCCTCCCTCCCTTCCTCCCTCCCCCTCTCTGTTTTTAAAGGGTTTCTCTGTTAGCTTTGGCTACCTGGACTCACTTTATAGACCAGACTGGCCTCAAAAGCAGAGATCCTCCTGCCTCTGCTTCCCAACTGCTGGGATTACAGGTGTGGCACCTTGTCTATTACTCTCCACCTTGGTTTTTTTTTTTTTTTTTTTTTTTTTTTTTTTTGAGACAGGACCTCAAACTGAACCTAATTGGCTAGAAACTCACTAAGGTTCTCATGTCTCCATGTCCCAGCAGTGGGAGTGTGGGTATGTTAGCATGCCCAACTTTTTACACGGGTACTAGAGGTCTGAGCCAGAGTCCTTATGCTCTATAGCCAGCACTTTGCTTGTTGGGCTATATCCTCAACCCTCATTTCATTTTTACATTATCATTAGTTGATAGGTTTTCACTTTTCAACATTATGAATAATTTTGTTATTAATGGCCATGTACAAGTTTTTGTTGGGTCTATTTCTAGGAGCAGAATTGCTGGCCTATATGTTTGAAGTCCAAAGTTCTTTTTATATAGTGGACACCAGTCCCCTAATAGGACTCTTCCACCCTCATTCTGTGAGTTGTCTTTATTTTCTGGTTGGTGTACTTTTGAAGCACAGAAATTATAGATTTTGATAAAGTATAGTCCTTCCTTCCTTCCTTCCTTCCTTCCTTCCTTCCTTCCTTCCTTCCTTCCTTCCTTCCTTCCTTCTTCCC
>NW_026593286.1:30331718-30341540 GCF_907164565.1 Psammomys obesus | reverse complement strand
CCTCCCTCCCTCCCTCCCTCCCTCCCTCCCTCCCTCCTTTCCTGACAGGGTTTCTCTGTGTAGCCCTAGCTGTTCTAGAAATCTGTAGACTAGGCTGGCTTTGAACTCCTAGATCTGCTTGACTCTGCCTCCTGAGCGAACTGAAAAGCATGTGCCACCACCACCACCATCACCGGGCAAGGAAATATTTTAATTTTACCTGTACTATGCCTTTCCTGCAGTAGTTACAATATTGTTTCATAGTCCAGGGTCACAAAGATGTGCTAGACTTATGCTTATCTTTGGGTTATTTTTAGTTAATGATTTGAAACTAGGAGGCTTCAACTTTAGTGTTTTGCACATGATTATCCAGTTACAACACTGTTTGTTAGAAAGGCTAATTTTTTCCTCATTAAATTGTCTTGGCATTGGCTTAAGGCTAAGTTCACCAGGCTGCACATGGTGATGCATGTCTCTTACCTAGCACTGAGGAGGCTGAGGCATGACTGTAAACAATATCATACTATCCTCATTTGATTTGTAGTAGATTTTGAAATCACGGTGTAGAAATTATGGGTTTTTTTTTTTTTTTTTTTTTGTTTTTTTTTTTTGGTCAGATTAGTTGTTCTGGATGCTTTGAATATAAATATAAACTTTAAAAGCCAGTTACTTATTTTTGCAAAAGGCAGCTACTGTTTGATAGGAATTACATTGACTAAGCAGGTAAGTTTGAGGATTTTAGCCACTCAGAGCATTGTCCTGACATTTTATGCAAATGAAATGTCTGCTGAGAGCTTTGTTTTTAATAGTTTTCACTGGACGAGTCTTGCACTTACTACTGTTGCACTGATAAAGGAAGAAATATAGTTGGCTTTTATATATTGATCATATGTTCTGGAACATTGCTGAAAGCATTTATTAGCTCTGATTTATTTTTAAAAAATGAATTCCTTAGGAATTTATTCCTAAGGAATAAAAATAGATTCCTTAGGAATTGTTATGTACAGGACCATGTCACCTGCAATTAAATGCCTTTGTTTCTTCCTTTCCAAATTTGGTCTCTTCTGCTTTTTGTTTTTAGTTATTGCTGGCTTTCCTAACACGGGGTTTGTTAGAATTGAAGGAGCTAACATCTTTTTTTTGTTTTTGTTTTTGATCTTGGGGCAAAGTTTCTGTTTTCCCACGATTGAATGTGGTATTAGTTACAGGTTTTCATTGGTGTACTTTCTCAGATTTAGAAGTCACTTTCTGTTCCATACTTGATGAACCTCTCAATCATCAAATTTTTGCATAATCTTTAAAAGTTATTTATCTATTTAATGTGTATATGTGTGCCTGAATGTATGAATGTGTACCACATGTGTTCATGAGTTATGGAGGTCAGAAGAGGCATTGGGTCCCCTGGAACTATAGTTATAGGTGGTTGAGAGCCACCATGTGTGTGCTGGGAATTAAACCCAGGTCTTCTGAAAGGACTTTTGAGCCATCTCTCCACCCCAAATGTTTGTATATTCTTGATATCAAATCAACATTGGAGAGTATTTATATTTTTCCCACATAGAAAGCAATAATGGTAATTTTTCAGTGACTTCTCTTTCATTTTCTTTTTTCTGTTTTGAACCAAACATGATTTATTCCCAACAAGTATTTTTTGAAATTCAAAACACTATTTGAAAACATTTAAAGTGTTTTATTTTGCATTTCCTAAGGAATGTTATTATATCAGTAGGGCATATTTCTGTATATTCTTAAATTTACTCCTCTTTCAAGAGTAGCTTATAAGAATGACTATCTGTGGGTTGAGGAGATGGATGGATCATTTGGGTAAACTGCTTTTTGTGTAGACAGGAGGACCTGAGTTAAAAATCACCAACACTCGTGTAAAAGGCAATGTGATAACCCTAGCACTGGGGAAGGCATCGGCAGGAGCATCCTCAGAGCTTGCTACCTAGCTAACCCAGCTGAAATGGCAAGTGTGAGGTGAGGCGAGACCGAGCCTGTGTCAGTAATAGAGAACAGTAGAGGAGGCACCTACCATACACACTCCTCCAATACAGTGACCATCCATTGCTGTGTGGGTGGAAGTACTGAGCCATCCAAAGTCTTCCTATACACATATTTTTTATACATCATTGCTTGTCTGTTTATACCTCAAGGATACAAGCACTTTTCAGGGAATATACTATTTTACTTATGCCGTATCCCCAGGTTTAGATTACTGCTGCCACATAATAGGCACTTAATAAATACTTGACTCTAATGGCTGTTATGCCAGTCCCAGGATAGAAGCCTCTTAGAGGCTTGGGATGGTCTTATCTGCTTATGTACAGTTTAGTTGTTGTTTTGTTTTCTGCTTGTTTCTTCTTTTTTTTTTTCTGTTTGAGAGAGCTGAGATTAACTGATTTTTAGGCAAATTGAGGTGTGTGTTTGTGCATGTGATTTTTAGTTGCTTTAGGAATCTGTGTAGAGAAAGAGTTAAAGTAACAGGCCTAGGACTGCTGTTCTTAGAAAGCCCTGCACTTCAAGTTGGCCATTGGCTGGCATATGGGAATTTGTGTTTGGGAGTGTGCCCACTGATGGACACTGCCGATGTCCAGGCAGGGAAGTGCACCTGCAAGGAGATGAGAATGAAAACTTGGTTCAGATTGACTTCGTTAACCTGGTTCAGATTCCAGGGAGTCTAATGCCAGGTGCTTCGTTGTCAGAATATTTAAAACACAGTATGGGTTTCCAGACAAAATCATTTAAATTCCAGGTTGCACGAAAAGCTTAAAGTGTGATTACTTTGAAACGCCTTTACAGAGTACATGGGGCCATGAGGGTGAGCTCTATAGCTAAAAGGCTTAGAGTCTAGAGGCCAGCAGGCCATATAATACATGTGATTTTCCCCCTAAGGATGGGTTCTGTTAACTCTGGGAGCTAAAGATAAGTCTAGGGAGAGAGAGTCCGGGATAATCATTCTGCGGAATTCCAGTGAGGTCTGCCTCCATAGCTAAAGGGGATGAGGTCTGCCTCTAAAGCTAAAGGGGGTGAGGTCTGCCTCCACAAAGAGCAAAAAGGTCACCAGGTCATTAACAAGGATGGGATGCAGCTATTTTATTTTATCTTCCTCATTGAGGAGCCGGCCCTACATTAGTAACAGTTGCCCTGGATGTCTGTGGGTGCAAGGACCTTTGTGCTTACAACACTCCCACCATTCCCTAACTGGTAAGAGTGGTTTCCTATACTTGTATTGATTGTACAAACAGTATAGTTTATGTTAACCATCTCCTTTTCTTTTGTCAATCTGGAATTTTGGTACCAGGCTAAAAATGCTTACTTGACCAAGCTTATTCAGTAAAACTTGGGACACTTGTCCTTAGACAACACAGTGTGTTTCAGAATTCAACAGTAGGGGAGACTTAGCATGGGCTCTTTGATGCTATGAAGGCTTAGGGAAACCTGGACCTTGTTTTCCTTCAGACTTAGGCTCTTATAGTTTTCCTCTTGTTAATTTTGGTTTGAGTTATTTTGCTGTGACAAATTAATAGCTCTGAATATGACTGTGCTGAGTCCTGTGAATCCCAGGAGTCCTTAGCCAGCACTCAAGAAAATGCCAATGAGTTAATCTTCTGATGATTTTAATCTCCCGGTATGCTCTTAATTTGAAGTCATGACAGTGCCTAGCAGAGTAACAGTTACGCACCTGTATGTATGTAGCTCTGTGGAGCACTCCCCTGTGTGCAAGGTCCTGGGTCCATTTCTCAGTATTGCATAAAGGAGGGCGTAATTAATACACTTTTTAAAAAATTATTTGCTTTACAAAATGATTACTTATAACATTGGAAAATAAGACTCATCTTTGTTGGGTTAAGTATAAAAAATTAAAAATTTTGAGTTTATACTAAATGGGGGTAGGGCATTTTTGTTAAAATAATGTATTCATAGGGTTGGAAAAATGGCTCAGGAGCTAAGAGCACTTGATGCTCCTGCCGAGGCCCAGGCTCAGTTCCCAGCATCTACATGGTGGTTCACAACCATTTGTAACTCCAGTGCCAAAGAATCTGAGACCCTCTTTTGGCCTCCAAGGGTACCAAGCATGTAGGAAAAACATGCATACACACAAAAAAGACAAATAAACAAATCTTTAAAAGAATGTACTTGTGGGATTGAGATGACGACTCAGTTTGCAAAATGCTTGCCATGTAAGATCCTGAATTTAGATCCCTAGTACTTATTTAAAAAAAAAAAAAAAAAAAAAAAAAAAAAAAGAGTAATTTTAGTGCTGAGGACATAGTGTCGTGTGGCTCCCTGGGTTCTGGCCTTTTCTTCTTTGTGGGCTCTAGGTTCTGAGACCCCTTCACGAAGTCAAGTGGACAGTGACAGAAGAGGACACCCAACAACAACTTCTAGTGTGCATGCACATACACAAGATAGGGAAAAAGATCCTTTCTGCAGATGTTGTATAGCAGGACTATCACTGGAGTGCTACTCCGAAGCCATAGTTCTGTTTGTCCTTAGGCATTTGTGTTCTGGGAAAAGGATATTGTTGCTTCAGTTACTCAGTTATTTGCTCCATGCTTGCAAGGTTTCTGTTCTGTTTATTTTAGATAGTTCATTTTGACACTTAGATAAACAGAAGCCAAGCACATAAGCATACCCAGAATTAGTCCCTGAACTTTGTTCCAGGGCAGAGATAAGATACTTAGACTTCTCCAGCACAGATAAATATATTACAACTACTGGAGATGAGTGTTGTAGGCTTTAGGATTGTTTAGACAGAGAATGGCAGTGAAGATTTAAAATTCTATTTGCTAAGCTGGGTGTTGTGGCTCATTCTGGTACTGCCTGCTTTCAGGCTTAGAGCAGGAACTGTGATTTCAAGACCAGCCTGGGCTACATAGTATGTTCCAGGCCAGCCTGAGCTTCAAAGGGTACTGTATTTCAGGGAAATTTATATTCATTCATAGTAAATTTAACAGATGTTTAGGATAGTAATCATTTCTTTTTAACATTCTATCTTATTAAAACAGCTTCATTTTTATTTGCAGTCTCTAAACCAGAGTTCTTGTTCTTTTTATCCTCCATCTTCATCTGCCTACAACTAAACTCTAATATTTATATTACTGTAATGTTTTTGCTTCCTAAATTTTCTCAGTATATAAATTGACTTTCTGAATTCTGAAAAAGTTTTGTAGAATTAATTTGAAAAAATATTTCTCTGTAATTATATATAATTTCTAGAATTTTAGATTTATGGATGACAGACTTTGGAGACAGAAAAGGTATAGGCTATTCTCAAAATGTTAGACTCAATAAGGTCTCCTATTGATAACCCAACATTGTTTTTATTTGTCTCTGTAGAAATCCTCCTTTTTCCTTCTTGCTTTATAAGTCTTCCTCATTGACTGAGTAAATCTGTCCTTTGATGTTCCTTTTTGTGGATGGATGCCTGTTTATTAAGCATTCTGCCAGCTATACCAGACAGCTCATGCCTACATTTCTTCTTTTGTCTACTTTTAGTTATTTGTCAAATTTACCTGTATTCTCATTTATAATTGTGGCAAACATGTATTCCTATTTATGTCTGTTAAGTAAAAACGGTAAAAAAATATATATCATGAAAGATGGAGCAAGCATTTAGAATTTTGTTTTAATCTGTGTTTGGATGTGTTGCCCAATCTGGTCTTGAATTCTTGGGCTCAAGTGCTCTGTTCTGAGCTTTCTAAGTAACTGGGACTGAGGGCACCTTCTATCCTGTATGACTAGAAGTTTTAGAAGTTGATTTTGTATTTGAGGATTAATGGAAATTAAATAAAAATTTAAAAATACAGTGTTTAAACTTTTGGGCTCTAGAGTATCCATGCCATTAAGAAACAATTTTAGGGCAGGCAGTGGTAGAGCTCGCCTTTGATCCCAGCAAGAGGGAGGCAGAAGCAGGTGGGTCTCTGTGAGTTTGAGGCCAGCTTGGTCTACAGAGGGAGTTCCAGGACAGCCAACGCTACACATAGAAACCCTGTCTTGAAAAACCAAAAACCAAACAAAATGAAAAAAATTTTTTAGCAAGGCATCGTGATACATGCCTTTAATCCTAGCACTTGGGAGACTGGCTTGTTGGTTTCTGTGAGTTTGAGACCAGCCTGCTGTATGTGCTGATTTTAGAAACCATACAGTTATGGGAAATTATCATCTTCAGATATAATTTTCTTTTCTTTTGTTATTTTCTTTATCTGAAAAAGACCATACTTTTACAATTAATTTTAGCAATTAATTAAAAAAATAGCATCCAAAATGGTGGGTTTCATTATGGCATTTTATATATATATATATATATATATATATATATATATATATATATATATAAAACTACTTTCAGATTATTTTTTATTAAAAAGATACCATTGAGTATCAAAAAGTACAATAAAAAGATATTACTCAGATACATGACATATTTATTTTTAAAAACTGAAGAGAAATGTATATGTATTTATAGTTAGATCAGTGTTCCCACATTAGAGAAAGGAAAAGAAGTTAAGCTTTGCCTCTGAAAATTTAGTGACTATAATGTGCTGCACAGTTTCTCTCTCTCTCTCTCTCTCTCTCTCTCTCTCTCTCTCTCTCAGGCTTAAAAAAAAGAAAAAGGTGAATGCCCTTGTTCTTGATTTTAGTGGAAATGGTTTTGAGTTTTTAATAGTTAGTATAATTAATGTTGGCTGTTCATTTGCCATATATATCTTTGAAGTTTTTGTTGTTTTTGTTTTTTTATTTCCCTTGTCTTTTCAGGGCTTTTGTAAAGGGGTGTTGGATATTGTCAGAACTCTCTTTTACATCTGGTTAGGTGAAACTATGACTTTTTTCCTTGAGGCCATTGCTCATCACATATATTGACTTACCTGTGTTGAACCATCCCTGCCTCTGCCATGAAGCCAACTTGCTCATGGTAGATGATCTTTTTGGTGTGTTCTTCAATTCTGTTTGTAGATATTTTATTGATAACTTTTGATCTATGTTTAGCAGGGAAGTTGGTCAGTATTTTTTTATTTTTTGTTATGTCTTTATAAAAAGAGTTTGGTTGTGTTCCTTCCATTCGTGTTCTGTGGAATAGTTTGAGAAGCATTAGAAGCCATTGCTGTGGAGCTGCTAATTCTTGGAGGAGTCCTGTTGCCTTGAGTTTTCATGTTTTTGTTTTTTTGTTTTAGGACTTGAACATCTGGGGTTAGGGCATTGGTCGGGTTTTTTTGTTGTTAGGCTTTAATCCCCTTATTTTTTCAGCGGAACTGCTTGTAGTGTTCAGAAGGAACTGGATTGTTAGGTTGAAGTGCCTTTGTCTGCTAGAGTGGTGTCTAGCTTCAGTCTCAGTACTTCCTCTGAGCAGAACTGACCATCGAAACAATCATTTTCCATTTATTCCAGTTTCAGCTCCCATTGCATTCCTTCTCTGGCTCCCAGATGCCTTAGACATGCTGTTTGATCTGCAAATTGGTTTTCCTTTTTGAGCTTTTACCAGTCTCTGATAACATGAACCTCCCTTCGTTAGTGTGCTGGTCTTGCATGTAAGACAGGAAGGGACTCATTTGGAGTCTGCAGTCTCATTCTCTGAGCAACTACTATAGGTTTAAACAGAACTTTATTCCTGATGTTCTTTCTTCTTAAAATGTAATGTTTATTTGAAGGGAGCAGTTATGCCACTATTCCAGTAGCACTGACTTCTAGCTCATTTTTCTAAATTGATTTAGAAGTATGTATATATAATATCTATACATAAAACCAATTTAGAAAAAAATACATATATTGCTTTTTAGTTGGTTTTGGTCAATATCTTCTAGAAGATTCCATAGTTTAAAAGTATATACATCAAGCCATATTTCTATTTCAACAATTATTGTCTGGTTTGGTTTACCTAAATAAGCTATAGTACAAAGATTTGATAACTGCAACTCTGTATTCTTACTTGTAAACATTCTGTTTGCTTGCCCAGTACTTTGAAAGTACTTTGCATAGCAATAAATGTGGCAGGTATATTTATATAAATTGGCTGGACACAGTTGTTAAGCTCTGTCATTCCTTTTCTAGACTTTGTTGTATTCAGAAACATTATTTTAATAAATAATATGCATTGCTAAAGTGCTCCTGAGTTATACTATTCTATTTCTGTATACCTCAAATGAGGAACTGACCCAGAAGGTCATTAGAAATTATTGGTATTTTTATTGATTTTCTTTGGTACTTAAACATATTAGGAAAGTCTATTTTAAGAAACTAAATAAAGATTAGATGTTGCTTTTTGATAACTGTTTACTTCTTTGGTATTTTCACAGTGTTCGTTAATAATTGTTAACCAATGAGTTAGATGACAGTGCTCTATTGGAATCAGTTAAATCACATGATATTTATGAAGAAAGATAAGTTTGCATTAAATTATATTAGATTGTGCCTTAAATATGAGGAGCTATTGAATACTTCTTAATCTAGCTATTTTAAGTAATATAAAATTTTCTTTTTTAAAGTTTTCTTTTTGCTCAGAATTCTTAGGTTTTTAGGTTTTTTGTTTTGTTTACTCATTTAAAAATTATTTATTTATTTATTTTTTAAAAGTATGTTTATTTCTTTTTTTCTCTCTCTTTATTAATTACACTTTATTCACTTTGTATCCCCCCCCCCAGGTTCCCTCCCTCCTCCCGTCCCAATCCCTCCCTTCCTCCACCCTCTGCATGCATGCCTCTCCCCAAGTCCACTGATAGGAGAGGACTTCTTTTCCTTCCTTCTGATCCTAGTCAATTAGGTCTCATCAGGAGTGGCTGAGTTGTCTTCTTCTGTGGCCTGGTAATGCTGCTTCCCCCTCAGTGGGAGGTAATTAAAGAGCAGGCCAATCAGTTCATGTCAGAGACAGTCCCTGTTCCTATTACAATGGAACCCACTTAGATACTGAACTGCCATGGGCTACATCTGTGCAGGGGTCTTAGATTATCTCCATGCATAGTCCTTGGTTGGAATAGCAGTCTCAGGAAAGACCCCTGTGCTCAGATTTTTTGGTTTTGTTGCTCTCCTTGTGGAGTTCCTGTTCTCTCCAAATCTTACTGTTTCCCACTTCTTTCCTAAGATTCCCTGTACTCTGCCCAAAGGTTGCCCATAAGTCTCAGCATCTACATTGATAGTCTGCAGGGCAGAGCTTTTCAGAGGTCCTCTGTGTCAGGCTCCTGACTTGTTCCCTCTTTTCTCCTTCTTCTGATGTCCAGTCTCTTTGCCTTTCTGGATAGGAATTGAACTTTAGCAAGAGCCCTCCCTCTTATTTACTTTCTTTAGGTGTACAGATTTTAGTAGGTTTATCCTATATTATATGTCTATATGAGTGAGTATATACCGTGTGCATCTTTTTATTTTATGAGAATTTGTGTTTTGCCTGCATTTATGTCTGAGGGTGTCAGATCTTGATGTTCCAGACAGTTGTACACTGCCATGTGGGTGCTGGGATTTGAACCCAGTCCTCTGGAAGAACCATCAGTGCTCTTAAACACTGAGCCATCTCTCCAGCCCTGTTTGTTCTTTTTTTTTTTTTTTTTTTTTTTAAGGCAGGCTCTGTATGTAGCCCTGGCTGGCCTGGAACTAGCTATTTAAACCAGGCTGGCCTCAAACTCAGAGATTCGCCTACCTCTGTCTCCCAAGTGCTGGGATTAAATCATGTAACACCATGCCTTGTTTGTTTTAAAGGTTGTTTTAGAACATGGTATTCCTCCTCCTTCTTCTCCTCCTCCTACTCCTTCTCTTTCTTGTTCTTTTCTTCCTCCTCCTCCTTTTTCTCCTTCTCCTTCTCCTTCTCCTTCTTCTTCTTCTTCTTCTTCTTCTTCTTCTTCTTCTTCTTCTTCT
>NW_026593286.1:30305496-30331708 GCF_907164565.1 Psammomys obesus | reverse complement strand
TCTTCTTCTTCTTCTTCTTCTTCTTCTTCTTCTTCTTCTTCTTCTTCGAGATAGGGTTTTACCTTGTAGCTCTGGCTATCCTGGAAGTCACTCTACAGACCAGGCTGGCCTGGAACTCACAGAGATCTGTCTGCCTCTGCCTCCCTAGTGCTGGGATTAAAGGCGTGCACCACCATGCGTTGCCAAAGATGGTACTTCTTTTTTTGAACAGCAAAAATATTTAATAGTAGAAAGAGTGATAGGAGTTATAGGAGTAAAAGAAGACTGTCTTCAGGAAACATTTTTTAAAAATTTCTTCTTGCTTAGATGTAAAAATTAATGTGCAAAAGGAAGTTGCTGGAGGTGTGGACGATGAGATGGTTCAGTGGTTAAAAGCAAGTGTACTACTCTTCCAGAGGATCCACATTCAATTCCCAGCAACCTTGTCAGGCTGCTCACAATCACTTGTAACTCCAGCTACAGTAGCATCCAACTCCTCTGTCCTCTGTGTGCACCTGTACTCATGTGCACATGCCCACACACACCACACATACACACACAAAAAAATAAATCTTGAAAAAGGAAATTATTGGGTAAATATAAAATTAAAAATTTATTAAATAATTAAATTTGAAGGATTTAGTAGAAAGGTTTATAACCTTACTCAAATTACATTATCAAAAATGAAGCCTTGGAGATTATCATAATTAGTAGTATTATCATAGTCACATCAATTTATCTTGTGTTGTTTTTTCTGTTTTCAGCTTCTCAGAATCAGGAACGGCTGTGCGCATTTAAAGATCCATACCAGCAAGACCTTGGGATAGGTGAGAGTCGAATCTCTCATGAAAATGGGACAATATTGTGCTCCAAAGGGAGCACATGTTATGGTCTGTGGGAGAAGTCAAAAGGGGACATCAATCTTGTGAAACAAGGCAAGTAATAGTTGTTTTTTTTAACATTCTTTTTTTTTTTTTCTTCAAGATTTATTTATTTATTTATTACTTATACAGCATTCTCCTGCATGTGTGCCTGTGCACCAGAACAGAAGAGGGCACCAGAGTTCACTATAGATGGTTATGAGCCACCATGTGGTTGCTGTCAATTGAACTCAGGACCTTTGGAAGAACAGCCAGTGTTTTTAACCTCTGAGTCATCTCTCCAGCCCCCTCCCCCCCCCCCCCTTTTTTTTTTTAGCTTGAAATTGCTTTGTGTTTCTTTCTTTTGGGTGCTGAGAATCAAACACAGAGCATCATGCACATCGACAAGCTCTCTGCCACAGGGCTTGAGTTCTCAGCATTGTTTTCATGCAATTGGAGTTTATCTAGGAAAGAGATGTAGGTAGATTAAAATCCTATCCAGAAAAATATTAAATAAGATAAACACATACATGTGTGTCTATATTCACCCACAAGCTCCAAATTTGTAAAAGAAATTTTACTTTTAGTGTAACTTGTTTGTATGATTGATTGACTGACTGAGTTAAGGCCATACTGTGTAGACCAGGCTGGCCTGGAACTCACAGAGATCTACATTCCTTTGCCTGCCATGTGCTGAGAGAGAGAGAGAGACTTAAAGGCATGATCCACAAAGCCTTGCCTTTTAGTATATTTTAATTACATCTTTCTCTTTACAAGTTAATATATGTGAAGGAAGTTTGGAGTGGGGGGGGGGGTGGACCAAAAACCAGAAGGCTATTCAGAAAAGCCACAATCTACATCTCAGTTCTCTTAAAAGAGTATTATTTTTATATTGATTTGTTTCCTTTAGATATATTTTCCATGTGCTTTAATGTTTACATTTGTACCAATCTTCTTTGAGAATTAGGATAATGGTATATCCATACTCTTTCCCCATGGTATTGTAAATAATTTCTGGAGACACTTGAACCTCAGCACCTGATTTTACTATGTATGTGTTCGTATTAAGTTTACTTGTATGCTTTGGATACTATGCTATTTAAAGTTTTCACTGACATACAGTGAAAAACTTTAAATACATGTAAAAGTTCTATCTGAATATTTATTTATTTTTCTTATTTTTTAAAGTAGATTCTCTAATGTAGAATTAATGGATCATAAAATGTATGATTATTTTAAAGACTTTTCATTAAATTGCTATATGTTTTTCCAGAATTACCATCATACATACATTTATTACAGAATCGTATGAGAGTTATGTTTACATATTATTATTTTTAAAAAAATAGGACAACTTAAATCTAAAATAGTGGTACTTTACTGTGTCTTTAATAATTCTTACAGTAATGGTTCAGTTAATCATAACTATGTTGTTGGTTGTTTTTTCCCCCATGAAATGTCATTTGAATCTGTTACCAGTTTTATTCAGGTTTTTTATGACTTACATATTATTTAGTTTTATATTACTGCAATTATTTCATAGTTTGTTGTTTTACTTAATTGTATGTAGTCAATTGTATGTAGTCTGTATTGTTTCCAGACTTACTTTAATATTGATTTGTAGGATGTTGGTCTCACATTGGTGATCCCCAAGAGTGTCACTATGAAGAATGCGTAGTAACTACCACCCCGCCCTCAATCCAGAATGGAACATACCGTTTCTGCTGCTGTAGTACAGATTTATGTAATGTCAACTTCACTGAGAATTTTCCACCTCCTGATACAACACCCCTTAGTAAGTATTTACAGTAACTTCTTTAATAATTCCTTGTTCTAGAAGTTTTCAAATTATAAAACAGATAAACATTGAAGGTTAATAGAAGTGAGAGGAAGAGTTCCAGCATTGTAAAATTTTATCGAAGATCTCCAGTGTGATTTTTCCAGCACAAGCAAAACATCAGTATATCACCTAAATCTGAATCAAGATACAGTTTTTCTTTTGTCCAGCATGGTAGTGTGTGCTTGTAATCCCCGAACTCCAGAGGCTGAGGCAGTAGGATTGCAAGTTCAAAGCCAACCTCAGCAACCTGTTAAGTACTTGGCCAATCTGAACTACATAACAAGAGCATGTCTGAACAAACACCCAAAACTGGGGGCTAGAGAGATGGCTCAGAGGTGTACTGAGTTCAATTCCCAGCAACCACATGATGGCTCATAACCATCTATAGTGGGATCTGGCGCCCTCTTTTGGTGCACAGGCACACATGCAGACAGAACGCTGTGTAAATAAATAATAAATAAAATTTAAAACAAACAAAAGCTGTCTTAAGGAAGGGAATTTGGTGATATTAAAAAAAATACAAACTGGGTGTGATGGCTGCATCCTGGCACTTGGTAGGTCAAACCAGGTAGATCTCTGTGAGTTTGAGGCCAACCTGGCTTACATAGCAAGTTCTAGGCCAGCCAGGGCTATACAGTGAGAGCCTGTCTGAAAAACAAAACAATAATAGAAAAAAAATATGAATTAAAAGGAAAAGAAAAGTATAGCTGTAGTTTGGCCTGTGCCTGTAGTCCCACTTATTCTGGAGGCCAAGAAAGGAGGGTCATTTGAGATCATGTGTTCAAGTTCAGTGTGGGAAATCAAGTAGCAGATGACAGTCACCATGGCAGCACATTGCCTTTAAGCCCAGCACTCAGAACCAGAGGCAGGTAGATCTATGTGAATTTTGAGTCTAGCTTTGTCTGCATAGCAAGTTCTAGGCCAGCCAGAACTCCATGGTGAAACCCTGTCTCAAATGAAAACTAAAATCCAAAATAAAACAAAAAGCCAACCAAACAAAATGAACATTAGCAACAGAATCCTTCATAGTGGATATACATGTAACTATTGAAAAGAGGGAGAAAATAAGACCGAGTAATTGAAACTTGCAATACATGTTATTGATGTAGACTTAGGACTTAAAAATATCCATACATGCATTACATGTATTATATGTAATTGTATGTAGTCATATATAATATATATGCATATAGTTAATGTATATAAAAATTTATTCATATGTATTGTGGTTTGAATGAGCCTGGCCCCATGGGCTTACATGTTTGTGTTTGGTTTCCAGTTGGTGGAACAATCTGGGAAGGATTAGGAGGTGTGGCTTTGTTGGAGGAGGTGTGTCAACGGGGGGGGGTGTTGAGGTTTCAAAATCTCACACCATTCCTAGTTAGCCTTCTCTCTTTGCCTCATGCTTGTGTCTGTATCAGATGTAAGCACTCAGCCTGTCTGTTTCCGTGCTCCCTACCATGATGGTCCCCAGTAAACTTTTCTTTTATAAGTTACCTTGGTCTGGTGTCTTTTCACAGCAATAGAAAAGTAACAAAGGCAGAAGTTGGTACTAGGGAGTGGCTTATTACTATGACAGGCCTGTCTGTGCTAATTTTTTGGAGAAATGTGTGAGACTTTGGATGAGGAGAATGGTTGAATGCTGTAAGTGTGGCCATAGTAGTAGGAACTTGGAAGACTGTGGTTCTGAGAGTAATATGGACTCTGGAGAACCAACTCAGCAGGTTTCAAAGGGCAACAATATAGCAACTAGGCTAGAGTCTGTTCTTGTGATATTTTGGCAAAGAATGTGGCTGCTTTTTGCTCTTGTCCTAAGAATCTATCTGAAGCTAAATTGAAGAGTTTGGGACTACTTTCATTGGCAAAGGAGATTTCAAGACAGCCTAATATTGACTCTGTTGTTTTATTAGTGATCACTCTTATTCATATCATTCATATTCGATGAAAATGAGTGAGCAGTGCAAAGAAGAACCAAATAGGAAAAGTCCTAAGAAATGATCTGTTCCTAAAGAAAAACAACAAATCAAAGCATATACAAATGCAGTTCAGGGAGGGACCCAGGTTCAGTCTCAAGCTGGCTGCAGAAGTAGGCAGCTGCTATCAAAGGTTCTAGGTTTAGAGTCATGAAGGATACCAGAAGTAAAGGGATTATAGAATCTTCTTCTGAGTTAAAGAAAGCCACTGAGGCCAGGCATATGGCATGTATGTCATTTCATAGAGTCTCAGAGAGGCCATGGAATGAAGCTGTGAAAGTGAAACCTGGATTGTATTTGTGAGGCCAGAGTTACATGTGAAGGAGAGATGCAAGCAAAATGGAACCAGCCCTAGAGAGAGAAATATGTTTACATTCAGCAAAGCTGTAAGACTGAGAGCCATGTAAGTCCTATGTGGCTAGAGCTGGGCATGGTAGCGCTCGCCTGTAATCCCAGTACTCAGGGAGGCGAAGGCAGGAGGATCTCTGTGAGTTCCAGGTCAACCTGGTCTACAAATTGAGTCCAGGACAGCCAAGGCTACACAGAGAAACCTTGTCTCGAAAAAAAAAAAAGAAAAAGCCTCCCCGCCCCCCAAAATGCCCAAACAAAATACAAAAAACAAAAAAAGATATGGAGTTATAGGATTTGGAGTCTGCCCTGCTCAGTTTGGGTCTTGCTTTTGTCCAGTACTTCCTCACTGTGCCCCCATTCCTTCCTTTTGGAATGATAATGCATAGTTAATGTCATTTTATATTGAAAGTATTTCATTTGCAGGGCTGGAGAGATGGCTCAGTGGTTAAGAGCATTGTCTACTCTTCCAAAGGACCCGGGTTCAATTCCCAGCACCCACATGGCAGCTCACAACTGTCTCTAATGCCCATTCCAAGGGATCTGACACTAAACGCACATAAACATTAAATAAATTATAAAAAAAGTATTTAATTTGCTATTTGATTTTACAAGGGGTTGCAATTAAGAAATTGCCTTGAATATCAGAACATACTTTGGACTTTCATTAAACAGTTTTGAGATAGAAGATTATGGGGACTTTTTAAGTTGAAGAAAGTACATTTTGCATTATTATTATGTGGCCATAATATGGTCAGGGAGGGGAATGTGGTGGTTTGAATGAGAATGGCTCTTACATTTGAATGGTTGGTTTTTAGTTGGTGTAACTGGGAAGGACTAAGAGATGAAGTGTTATTGGAGGAGGTGTGTCATGGGGTGGTCTGTACGATTCCAAAAGCCCACCCCTTCCCAGTTAGCTCTCCCTTGGCCCTGTGCTTGTGGATCAGATGGAAGCTCTCAGCTACTGCTCTCTCGTGCCATGCTTGCCTGCCTGCTGCCATGCTTCCCACCACAATGACCATGGACTAGCCATGTGAAACTGTAAGCAAGCCCCAATAAACTCTCTTTTATAAGTTGCCTTCCTTGGTCATGGAGTCTTTTCAAAGCAATAGAAAGTAACTAAGGCATATACATATTTCTCTATTTCTTCCTTTTTCTTTTTGCTTTGCAGTACTAGGTCAAACTCTGAACCTCAGGCTAAAGGAGAAAGCTCTCTACACTTAGGCTGTATTTCTTCATGAAAAAAGGAAAAAAAAAAAAAGCAGAAGTATTCCAGTAGCAATAAGCATGCATTATGCCTAGCTCTTAGTCTGTAATAGTGTTCTCTACTAAAAGAAATTATTGCTCCTTGAGAAAATACTTATTCTAGAATAAGAGCAAAATGAGGCCAGGCCTGACCTGAAATACTTTATGCTAGAAAATAGTCAGTACCCAAAAATGTGATGGAGACTCACCTTAAAGATGCAGAAGCCATGTCCCTTGCGGGCTGTAGCACTGAGTGAGCTAGCTGAGGCAGAGTTGGTGGGCTGACCAACTCAGCTGCCACCCAGGCCCAGATCCAGCGCTATGAGCTGGCCCACCCCAACATCTACCTCATCTGTGAACTGCTGCAGTGGGTGAGGGGCCTGGTCCTGAGGATCCAAAACTGCAGGATCTCCAGGGCACACGGTAGCAACAGGCTATTCAAGAGGAGCCCCAGTAAGGATCCAGATAGATAATGTAGCAAAAGCCAGAGGCCTAGAGTCAGTGACTCATTGTAATGAACATTTGCAAGTAAAGATATATGGACAAAAGTGAGACACACTGTGACACACTACAGCTTCTACAACAAGATTTTTTTTTTTCTTTTGGGGGAAGGTTGCAAAGGTGGAGGGTGGATGCAAAGGGAGAGGAGATGAGTGGATTGGGGTGTGTGGCGTGAAAGTCACAAAGACTAAAAAGCTGAAAGGGTTAAAAATAAAAAAACCCAGGAGCCAGTTTTGTAGAACCCGCTACCAGCCTAAACTGGGGCAGTTTGAGTGCACAAAAAACTAAGTATAATAATGAACTGTAAACCATTTGAAGGAAATGAAACTCGTGAGTAATATGTCAAGTGCTAACTGATAAATACAGGAGTGTTGGAATTGGCCAGTGATCATTCAACTTCTATCACACAGGACAGGAAGGAGCTATTAAAGAGGATCATAAATCTGAGAGCAGTTTCAATGAGGAGACCGGACATTTGTGTGGTTTTAAAGTGTCTCCAACTTAATTGTGAAGGGAAAATTAGTAATTAGGATTTGGGACATAGCTTAATGGTGTAGATTACTTGCCTATTGTGTTATAATAAGAAAGAAGAGAGGGAGGAAGAAAGTAGAGGAGGGGGAGGGGAGAGAGAGGGAGAGACAATCAATTCAGGGTGGATACCATAGTCACTATTCTGTTGCAACTCTTACTTTAAAAGAAAGCTTTTAATTGGGGCTTGCTTACAGTATCATCATGGCAGTTAGCAATGCACATACATGGCATTGGGGCAGTAGCTGAGAGCTATATCCTGATCATCCTGAGTGGCAAGCATCAGGAGAGCCAGACTGGGAATGGTGTGGGCTTTTGAAACCTCAACCCCATGCCCTCCAACAAGGCCACACCTGTATGTGCTTATGGAGTTCCATTCTTACTCAGACCACCGCAGTGCATGTGGTGTGGTAGACGCCTGTATTTCCACCCTTAGGGAAGTTAAGGGGGAGAATCCGAATTTAGCCAGTTTGAGGCCAGCTTGAGCCACATAAGATCCTGTTCCAGGAGAGTGGCGGTGGCTCTGGTGGGAAAGGCGTGCCTTTAATTCTGGGGAGGCAGGAGCACTCAGATCTCTTATGTTTAAAGCCAGCCGGGTCTACATCTAGGACACAGAGAAACCCTGACTCAGAAAGGAAAAAAAAAAAAAAGGAAAGATCTGTTTCAAAAAGTAATAACAAAATTAAAAAGTAGTAATTGTAAGTGGAGAAATTAGAAAAGTACTTTGTCCAAGTCATCAAAATTACCATGTTAATGAATGGCAAATGAACAATGTGATACAAAGAAATGGGTATAGCATCATTGTATTTCAGCCATGAGTTCATAACCTCAATCCAGTCATGACAAAACATCAGACAAACTCCAAATTAGGAGAGCTCGTGTTACAAAAGGGGTGGGGACTCGTTTGTTTGTTTGTTTTTACTTTTTAGATTTATCTATTTTATTTTTTGTATGGGTGGAGGTTGTTTGTTTATTAGTTATACAGTATTCTGTCTACACACGAGAAGAAGGCACCAGATCACATTATATATGGTTGTGAGCCACCATGTGGTTGCTGGGAATTGAACTCAGAACCTTTGGAAGAGCAGACAATGCTCTTAACCTCTCTAGCCCTTCAATGATGTTTTGCCTACATGTATGTGTATATACCACAAGCATGCCTGGAGAAGAGGTCAGAAGAAGAACTGGAATTTTGGCTGGTTACAGTCCATCATGTAGGTACTGAGAACTGAACCCAGGTGATCTACAAGAGCAGCAAGTGCTCTTACCTACTGAGCCAACTTTCCAAACCTAGGAAACCCATACTTAAAATGTTAGTGTCCTGTAAGACCAAGTGAAGCTGGAGAAGGAGGCTGATAAAGAAGGCATAAGCCCCTTACTGGGCTTGTTGTACAAACAGGAAGACCTGAGTTTGGATCCCCAGCATCAACATAAAAGCCAGAGGTGGTGAAATGCATGTATTATTCCAAAATTTAAAAGACAGGGAGGTAAGGATGCAGAGCCGTATACCAGGGATCACCGAATACGTGAGCTTCAGGTTCAGAGACTCTGCCTCAGAAAGTAAACTAGGAAGTGAAAAGGGAAGAGATTTGATTCAACGTCAGACCGATCTGTGGTCTCAACACTCACAAACACACAAACACATCCACTGTAGCTGGAGCTCTAGGAGAGCTAATGCCTCTGGCTGCTGTAGACATTTGCACTCATGAACACAGACATACATGCGCATAATTTTAAAAAGAAAATCAGTTTTTAAGTGATTGAATTTATATTTATAGTATTTATTTATCTTGTTATACCTTTAAGAAATTTTCAGGTATCTATAAATTCATAGTTTGAAAGAAGCATATATAGGGCTGGAGAGATGGCTCAGAGGTTAGGAGCATTGGCTGCTCTTCAAAAGGTCCTGAGTTCAAATCTTAGCAACCACATGGTAGCTCATAACCATCTATAATGAGCTCTTGTCTTCTTTTCTGGTGTGCATGCACACATGCAGGCAGAACATTGTACAAATAATAAATGAATCCTTTTTTTTTTTTTAAGAAAGAAGCATATTATTATAATTTTTAGAAACTTATTATTAGAACATTTTCATGATAAGCTATCTGGAATTGCTATAATTACCCTTCCTAACTATATGAACAAGATAATTAAGTCAGTAGAAAAGCAGGCAAAAAAACTTTACATATATATTTAATTAAATAAAATTAATTTATTCTGTTGAACCTTGGCAGTTCTTGTGTGAATATCAGGATATAAACGTAGAATTCTTTTACTTTCTTTTACTTACATTATTCTTTACTTTGAAGTTGGGCCAAACAATGAGAAACAAAGATTGAACTGCATCTAAACCCAGGTTTAGGAAATAACATTGTAATTTTATTCTGTGTTGTTAAGATTAAAAATTATAATTTGTTGCATCTGGCAGCAAATGTCTTCATCTCACACCAAGCTAGATAAGCAAGACTGCAGTTGAGAAGCCAGAGATACTACAATTTTATAATGCTTCAGTTTTTAGTGTTTCTGTAAGGGCATTAGTTAAAATGAGGATGGCTCAAGAAACAATATACATTTTCTATTTATTAAAAGTAAAAAGGAGAACAAAAAGTTGCATGCATATTTTAGGAAAATAATTGATTACTTTAAATTAAGAATGGGGCATGTGAGATGGTTCAGCAGTTAAGAACACTGCCTGCTCTTCCTGAGATCCTGAGTTCAATTCCCAACAACCACATGTCTGCTTAAAACCATCTGTAATGGGATCTCTTGGCATTCCACTCCCTGGCGCCCATAGGTTTGTAGCCATATCGTACATAATGCAAGATGCATTTATTCTGACTTCAAAAGTCCCCATAATCTGTTGCAGTATCAGCACTGTTTAAAAGTCCAAAGTCTCTTCAGAGACTCATGGCAATCTCTTAAGTGTAATGCCTGTAAAATCAAAATGAAAAAGCAGATCACATACTTCCAACATACAATGGCACAGGATATACATTACTGTTCCAAAAGGGAGAAAAGGGAGCATAGTGAGAAAACACTAGACCAAAGCAAGACTGAAAACCAGCAGGGCAAACTCCAGATCTGCCCCTTCATAACACTCTTGAGATCTCCAGCTCCTTTCAGCTTTGTGACTGTAACACATTTTTTTCTCCCGGGCTGCTTCCACTCCCTGTTAGCAGCTTTTCCTCAGCAGGTATCTCATGGTTCTCACATCTCTAACATCTTGGAGGCTCCAAGCAATCCAGGCTTCACCTTCACAGCTTCACACAATGGTCTTTCTGGGCTTCCATGTAGGGACACCCCTGCCACACACCTGGCCTCAGTGGTTCTCTTTAGTCACAGAGGGAGAGTCCATAACCCCTCAGTTCTATCCCTGACTCGAAAGCCTGAGCCATGTTGCCAAAGCTACCAAGTTCTGGAACATGGCCTACTCATTCTGATACATTCTCAGCAGCTTTCTGTTTTTGATGGTTTTCTTCACTGCCAGTCTTGACATCTGAAATTCCTTCTGCCTGCCCCTGTCTTCTGAGCACTGGGATTAAAGGCATGCATCGTTGCACCTAGCTCTGCATTTTTCTTTAATTCCTTTTCACAAATTGGAAGCTTACCTGGGTAGGGCTTTCTTGCCCGAGGTTCCCACTTCCTTTATTCTCTTTAGCATTATGCTTTTCTTTAATCTGTTTATCTCCTTGAACACATGACTTAGCTCCTTTATACTCCCTAGTGCCCCTATTCTCAAACTGTACATTTTGTATTGTTTCTTGCTCAGCTTGTTCCGTTTCATTATAGATCTGCATAACCTTGGCCACTAACAACTAAGCAGTCAGTCGTAGGCTCTCTAGAAAGTTCCTCTGCCAAAGCTGCTAATCCATAATTTAAGTTTAGCCTCAGACAGATTTTTTTTGGACAAGGGCAGAAAGCAGCCACATTCTTTGCCAAAGTTATCACAAGATCAATCTCTTGGCCACATACTAATTTTATTCTCCTCTGATGCCTCTTGAACTGGGCCACCATCATTCAAATCACCACCATTGTCTTCCATGCTCCTACTAGGAGGGCGGATTAAGCCCCATTTAAAGCAGTCAGTCTCAAAAATCTACTTAGAGATGGCTCAGCAATAACTAGTCATTTAACACATCATTGATGCTCATATTTAAAAAATCAGAAGAAGAAAATCTGAGTGCCATGGTGCTCGCCTGTAATTGCAGCACTCAGGGAAGCAGAGGAAGGCAGATCTCTGTGAGTTCAAGGCCAGCCTGGTCTACAATGCCAGGACAGACAAGACTACACAGAGAAACCCTGTTTCAGAAAACCAAAACCAACCAAACAAACAAACAAAAAAGAAACATAACGACTAAAGACCATCCCTAAGGAAATTATTTGTAGATAAAAACTTGAGATGTTTTTATAATCTTTGATTCTTGCTTCAGAACAAATACCAGCAAGAATTTAAGCATCATAAGTTCCTTGGGAGAGTCAATAGCCAAGTTTTATTTTGATAATAAATGATTGTTATACTTTAAGACTATAATAAGGTGAACTTAAAGAATTTATTTTTTCATTTTTTTTAAGACAGTGTAGCCTTGACTGCCCTGGACTCTCTTTGTATAATCAGGCTAGCCTCGAACTCACAGAGATCTACCTGCCTCTCTCTCCCTGAAACACTAATTTTTTTAGGTTGCCTGACTATCACAAATCATGGAAAGGCTAAAGTCACATGTTCTACTTCTAAAGAGTTTTTAGTTGTCTTTGATTCAACTGTAATTAAATTGGATTTCCTAAAGGTTAAGTTTCAGCTTAGGAGAACAGAGTCCTAACCTACCTAACCAGTGTCAAAAGTGGCACAAATTATTAAATGAGGAACAGTAGTTACTAAGACATGAATAATAATGGATCTTACTCCACTCTCTGTTCTTCAAACATGTCAGTGTAAACTGCTGAGCTTACAAAGCTTATTTTGACCCACAGCTTTGGTCTCCGTTCACAGGGTCACACCTTGTGATGGTCTTCTTGCTGTAGAGCCCTGGGCTGGGTAGGCCTCCTCAGGGGAAGAGATGAGAGAGCTTGTGAAAGACTTGGTCATGTTTACGTGGCGGACCCATGCCTGAGATGTCTTACTGACTCCACTGACCCATTAATGAATTCATCTACTTAGGAATTCAGGCCCTTAACAATCTTAAAGATTTTATCTGGTCCTGTCACCTAGTGATATCTTATAGTGAAGAACAACTGTACTGTTTTATGTTGTGGGTTTGTTTGTTTGTTTTTCTTTATTACAATTATTTATTACAAGGGTTTCTTTGTTTTAAGGCAGTGTCTCATTCACTATGTAGCACTGGCTAGCCTAGAACTTTCTGTGTAGACTCATAATGATCTATCCGTCTCTGCCTCCCAAGTGCTGGGATTAAAGGCATATTCACCATGCTTGGTTGTAGAGATTAAATTGTAACATGAATTTTGGAGGAGATAGATCACACTGAAGCCACAGTTAAACATTAACCTAATCAGAATCTTTCAGAGCAATTTAAAGACAAACTGCTGACTCCACTCTTGGTTTTCTGATTTGTATCTCTAACAACTTCCTAGGCAGTGTTGATGGTCTTCCAGGGACCACACTTGGAAGACCATTGGGCTAGAGAAAACATTTAGCTAGAGCTTTCAGTCCAGAGCCTCATCATAGAACCAAGAAAGTTAATGTGTGGGTGGAGAAGGTTGACCAATGTAAAATCACATTGCCATGCCCAGGAAGTCACCACATTCTAAAACTACCCCTGCCATACTTCATATGTACAAAATGTTTACTGTACATCCTCTCTACACTTATAAGGTAGGTGAATCATTGCAAGCCTCTGCTGATTCAGCATTTGGTAGACTAGGGGAAAAATCTGTCTCACAAAGATATCTGGAACCTTTAGTGTCTTCTACAAGACAGTCTAGAAGACACAGGACTTTTGCATTCCAACTTTAGTACACCAGAAGGGCACAGCTTGAATTAATGTCTCAGTATCACAGCCCCAGCCCATGATGCCACAGTCCTTCAGCCTCCTGCTCATCCTTTCCCTGTTCACGGTGCCTTCATTTAGGAACATTTGTCTTTTATACCTGGACTCCAGTGATAAGTCCTTCTAATCATATATACGAACATCCTTAGGATGTTGTCAAGGACTTCCTGCTTTCCCAGCATCCTTCCTTCCCACCTCATGCATGATTCTAGGTCAGTACCCCTCACAAGCGAAACAGCATGGGATGTTTAGAAAATTCTTTTACAGCTTCAAATATTTGATCAAAATTTCTCAAGATTTTTATTTGTGTAACTTGTAAGGAAATAAATCAACCCTCTTAACTGTTATGCCAAGTATATATTATAATAGCCTGAGCTATTTCAACTGCCTAAATATTTGGAAGTCTAAGCAACCAAGACAATCTTTTCTAAGTTGTTACCCATTTAGAAGTTATTTCATATTAATAAATAGAAAATGATTAGCTGTGTGACAGAGGGCATGATACTGACATGGCTTTCAAGTATTGAAGTTATTTAACGATACCACAGAAAGATAGTCCATGTGATTACAGATTCTGGGGGACACATATTCACATTATCACAAGAAGAGCTCTCAGAGTATGATTGGTATTATTCATACAGTGATGGTTCTAATTCATTAATGTGCTTTGTGATTAATAATTTTTTGAAAAAAGATAATTCTTTGAAAACATTGGAATACAGGCTGGAGAGCTAGCTCAGAGATTAAGAGCACTGGCTGCTCTTTCGAAGGTCCTGAGTTCAATTTCCAGCAACCATATGGTGTCTCACAACCATCTACAATGAGATCTGATGCTCTCTTCTGGTTTGCAGGCACACATGCAGGCAGAATGCTGTATAAATAATAAACAAATTGAAGGAAGGAAGGAAGGAAGGAAGGAAGGAAGGAAGGAAGGAAGGAAGGAAGGCAGGCATTGGAATACATTGCATATTATTCTTTCTTTAATCCATGCAGCAAAAAAGAAACACCCAGAGAATAAATCCCAAACTCAAGAGTTCTGAGAATTGGTCCTTTGTTGTATTAGTCTGGGGATTTATTAGAATGGTTCACAGGCTCTGACCTAAGATGAATGTCTTCTGGCAGAAGGACAAAGAATCCAATAGTTACTCAGTCCACAAGATTTGGATGTCTTCAGCAATCCCTACTTGGCACTAGAGTCCCAGAGAATTCCTAGAGAGCTGCTAGTCTTCAGTTTACATTGGAATCCCAAAGAAGTAAGTTCTAACACCAGCAAAGTAATATCTCAGCAGCAGGATAGATGAGCTTGCCAGTGACAATGAGGGCAAGCAGGCAAAAAGCCAAAGCTTCTTTCCCTTTCCTTTTAAGTGGTCTGCTGGCAGAAATTGTAGCCCAGATTTAGGCTGGGCCTTCCTACCTCCAATAATCCAGTCAAGGAAATCCCTCACAGCTGTGCCCAGCTGCTTAGGTTTTAGTTAATTCCAGATGTGGTCAATTTGACACCCAAGCTTAGCTATCACATTAGTGTAAATGCCTGTGACTTGAAATGATTAGAAACAATGTTATTTATTGCTGCATTGTTATAGCAAAACAGAAGTAACTGAATGTACATCAGAAGAGAACAGGTTAACTAACTTTGCCACAATAGAAAAAGAAATTGTATGAAGTTTTAGAGTGATTTTTAAAGTATGTCAAGAAAAGCTTCAAGGGAATATTGAGTATTTCCAAGAAGAAGAGGATATAGCTATATATTCCTATGTGTTTCTATATCCTACACACATGAGGAAATTCTGAGAGCAAACATAGACACACATGTGTGTGTCCATGCACATGTGTGCATGTGCACATTGTTGAGGACTGGGGTTATTAATAGGACTCTTCAGTGAGTATTTTGAGTGTAAAACATTTCAAGATCCAACTTACTAGATAATTACAATGTTATGAAATGCTAACAGTATTAGTACTTTATAAATACTGAAATTTGTACTCCTGAATTTTATATGTATACAATCAATATTTTAAAAATGAGTTCTCTTCTGAAAAATGTTAGTTAACCTCTGAGCCATCTTTCCAGCCCCACAAATCACCATTCTTAAGTGCAAAGCTTAGCACTTTTAAGTATGTTTACACTGTCATATAATCAGTCCCCAAAAATCTTTTTTATCTTTCAAAATTGAAACTACACTTATATAGCAACTCAGCATTACTTGATTTCTCCAAATCCTTGATGACTGCACTTGGACTTTGTAATCTTATGAATTTTCCCATTGTAGAATCTCATTCATAGAAATGAAGTCATTTATTTATATTTCTGTTACTCTTAGTTTTATAGAATATTTCCTTTATTGTCATTTCAGATTTTTAAAGGAAAGTTACAAAAAAGGGGGAAATCATAACTAAGTAACTGAAAGTCAAGAAATAAGATAATTTTGAAAAGTAAAAGAGTGGGCTGGAGAGACAGCAGCTGTTCTCGAGGACCTGGGTTCAGGTCCCAGCTCCCACATGGTGGCTCACAGCATTAGCAACTCCAGTCCTAGGTGATTTGGCAGCTTCCTCTGACCTGCGTGGGCTCCTGGGTGAGGTTGGTGCACAGTCATACAGTTAGGCTTACTCTGACAGAAAACACATTAAAAAAGTTTAAACTACAAATAATGGAGCTGAAAGTTAAAGAAGGCAAATATTAAATGTTTGTTTTTGTTTTACTGCTTTCTTGGGGCATTTTTCTCTTTTGTTTTAGCTTTATGTTCTCTGTGTGTTTTCATTTTTCTGCTGTTATTTTGTAAATCAAATATAAAATATCTTGACAATTAACAACCCATAGCTTGTTTTTGTTTAGTGTTATTTTTGTTTTGTTTAATGTAAGAGCTAGGTCAGAATATTTAAGCAGACAAGTTAAATTAAAACTGGCCTTAAACATTCAGTATTAAAACTTTGCTGAAAAATAAAAAGAAATGTAAAATCTTTCCCTATTCAGTTTTTTAAAGAATATACTAAACATAAACATTGATCTGATTGTGGTTGTTGTGTAAGCACCATTCCAAACATATTAGTTAAGCCAATGTTATTCATTCCCTATAAAAACATTTGTTGAAAATACTGAGCTATGTGATTTGGTATGGAAATATTTTAGCAATCTTAAATTATTTTGGAAAGTCATTAAACCCTTCTAACATCAATTGTTTTGATGTTTAAACTGTACTTCTTTGCTTTTATGAAAAATATATTCCTTGAAGAAAACAATCTAAGTCCTCATTTGCTTCTCTGCACAGAGTGGTTAAAGATTAAGCAGCTGACATAACCACTACTGTGTTTTATTTAAACTTCTCCCTGCTGGTTGCTGCACATGGAACAATGTTGTTCTTTCTTTGACACAGACCCACACAAAAGCTGAGTGTAGTAAGGAAGCAGACAGCCCGCCTCCAGTAGTAGCCCTGCCTGGCTCCAGGATTTGTAAACAGAAACATCCCAGGCTCCAATGGGGCAGACCGCTGGTCCTTGTCTGTTCTGCGCTCAGGAAGTATTTGCTTGTGAAAGCCCAGCCATTGCACATAGCATGCTTAGCATTGTTTGTGTTTGCCTGAATACTTAACTGAGGAAATTAAGAGAGAGGGAAAGAGTGTATATTAGGGCAAAGAAATAAGAAAATTCAGGTAGGGTATATATAACACATGGCATTAAAGGAATTATTTAGTGGTTGGAGAGATGATGTAAAAGCCCATATGGATGGGTGTGTGTGTGTGTGTATGTGTGTGTGATTATATTTTAATTTTAATTTAAAAAGTGCTCACACCACTTTTGTGGAGAACCCGCATCAGGCAGCTCCGGGCTGCCGCACTCCAGCACTGTGGGAGCTCCAGCACTCTCACCCCGAGCAGCCATGCTTACACACACAGGATTAAAGATAAAACAAATCTCTTTAAAAATAGTTTTTATGTGCATTGGTGTTTTCTTTTCATCTATGTCTAGGTGAGGGTGTTGGACCTCCTGGAATTGTTACAGACAGTGTGAGCTCCCATGTGGGTGCTGGGGATTGAACCTAGATTCTTCTGGAAGAGCAGCTGGTGCTCTGAAACACTGAGCTGTCTCCTCAGTCACAAAACAAACCTTTTAAAAAAAAAAGTTACTTTAAAGAAATAAAAATGAGTTTTTCAGTTAAACGCTTTTATTGCACACACACATGAATACACATATTGAGATATTTTTCCTGGCAGTTTTTTAGTGATGTCAAGTTTTTAGACCATATGACATAACCTGGAATGTTTCTAATTTGAGACATTTAAACATTGGTGTGGTATTTAACATGTTTTAAAGTCCCTTAACACTTTTTCACCCTCTCTGTTTTGAGTTAATGAATTTAATGCTCCTATTTTTTCATTTTCAGTTATATATTTAAATACCTTTTACTCTTTGGGGAAAAAATATGTAATGTTTAGAACCACCAGCAACAGGAACGAAATTTTCCCCATCCCCCAAGTAGCCGTACTTCTCGTATTTGTACAAGTGCTATCCGGTGCTACTCTCAGTTCCTAGAAATGTTGGTGTGTTTTGAAAATAAAATATTTTCTGTTTTAGTGGGTATGCATCTTCATTTTCCCATACTCTGCTGCTTGGCGATATACCCGGCCCCATCATAGTGAATTCTTAGGCGTGTCCACATGTGTGATATACAAGTGAAGTTAATCTTTATGTCTGAATTTGACGGCAGATTTTTAGATATGATGCCCAAATAACAGGCAACAAAAGAAAAAAAGAGATTGTACTTTAGGGTTAAATTTTATATACTTCAGTAAACTTTCTAGATTAGGAGGAAAAGCCCTCTACAATTTAGAACTAGATCAATCATGAAAAAAAATCATGCTGGATTCTGGAGTTGTAGCCCAAGTGATACAGTATTTACTTAGCATTATGAAACACTTGGAATAAAAAAGAAAATAAAACATCTTTTTCTTCCTAAAAATGTTTTGGGGCAGGGTCTGGTGTAGTCCCCGCTGACATTTCTTTTTCTAAAGCACTACTCCCTCAGGAAAGTTTACCATAGAGCTTTGGTCTCTGCAAGGTCCAGTAGCTAAGCCTTATCGCACTAGGATATGAGTCCAGCCGAGGGCCCACAGCGTAGGCCCTGGCACATGCCCATGGGGGAGCTACAGGACAAGTTACAGAGAAGAAGAAGAGTAATGGATGGAAACTTGGAGCTTTATGGGTAATTTTTTATAAACCTAACACTGCTCTAAAAAAAAAAAAAATTAAATCTGCCAGGTGTGATAGTACATGCGTTTAATCCCAACACCCAAGGTGAAAGTAGGTGGGCTCTGTGGGTCTGAGGACAGCCTAGCCTACGTAGTGGTTTCAGGGGCCAGAGCTGCATGGTGGGAGGACAGCAACAGCAATGATGTAGAAATGTATTAGAAGTAACAAGGGGGAGGACGAAAGATCCCTAATTGAGATTTCAGAAAGAGCTAAAAAGTCATGGTTTATTTGACACCCACTACCTAATAGAATGCCAAATCTAACATGGAGAAACTGTCTCAAGTTAGGGTTTACCATGACCTTTTGGTCTCTGCCATTCCTGTCTTCTTAAATCGTCTCTATCTTAAATAGCACGATTCTTGCTACCTCAGTGTTTCTTCTTTTTGTCCTGTCTTTCATCTTTCAACTTTTTCTTTTTGTTTTGACTATAGCAAAATAAAATGTGAGCATTATTTGCTGATACTTATTTACTTATTTATTATTTTATGTGTAGAAATGTTTTGCTTATGTGTGTGCCCCACGTGCATGCCTGGTGCCCTCAAAAGCCAGAAGAGGGTATTGGATCCCCAGAACTGAAGTTGTTGACAGCTGTGGGTCCTGTAGGTGCTTACAACAGAACTGAATCCTCTGTAAGAGCAGCAAATGATTTTAACCATTGAGCCATATTTCTACCTTTTTTTTGTTTTGTTTTTTGAGATAGTGTTTCTCTGAATGTAGCCTTGGCTGTTCTAGAACTCACTCTGACCCCAAACTCACAGAGATCCACCTGTTTCTGTCTTTCCAGTGGTGGGAAGACAGCACCCCACACACACACTGGGCATCCACCACCCCTGGGCTTTCTACGTCTTATTTACCAACGTTTAAAACAAAACACTATGCTCCTTGTTTCTATTGTGAGAGAAACCTAGATATTTTCTTTATTTTTGTTACGTCTTTCCAAGTAAAAGTCTCATTCAGTAGCCCAGGCTGGCCTCGGGCTTACTGTATTAATGACAGTTGTCTTGAACTCACAATTGTTTTGCTTCCATCTCCTAATGTCCAGCTGAAATTATGTGTTTATAAAACAAAACACAGGGGGCTGGAAAGATGGCTCAGAGGTTAAGAACACTGGCTGTTCTTCCAAAGGTCCCGAGTTCAATTCCTAGCAACCAAATGATGGCTCATGACCATCTATAATGAGATCTGTTGCCCTCTTCTGGCTTGCAGGCACACATGCAGGCAGAACACTGTATACATAATCAATAAGTCTTTAAAAAAAAAAAAAAACCCAAAAAACAAGGACCTATATTCAGTTCTCAGCACCCACCCTGAACAGCTCACAATGACCTGCAAACTCTTGAAAAACAAACAACCCCAAAACAAAAACAAACAAACAAAAACCAGTAAGATAAAACAAAACACAGTAGTTCTTTTTTACCATTTTCTGAGGTATCAGTTGCTTACAGTTAACCTTGGCTCAAACATGTTAAATTGTAAAATTGTAGAAATGAACAATTCATAAATTTCTAATTGTGCACAGTTCAGAATAATATGATTAAATTTAACACCATTCCAGGTGAAATGTGAAATAGCTATTTTTCTAGCATATTCATATGGCGTGTGTTCTCTGGTGATTTGCATGAGAATGGCTCCCAGAGGCTCATTTGAGTGCTTCATCCCCAGAGAGTGGAAAGGATTTGGAGGGTGTGGCCTTGTTGGAGGAGGTGTGTCACTGGGAGTGGAATTTGAGGTTTCAAAAGCCACGCTAGTCCTCTCTCTCTGAGTGCCTGCTGTCTGTGGCTCAGAATGTAAAGTTCTCAGGTACTGCTCCAGCACCTTGCCTGTCTGATGGTCATCAATGAGTGTTTTGAAACTGTAAGCAGGTCCTCAATTAAGTGCTTTCTTTCACATAGAATTGTTTTGGCCATGGTGTCTGTCACAGCAAAAAACAACAGCGAAGACATGCTCCTTGCTCTGTAGTTGCGCGATAGCTGTCCCACGTGTCTGCCTGATGGCTGTGAATCACCAGCGCCTACACCCAGTTCATCATTTTGTTTATTCAGGCCTCAGTGATTAGAGTGATGTCAACAGTGTTAGTGCTCTCTGTCTTCGTAAGTTGTTTTGTTATTTCTTGTTGTTGGCCTCTTGCTGTGCCTAATTGATAAATTAAACTTTATCAGAAGCATGAGAAAAAAATAGACACAGCCATTCTTCAGCAAGCCCAGCAGATGTCCAGAAACAAGACTGTGTAAACTACGAAATGGTAAAATATTTACATACAATCCGTGCATACCTTACCAAATACTTTATATTTGTAAGATTATTTTGAGATTACTTATAATGATAACTTATAAGTAACTTATAATTTAATACAATGTAAATGCTATTTAAATAGTTCTTATTAGTTGGGGATTCCGCTCAGTGGTAGAGTGCTTGCCTAGCAAGTGGAAGGCCCTGGGTTCAGTCCTCAGCTCCGGGGAAAAAAAAAAGTTATTACTATATTGCCTAGAAAGTAAAGACAAAAAAGTCCGCTACTCATGCAATACAAACAAATCATCATAGGTCTAGCTGTGTATTACACAAGTAAGACCCGGAGAGAGACTGAAGATCTGTGGAAAGGCAGGAGCTGCCTCTGGGCATCCTAAACATCACTTCCTTCATGTGGACTCATTGTACTTGTCAGTGCATGACAAATTAAAGTTTTGTTTCTTGAAATTTTCTGGATTTCTCTGACGTATTTTTAGTTTATATTTAGTTCTATATACAAATGTGGAACCCACAAATTAGGAGAAGCAATTCTTTAGGGCTTAGTTTTATCAGAGGCGACTAGTAACCCTCCTGTAATGTATCCCCACAGACAGGGAAGTGTTCTGCATTAGTTTTAGTTTAGTTTAGTTTTTGGTGCACGCATCCATGGGGGATGGGGTACTGTGCCTTGCTTGGTACATGTGTAGAGACCAGAGGACATATTTTGGGAATTGGGCCTTTATTTCCATCTTGTGGGTCCTAGGGATTGAACTCAGACCGTCTGGCTTGGTAGCAATCACTTTTACCCACTGAGACATCTTACTAGCCTAGTATTGATAGTTTAAATGGGAGAAGGTAATCTGCAGGCACTTAAAAAATATATATCTTATGTTTAAAAGCCATAAATTATTCAGATGTGTGTATACTGAAATACAATGTCCATTTTGGGTTTAGCAAATTCTTTTTCTTCCTTTCTTTCCTTCTTTCTTTTTCTTTTTTGAGACAGGGTTCTCTGTGTACCTAGCCTTGGCTGTCCTGGACTCGCTCTGTAGTCCAGGCTGGACTTGAACTCACGAGATCCACTTGCCTCTGCCTTCCTGAATGCTGGGATTATAGGCACGCAGGTTCATACCTGCCTCAGTTTAATAAATTCTTAAATGAGTTGTTTTTTTTTTTATTGAGATACAATTTTGTAACATATTGAACTAGATTTAAAACGTACTGTTCAGTACTTTCAAAATTGTGCAACCATTATTTCTATGTAGTTTCAAAACATTTTCATCACCTCACAAGGGAAATGATCTGTCTAGTAAAAAGCAACTCCCTTTTCCTCTTTTCCCATGCCTAGCAACTTCTAACCTGCTTTTTGTCTCTATGGATTTGCCTGTTCTGGATATTTCTTATGAGTGAAATCATAAAATATCTGACCTTTAGTAGATCATTTTGTAGGTGTCCCACATTTTGTTTGATTTCTAAGTGTATGAACTTTTGCATTTCTGCGTGTAGTTACGGCACCTAGTGATGCTGTGGAAGTTTTTGTCTAAATGCCTATTTCAGTTCTTTGTGTCTGTGCCTAGGAATAAGCTACTGAATTTTATGAAAAATCTGTTCACATTTTGAGAACCTACTAAATTGCTTACTGCATCTGTACCATTTTGTATTCCCATGAGCAGTGTATAAGCTTTAATTTCTCTTTTTCCTTAACAACCTTTTTATTTTCTTCTTTCTTTTTAATCATTTAAAATAGTTAGAACCATACTAGTATCTTACTACTGTAAGTTGAGGTAGGGTTCAGTTGTTTGAAGGAGGGCAGAGGTTGATTGTTTCTTTTTCTTTTTCTCTTTCTTTCTTTCTTTCTCTCTCTCTCTACTTTTTTTCTTTTAGGCAAACACTCTACCACCGAGTTAGATCCCTAGCCAAAGATAAGTTTCTATCTATAGTCCTTCTGTCTGTAAATTACTATATGTTGAAAATATTGTTAACTATAATTATCAATATGTTAAAGTCTACTGGTATTTAATGATCATCCTGTAACTTAAGTATTTCACTGTACCAACATATTCTTTTATAGAAATACTCGTTTTGACATTTTATTATGCAGCTGTGCAGAATTTGAGACAATTCATTGGAGAAACACTGTTATTGAGGTTTATTATTTGCTATAGGAAATTCTAGTTTGACCATTAGTAAGAAAATCTTAATACATAGTATTGTTTAGAGGTTAAGAGCACTGGCTGTGCTTCCAAAAGTCCTGAGTTCAATTCCCAGCAACCACATGGTTGCTCACAACCATCTATAATGAGATCTGGTACCCTCTTCTGGAACATGTTCATATAGGTAGACTACTGTATATATAATAAATAAATAATCTTTAAAAATATCTTAAAAAATGAAAATTCCAGCCGTTCTGTTTTACCAGTAAAGACTTAGGAGCCAGATGCTGGGGTGAAAACTTGCTAGCTCAGAGAGGCAGAGAAAGTACCCAGCTGACCTTCCTTAGCTCAAGTCCAGATGGAAAAAACCCAAAAGGCTCACTAGCTTAACTGACAGCCCAGGAGGAAAAGGCCAAAAAACCCAAGGCCAAAGGCTTGCTAGCTCAAAAAGCCAGAGAGCTAGAGAAATAAAGCCCTGAAGAGCGAAAGCTCAGAACGCCCTTTCTCAACATTGTCTTAAATACCCCTCTATCAAAGTCTACTCTTTAACACTAGTTTCTTGCTCTGCCTGTTGACCTAGGGTGAAACTTTCTTAAATTCTTTTACAGAAAGATTAAAGGTGTGTGCTAGGGCTGGCTGAACCACACCATCATCACCTGTTTACAGTAAACAAAAAAAAGTTCTTGGATTAAAGGTGTGTAATAGAGCACAACCACACCAAACAAGAAACAGGGTTTTACGGTTCACAATTTTGGGGTTCACAATGGGATCAAATATCCTGCAACAATATAGTATGCTTGATTTTAATTGTAAAGAATATCAAAATTGTCAGTCAAGATAGTGTACGCCTTTAATCCCAGCATTCAGACAGGGAGTTTCTATGTGAGTTCAAAGCCAGCCAGGTTTACAAAACGAGTTAGACACAGTGAGGTCCTCTCTCAAAAAGCCAAGAAACAAATAAGCAAACAGAATGATTAGTTTAAAGTTCAAAATGTAGTGTACTTTATTTTGATTGACCATAGAGAATGATTAAGTAAGGATAATTTGTGGCCTTGCCACTGCTCAAACACTACATCTAAAGCGTATAGTAAAACAGCAAGCATTTCCTAGGAAATCTCATTCTACATTAGACTGCTTGCTTATAAGCAGCTGGTTTGTACTCTGTAAAAACTGCTGTTGTAAATACACTGCTCGTGTCTGGCTAGTCTTTGTAAGTGTCTAAAGTATGGTAACACATTTCTCCTCCAGCTTTCTCTTCCTCTGTGAAAAACATTTTCGTTTGTTTCTACTCTTCACAGAGTCACAGAGTCCTCGTTCTTCCTTTACTCCTAGGCATATCCCGTTTGTGAACACCCATCCCAAGGGTATTTACTCTGGATAAGATCTGATCATATTATGGAGTCATCACAGAAATGTTTACATGTTCATAGTGGTTTTGTAATTTAGATACATGTGTTCCCATTCTGCAAGTAAGTTTATAAAGGCAGAACTTTTCTCAAGGTAAAGTTAGTAGTGGAGGGACCAAGCTTCAGGTTCAGTTTAGATTTAGCTGCCCACATGAAATGTGGTTTTTTTTTTTATTAATACAATGATATCAATACTAATGATCTTAATTACCATTGATTGCATAGAACTTTATACTTTACTAAGCACTTAAATTCCATCAAACTTCATAACTCACATGTGAGCTACTACTTTTTACAAATGAGGAATCAAGGCATTCAAAAGTCAAGCAACCTGTTGAAGAGTACTGAACACATGGGTTAAAGCCAGATATGAAGCTAGGCTCAGTGGTGTACACCTGTAGTCTTAGCATTTAAGAGCAGAGGCTAGAGGATTGCCATGAGTTCAAGGTGAGCCCCAGCTAGTGTCTTAGGTATTTTTAAAATTTTTTATTATTTTTTTAATTAATTACAATTTATTCACTTTGTATCCTAGCTGTAGTCGCCTCCCTCATCCTCTCCCATACTGTTATCCCAGTCCACTGACAAGGGAGGTCCTCCTCCCCTTCCATCTGACCCTAGGCTATCAGGTCTCATCAGGACTGGCTACATTGTTTCCTTCTGTGGCCTGGTAAGACTGCTCCCCCCTCATGGGGAGGTGATCAAGGAGCCAGCCACTGAGTTCATGTCAGAGACATTCCCTATTCCCCTTTCTAGGGAACTCACTTGGACACTGAGCTGCCATGGGCTACATCTGTGCAAGGATTCTAGGTTATCTCCATGCATGGTTTTTGGTTGGAGTATCAGTCTCAGAAAAGACTCCTGGGCCCAGATTTTTTGGTTCTATTGCTCTCCTTGTGGAGCTCCTGTCTCCTCCAGGTCTTTCTATCTCCCTCTTCTTTCATAAGACTTCTGCACCCTGCCCAGATTTTGGCTATGAATCTCAGCATCTGCTTTGATACCCTGCTGGGTAGAGTCATTCAGAGTCCCTTTGTGGTAGGCTCCTGTCCTGTTCCCTGTTTTCTCCGTCTTCTAAGGTCTATCCCATTTGCCTTTCTGAATGAGGATTGAGCATTTACCCAGGGTCCTCCTTCTTGCTTAGGTGTACAGTTTTTAGTATGTTTATCCTATATTATATGTCTAATATCCACTTATAAGTGAGTATATACCATGTGTGTCTTTCTGTTTCTGGGACACCTCACTCAGGATGATCTTTTCTAGATCCCACCATTTACCTGCAAATTTCATGATTTCCTTGTTTTTATTTGCTGAGTAGTATTCCATTGTATAAATGGACCACAATTTTTTTTTATCCATTTGAGGGCCATCTGGGTTGTTTCCAGTTTCTGGCTATTACAAATAAAGCTGCTACAAACATGGTTGAGCAAATGTCCTTGTTGTGTACTTGAGCATATTTTGGATATATGCCTAGGAGTGGCATAGAGGGATCTTGACTTAGGTATTTTTCTATTGCTGTGATTAGACACAACTTTTAAAAATACAGAATTTATTTGGGAGCTTGTGGTTTCAGAGGGTTAGAGTTCATGACCGTCATGGCAGGAAGCAAGGTAACTGGCACGCAGACATGGTACTGGAGCAGGAGCTGAGAGCTCACATTGTGAGCTATAACCACGAGGCAGGGGAGAGACTAGGGAAATGCTTCTAATCTTTTGATATTTCACAGCTTGCCCTCAGTGCCACACCTCCCCCAACAAGGCTGCACCTCCTAACCCTTCCCAAATAGTTCCTCCAACTGAGGACCAAGTATTCAAATATTTGAGTCTATGAGGGTTATTCTCATCCAGACTACCCCAGCTACATGGTGTGTGTGTGTGTGTGTGTGTGTGTGTGTGTGTGTGTGTGTGTGTGTG
>NW_026593286.1:30282080-30305486 GCF_907164565.1 Psammomys obesus | reverse complement strand
GTGTGTGTGTGTGTGTGTGTGTGTGTGTGTGTGTGTGTGTGTGTGTGCGCGCGTGCACGCACGTGTGTGAATGCAGATGCCCCCGGGCTAGAGAAGATGTCAGACCATATGGAGCTGGGGTTACAGGGGGCTGTAAACTGCATGATGTGGATGCTGGGAAAAGGACTTGGGTTCTCTTAAAGAGCAGTGTATCCTCTGAGTCAGTGAGCCATCTTTCCAGCCCCTACTTCAATTTTAATAATTAGAAACTTACTTGACAAGTATTTTAAGTTTATATAAGATAATCTATGTGTTTAAAATGTCACAACTATCACAAATTGGTTAATTTTTTCTCAATTTTTTTTACAAAAATAGTACTGAATTGACTATGTATTAATACAGCCTTCCTAAAGACTAGTTTGTCAGTATTAAATAAAATACTTTTCTTTTTTTCTTTTAGGTCCACCTCATTCACTTAATCGAGATGAAACAGTAATCATTGCTTTGGCATCAGTTTCTGTATTAGCTGTTTTGATAGTGGCCTTATGTTTTGGATACAGAATGTTGACAGGTAAAAAAAAAATACCACTTTTTGTCTCATCGGCTAGTAAACATATGATCTTCTTGGATTTTGTTTTATATTTATGTGTTTTCTTATTTCCTGTGTAAAGGGGGTGGGTCGTGCATGTGTGGAGTCAGACGATAACTAGCAGGAGTTGGTTCTCTCCTTCTGTGTGGGTTCTAGGCATGGAACCCCACGTCTTTACCACCGAACCATCTTTGCAAGTCTGTTGTTTCCTTTTTAAAATCTCTGTGGAAAATCTATGCACAAACAAAAACTCTGCGCTCAACAAACATTTTCCCTCAGTTTTTAGAAGAATTTTGTAAAATTTATTTTTATGATTGTGTCTGTGTGTGTCTGTATGTCTATGTATGTCATGTGTGTGGTCCCTGGGGGCTGGAAGATGGCAGTGTATCTTGTAGAGCTACAGGTGCTTGTGAGACACCTGATGTGGGAACTGAGCTCAGCTCTTTTGAAAGAACAGCAAGTTCTCTTAACATCTGAGCCATCTCTTCAGCCTTAACTAGAAGTCTTAAACTTACCCCAAATGTCTGCCACCCAAATGCCACACAGTTATTACGTGAAGGCAATATTAAATCTAAAGGCAAACTTAAATCTAAACCCACACTTACTACTCCTTTCATACCACTGAATTATTTTAATCAAAATGCAGATACCATAGATCTATAAATACTATAGCATATCTCTGTAATATAATTTAAATACTATATAATCCTAATGCTACTTTTACATATGAAAAAGCCAGTAATTTCTCATCAAGCATCTAGTCAATTCTAATAAATTTTGGGTGTGATGGGTTGTTTAGGAAATCAGCACTTACTCATTCATTCAAATGATTCTCCTAGAAATTTTTTGAAAATTCAGTGCTAGGATTTTATACTTTTAAACTGAGTCATCATGGAATTATCTCACAGAATTCTGCCCTCAGTTCATTATTTATCTTCATTAATCAAATTATTTCTACTTCATTGATTTATTCCCTTCTGCAGCTCTTCTTAACTGTAATACATTTTAAATTTTATTTATTCTTATTTTGTGTGCATTGGTGTTTTGCCTGAATGTATGCCTGTGTGAGGGTATCATATCCCCTGAAACTGGAGTTAGAGACACCTGTGAACTGCCATGTGGGGCCGGGAAATGAGCCTGTGTCTTCTGGAAGAGAAGCTAATCCTCTTAACCACTGAGCCATCTCTCTAGTCTTCAACTGTAATATTAAAAAAGTACATTTCTATTTTAAAAAGGATACATATTTGAAAGTGTTCTCATTCTTCCAGGAGACCGAAAACAAGGTCTTCACAGTATGAACATGATGGAAGCGGCAGCATCAGAGCCCTCTCTTGACTTGGATAACCTGAAGCTGTTGGAGGTAAAGTTGTGCCTAGGTGTTGACTGTTCTAATGATTACCTACTGGCCTAATTAATACTGTTTAAGCTGGCAATATCTCAGGAGCTATTTAGAAAGTCTTTCTGGGCATGGTGGGGCACATTTGTAATTCCAGCAGTCAGGAAGCAGAAGCAAGAGCATTTCCTTAAGTTCAAGGCCAGCCTGATCTGTGCAGCAAGTTCTAGGCCAACCAGCAGGGCAACATAGTGAGAACCCACCTTTAAAAAAAATGGAGGAAAAGGACAAGAAGAAGGTTTAAGTGTGTCTAAAATGATGTGCAGCTTATGACATTGGGAGAAGTACCAACTGAAACACAGAGCTTTGCCTAGGATATATATATATGTATGTATGTATGTGTATGTGTATGTGTATGTGTATGTGTATGTGTATATGTATATGTATATGTATATGTATATGTATATGTATATGTATATGTATATGTATATGTATATGTAATCACAACAGAGTTTGAGGCCTGCCTCTGCCTTCCAAGTGCTGGGACTAAAGGCATGTGCTTAACTGTATTTTGATACTACTTTTTTTCAAAAGACTGTTTTTGTTTTATATGTTAAATTTTACCTAGAAATAATGGTATAAGACTAAGCGTGGTGGCACACACCTTTGATCCCAGCACTCAAGAAGCAGAGGCAGGCAGATCTCCATGAGTTTGAGACCAGCCTGGTCTTCATAGAGAGTTTTAGGACATAGAGGTACGTACTGAGACCTTTGTCTCAAAAAACAAAAACAAAAGAATAAAATAATGATGCAGTAAACATGTATAAAGATATGATGATATCTGGATGGTGATGGTACACGCCTTTAGTCCCAGCACTCGGGAGGCAGAGGCAGCAGATCTCTGTGAGTTGGAGAGTTAGCCTCGTCTACAGAGTGAGTTCCAGGATAGCTGAGCCAACACAGAGAAACCCTGTCTCAAAATAACCAGAGAGAGAGAGAGAGAGAGGAAAAACAACAAAAGAAATGATGATAGATCCCCAGCTTGTTTTAATGAAAATTCCCCAGAAGCCAAAAATTTTGCTGTTTCTATATGCATGGAGTAGATTTTTATTCTATCCTAGATACTGTGCGTATTATACTGTGAAATCCTCAGACTCTTGCTAATTTTTAATGTGCGCTGGCCTTCAAAAAGGGTTTATTTTAATTATATGTGTTTAATTATATCTGTGTGTCTATCCGTGTGGGTGGGTGCATGTGAGTGCAGAAAGAAGGGACACTGGGTCTCCTGGAACTGGACTTAACAGGCAGCTGTAAGGCACCTGAGATGGTGTGGTTCCCAGCACCCATCCCCTGGGAGATTAGTTTGCTCTGACTACTAAGTGTCTCAACAGCCCTGTGTGCTGATTTTTGTTACTTGTTTTTGTGAGCAATTGACTTGCTTGGACACACACTATAAATGAGTCTCTTGGGCAGAAGTTCAAGTCTCAGTTCAGTTAGTATATTTAGCTAGAATCTGTCCCATGTGATTACTGAACTCCCTTGTTCTGGCTTTCTCCATTTGAGGTTTCTTCCCTCACTCTCTAGAAACTCTATTTGCCACAGATTGCATCCTCTTTTTCAAAAGACCCTTTCATGCCGTTTTTAGTTCCACTGCTGAAGCTGATTTCAGTCTGCTTTCAAGCTAAAACTCATAGAAGCTGGTAGCTTACCATATGCATTCCTTTCTTCTGTGCCTGGATACCTCAGACTCTAGCTGCTCTTTTAATGTGTTTAGGCCTTCCCTGGTTTCCCTCGTTTAATCTTGTCCAGGGTGTTTGGCTCTCATCTATTAGAAGGACAGTCAGGTAGGAGCTTCCTCAGTTATACCAGACACCGTTATTAGTTGCTTCTTGGTAATGGAATAAACTGAACACAGAAGAGAGCTGCTGCATATCCTGGGCAATTGTAGTTTATTTTGTTTTTGTTTTAGTAAATTTAATTGTTCAATTTTAATACAAATTAATAACTTGCCTTTTTAAAAACAAACTTACAGCTGATTGGACGGGGTCGATATGGAGCAGTATATAAAGGTTCCTTGGATGAGCGTCCAGTTGCTGTAAAAGTATTTTCTTTTGCAAACCGTCAGAATTTTATAAATGAAAAAAACATTTACAGAGTGCCTTTGATGGAACATGACAACATTGCTCGCTTTATTGTTGGAGACGAGAGGCTCACTGCAGATGGACGCATGGAGTATTTGCTAGTGATGGAGTATTACCCCAATGTAAGTTCCTCTTTAAAAGATACTGTCGTGTATTATACCTTTGATCAGATTTTCAGGATTATTAGTGTTGCTTGTTTATAAACTTGTTATTAGTGTTCTGTAATGAAAAAAGAATGACAGCAGAATTGGAATCAAATATATCACTCAGCCAGGCATCATGGGACATGCCTGTAATCCTGGTACCCAAAAAGAAGGCTAAAGCAGGAGTATTGTGAATAATACCAGCCTGGGCCATTATTGTAAGGCCCTATCTTAAAGAATAACAAAACACTAATAATTCTCTTTATTCATCTCTCTTCTTTCACTTCTCTCCTCCTTCTATTCCTCCCTCATGCCTTCCCTTCCTTACCCTTTCTTCTTCCCTTCTCTTTAACTTTCTCTCTCTATCCCTCTGGATTTTTGTTGTTGTTGTTGTTTTTGGCTGGGGGGAACATTTCATGACAGGGTTTCTCTGTGTAGCAAGAGCTCTGGCTGTCCTGGACTCACTCTGTAGACCAGGCTGGCCTTGAACCCACAGGGATCCCCCAGCCTCTGCCTCCCAAGTGCTGAGCTTAAATGCATGTGCCACCACGCTTAGTTCTTTCTGTTTCTTTTGTCATCAGACTTAGCAGTCCTTTCACTGACATTAATTCTGTAAGCTCCTTGTCTCGTGAGAAGTTCATCATGATTTGTGGATGAGTATTTTGAGGTGAACAGCCATATATATACAGTCATCCCTTAGTATCCTCCATCTACCTTGCACACGCATACACACACACACACACACACACACACACACACACACACACACACACACGGTGGCAGCTCTTCAAGTCCTTTATAAAAATGCCATGTAGCATTTGCATAGAACTCTTTTTTTTTTTTTTTTAGACAGTGTTTCTCTGTGTAGCCCTGGCCGTCCTGGAACTCACAGAGATTCACCTGCCTCTGCCCCCCAGCCACCGCCCCCCCAGTGCAAGTGTGTGCTACCACCACCCAGCTTTTCATATAACTCTTGCATATCAGTTCTTGACTATGCAGTGAGGATGCCGTGTTAATAGTTGTTATACTGTTTGGGGTAAATGACAAGAAGTAATGTTATGTATAGATGCAACTACTCTTTGAGTTATTATTTGTTTTTCTTGACTTCATTGGAGAAGAAACCAGGGTCTGGGTATACTAAGCAAGAACTTTTCCACTAAGCCACATCCCGTCCCTAAATGTTCTTTATATAGTTGGTTGAACCCTAGAATGTGAAGTCTTTGAGTATACAGAACTTATAGACTTAAAAAAGCCATATTGTATTCTCTGTATAAACCATAACAGTATTGTTTGTAAAATTTGGTAAAACAAAAAAAATTTTCAGGTTAATTAGTATTAGTCCAAAGAAGTGTTTAAAAGGAAATAACCACCCATAATTTTAATATTTGAAACATAAGAATTGATAGTCAAATTCCTTCTTTCTGCTTGTTCTAGTTAGGAGTAATATTGCTGTGATGAATCACCCTGGCCTTTTGGGAAAGTCTGGAAGGAAAGGGTTTATTTGGCTTAAGTTTTCCACATGTTTCTCAGGAAAGGAAGTCGGGACAGGAACTGACCTGCAGGAACCTGGAGGCAGGAGCTGCTGCAGAGCTAATGAAGGAATGCTGCTGACTGGCCTGCTCAGCTTGCTTCCTTGTATTTATGGGGGAGCGCTTGTTGTTATTGTTTCCAGGCAGGGTCTTAACATGTAGCTCTCCCTGTCCAGGAACTCACTGTGCATACCAGGCCAACATCATAATCATAGAGATCTGGGATTAAAGATGTGGCCTACTGATTTGGCTTCTTTTGTTGTTTTGTTTGGTGCATGTGTGTCCCGTGTATGTGTCCTTTGGGCATTGCCCGCAGCCTGATCTTATGGAGGCATTTTCTCAGTTGAAGCCCTTCTCAGGTGACTGTAGCTTGTGTTGCTTACATAAAGCTAGCCGGCACACCCTCTCTCTCTTTTCTTTTCAGGGATATTGTGTCAATATCATTAGATAGTTGTGGAATTCTACCCTATGCAAGTTCTTCATAAGATTGCCTAACTTACCTCTTCCTTTCGAAGCAAATTCGTTTCATTCTTTTGGTATACTGATTCTTTTATACAGGGATCTCTGTGCAAATATCTGAGTCTCCACACAAGTGACTGGGTGAGCTCTTGCCGTCTGGCTCATTCTGTGACCAGAGGACTGGCTTATCTTCACACAGAATTACCACGGGGAGGTAAGAAGAATAAAAATTTAATTATATTTTGGAAGAAAACTATGATCTATATTATTAAAATTTGAGTATTAACTAGTTGTTTGAAAGATCCAGCATGAGGAAACATTTGAATGTGACAGGAAGAAAAGGAAGCATGGATCTCATTAAGAATTTGAAGACTTTCTAAAAATATACATATAGCCATTTTTAGAAAAAATTATTTGTGGTAGAGTGCATCTCAGTGTATAATGCTTCTTCAGCATATGTAAGGCCCTACATTTGATTCCTCATATCATAGGACCAGACAAGAAAAATTCTAAAGGGTTTTCAGACCTTTCAGACTGTTTGTGAACGTTAGGTTAATACTCGTATCAAGGCTGTATTTTCCTTGTATTTATTTTGTTTATGTGTATAAATAAGTGCATTAGTTTAATATTACATGGATCTTTATTTCATAAGCTATAATTCTCAAACATCTTTTTATAAATAAATGTTCAGCTAGAGACAGAGGAGGAAGGAGATAACAGTGGCTTTATTAATAAAGATATTTTTTCTTTCTCATATACATGTAAGAATCTCAAGAGAGCCAAGGGTAGTGGCTCTTGCCTTTAATCCCAGTAGTCAGGAGGCAAAGGCTGGTGGATCTATGAGTTTAAGGCTAGCCTAAGTCTATGGAACAAGGTCCAGGCCAACTGAGACTATATAGTGAAACTATTTTTTTTTTATTTTAAGATTTATTTATTATTTATAATCTGTACTCCAGAAGAGGATACCAGATCTCACTATAGATGGTTGTGAGCCACCGTGTGGTTGCTGGGAATTGAACTCATGACCTCTGAAAGAGCAGCCAGTGCTCTTAACCTCTGAGCCATCTCTCCAGCCCGAAACTATTTTTTTTAAAAATAAATTTGGAGAGGCCAAGTGAGACATCACATACTTATTATAGTCCTCACACCCAGGAGGCTGAAACGGGATTGTGGGTTGAAGTTCATTCTGGAGTGTCAGATGATTCTGAGCCACCCTTGAGCACATAGTGAGACCTGTATCAGCAAAGGAGGAGAAGGAAGAGGAAACACTGAAGAGATGAAGATTACAGGCCGGTGCTAGACACTTGCCTAGTATGCATGACCCTTGGTTGTGTGCCCACCAGCAGACAAAACTAGAACGTAAGGAGTGTCGAGAACTGGTTTGGCAGCATGAGGATATTAGGCTCAAGGCCCCTGTACTTTTTCTCTGCCATCCTTTACATATGACTTTCATTTTCATAGTTATTTCATTGTCCATTGTGCTGTATTCTAGATAGCAGGGGGGAAAAGAGGGGAAAAGGAATTGTCCACCCCCACCTCGAGAAGTTGCTCTTGTGCACATGTTAATCCACTGTTACCTAATAGAGACCAAAAAAATATGGTTGTTTTGTTTTTGCTGAGTGAATTGCTGTTCGGACAGTGTTGGGCTCTGTTATTAATAAGAACGGGAGGCAGAATGCTACAGCTACAGTCTTCCTCAGCTTTCCAGTGCTCTACTGGCGGTCCAGAGCACCTCTTTTAAATACACTTGCCTTCTCACTTTGTTTCAATATATATTCGCATCACAGCACCCTGAATTAGCATGGCTGTGAAAATCGTGTCTCTGTGCTTTCTCAAGTTTTCCCTCTCTGTACCACATTTTGTCATGCTGTAACCTGTCAGTGTTCTTGTAGTCTCCCTGACCTCTTTAGTGAGGAGAAGTTTAATGTATCCGTTTCTTAGATCGTTGTTCCATTATATAATAGCATGGATCATCTTTTCTAGCTGATACTTCATATATAAATAATTGCTTCTGAATAATTTATTGGCTCATTTACTTGACATCTTTCCCAGAGTACAAGATTGACCTGTTATTGCCTGTGTCAGCAACTGGATGCTCCTGCTCCAGTGTTAGCACATTAGCCATTGGACCGTGTCCTTACTTTAAATATTACAATCCTTTTAGAAGCTGGCTTAAAACAGAATTTAAAATATCATCCTAGTTCTCTTTTCAAGGTTTGCATGAGTCAGCAAGGTTTTAAGTCAAGCACTGGCTGAAATTCTTTACCTAAATAAAGGTATTTTTCTCAAACACTAGCTAATCATAGTACTAGTTTTCATTAAAAAATTATATAAATATCATATATGTCTTAGTTTATAGTTTTGCCTAGTTAACTTCAAACATATTCCTTAATATATTATTTCAAAATATTTAAAGTGTCCTGTTGGGCTGGGGACCTTCTGTGCCGAGTACTTCCTGACTCCGTCCTCAGAGCCCACAGAAAGCGCTGGCTACTGCAGTGTCTGTGTCACCTCAGGGTGAGGAGCAGCAAGAGGTGTGGGGCAGAGCCGGCGGTCCAGCTGAAATGGCGTCAGGCTCAGGGAGAGACCCTGTGTCAAACATTTTTTAAATTACATTTAATTTTTACATGTATGGATGTTTTCACCTACATGTATGTATGCACGTATACTATATATGTGCCTGGTGCTTGCAGAGGTTACAGATGGTTGTAAGTCACCATGTGCATGCTGGAAAGCAAACCTGGTCCTCTTCAAGACCTCTCTCCAGCCTCTATTCAATTTTTGTTGTTGTTGTTGTTGTTCATTTGTTTGAGACAGGTTGAGATTTCATGAGTACAGCTTCCATGTCCTGTACAGAAGACAGTCCCTTCCCAGGTGTCTGGGGCTCTGGCTCTTGTGGTGTATTCACCCCTTCTTTGATGTTCTGAGTCGTAGGTGTGGGTGTTGTGTTGTGCATGTATGTCATTGGAGCTAGACACCTCATAGTGAGTTGTTCTCCACATTTGACCAGTTGTGGCTTTCTGTAATGGTCTCCATCCGCTACAAAAAGAAGCATTTGATGATGAGTAATAGCTACACTTATCTGTGGGTAGAAGGATAAGCATTTAGAAGTAGTTAAAAATTATTTTGGTTTAAGAAAGCTGAGCCTTAGTTTCTCAATTGATACCTGTTCTAAATATATAACAACTATTCCTTTTGGTATTGCCTCCTTTTGTGCTTTAGAAATGAAGAGAAAGCCAGGCATGGTAGCACCAACCTGTAATTAAATCACTTTTGAGGTAGAGGCAGGAGAATCAGAAGTGCAAGGTAATCCTCAGCCTGGTTTACATGAAACCCTGTCTGAAAAAAATTAGCCAACCTCCTAATCAACCAACCACAACAGTGAACACAAAACAAAAAAGAAATGAAGAGAAAAACAAGTTTGTACTAGAGTTAGAAGTATTTACTGTTAGAGTCAGTTGAATGTTTAGTGCTTGCTAACTGTATTTATAAGAGGAGTTTTTAGAAAATAGTGATATGTTGAAATTGTGAGGTTTGGCTTGGTTTGACTTGAAGTCTTGCTCTGTCATTTATGTTAGTCTCAAACTTGTGATCTTGCTGCTGCAGGCCATGTGCTAGATTTTAGGCATGTGTCTTGAAAACTAGCTTTCTTTTCCTCCCCCCTCGCTTTTTTAAACAAGTAACAGGTGGAAAAATAGCACTATATAGTTCCCATTATCTGTATGTTAATTTAATTTCCAATAGTTCTATCTAAGCATTAATAAGTATTTAAAATTACCCAAACAGATCATTATAAACCTGCAATTTCCCATCGAGACTTAAACAGCAGAAACGTCCTGGTCAAAAATGATGGCACGTGTGTTATTAGTGACTTTGGCTTGTCCATGAGGCTGACAGGAAATAGGCTGGTGCGCCCAGGGGAGGAAGATAACGCGGCTATCAGTGAGGTGAGTACATGAGCATCACAACACAACGGTTATTCCTGTGCACTGTCAGCTGCAGACTGGTAAAGTTAGGAAATTAGGAAACACCAACATTGTATTTGGTAAAGCTGTCAGTTCATTTTGAAAATGAAAACTTCAGCTCATTTAAACAGACATTATGGACAAGTATCATGGAATTGATTTTTTTGGTGTTTTAAAAGGGAACATAATTAGATTGTCTGTTTTTGTTTTGTTGGGTTTTTTCTTTTTGATTATTTTTTTTTTTTAGTTGGTTGATTTTTGTTTTGTTTTTGAGACAGATTCTCTTTATATAGCCCAATTTGGCCTTGAATAACTATTCTCCTCTGAGGGCTGAGATTTTAGGCAAGTGCTACCAGATCCAGCCAGGAATTGATTTTTGAAGCAAGAGTAAGGTTACCAAGTTTGCTCTCTGATTACAATGTTAATGTATATCCTTTCTGACCCTTTTCTATGCTTTCACACACAGATCTTCATATATAAACATATTTGCAGTTTTTAAAAATGTTAAATGATGTACATATTGATTTGCAATTTTCTCACCATGCTTGATAGTTTTTTTCTTGCATTATTGTCTATACTGCAAAGGTGGGCAGTGATAAGGCAGTCAGCTGGGGAGCAGCCTGCAGGCTCATGGAGTTTTAAAACTTGGCGTAAGAACAATTACTCTATTCTTTCTTATCAGTGAGTATTTTTTACTGAAGCAGATTTAATACCGTTTAATTATTAAGAGGGGAGAGATTTTTTTAATGTGTTGTGTAGAGAGGGCTCAGTCACCTCTTAGGGTCAAATAATAGCACTAGTAAGAGTGAATTTGACATATGATTTTTGATCTGATGTTTGCCCTTCATGATATGTTACATTCTATTTCTTTAAACAACCACTCTTACTATACCAGGTTGGCACAATTCGCTATATGGCACCAGAAGTGCTGGAAGGAGCTGTGAACCTGAGGGACTGTGAGTCAGCCCTGAAGCAGGTAGACATGTATGCGCTTGGACTCATCTACTGGGAGGTGTTCATGAGATGTACAGACCTCTTCCCTGGTAAGAACTGCTGGTAGAGTTATCATATTTTTTTTAAGAATTATTTATTTATTATTTATACAGTATTCTGCCTGCCAGATGAGGGCACCAGATCTCATTGCAGATGATTATGAGCCACCATGTGGTTGCTGGGACTTGAACTCAGGACCTTTGGAAGAACAGCTAGTGCTCTTAATCTCTGAGCCATCTCTCCAGCCCCGATTTATCAGATTTTTGAAGTGATACAATTGTATTTTTTTTCTCACTTACATTCAACAACTCAGTTGGATTCAATAATCTTTTTTCCTTCAAACTTTCAGTTCATTGCCATCTGAATATTGAATATTCAGAATGGAAATTTTATTAACAGAACAGAGTAAATCAGAAAGTTTTTTTTTTTATTAAAAAACTGCTCTATGTTTTTATCTGAGTAGTTTCATTCCAGTAATAGGTCCTCAGCCCTCCAGTAATAGCCCCAGCCCCCCCTCAGGGGGCCCTGGCTTCCTCAAATACCAACATACACATGGCATACACAGACACACATAAAATTAGTTTATAATTCTAATACAGTGAAATGAACTGATACTTATTGAGCTTACTATAGGTCAGCTAATTTCTACTTTCATAAATAAAAGTATGTTTTCTGAGGCCTGGAGAGAAGGCACAGTAGCTAAGAGCATGCTCTACAAGAGGACCATCTCAGATGGCTCACAACTTTCTGTAACTCCAGGAGGCTCTAATAACCCCATTGGCCTATTTGGACACCTGTACTCACATTCACATACCTATACACAGACACACAATCAGAAATAATAAAAACAAATATTTTTAAATTATGTTTCAGAGGGGCTGGAGATGGCTCAGTGGTTGAGAGCACTGTCTGCTCTTCCAAAGGACCTGGGTACAATTCCCAGCACCCACAATGACCGCTCACAGCTATCTGTAACAACACTTCCAGGGGATCTGACACCTTCATGCTAATGCACAAAAAATAAAATTAAAAATAAATTATTAAAAAAATTACGTTTCATAAATTAGAAGTACAGAGAGTTAATCAAGATATTTTTTCTGAAAATAGCAGTAATTGTCAACTGGGATTTTGGCACACTTTTTTTTTTTTAAAAAAACATTGTAATGCAGCCTTCTGTTCAGATCTGCAAACAAGACTAAACTGCCTGCCTACTTAGAAAATTGAGGAGTTTTAAATCCCTTTTGTGGGGATTAAACCCAAGGCCTTTGCACATTGGAGGCTGGCATTTTACCACCCCGCCATCCCCCAACCACTAACAGTGCTGTTTGTTACTTATTAGAACAGAAGCAACAGTCATCCTTTAATTGTAGTACTTTCAAAACAAACAAACAAACAAACATGCTTCTGGTGGCTGGGAAGATGGCTCAGAGACTAAAGTGCTTGCTGTACAAACATGAGGGTTCAGATGCTAGTACCCATGTAAAAAGCTGTGCCCACTGCTGTGTGCCTCTAGTACCAGTGCTGAGGAGGTAGAAACAAATGGATTCCTGGCAATCCATGGCCAGCCAGCCTAACTGGATCTGTAAGCTGCAGGTTGCAGTGAGAGACCTTGTCTCAAAAGGCAAAGAAAGAGCAATCAAGGAAGACATCTGGTGACCACCTCTGCCCTTCACATGTATATGTGTGTAAGTAAATAAATAAACATATAGGATGGATTATCACTGCTGGTGGGAGTAAATTGTCACAGGCACTATAGAAATCAACATGGAAGTTTCTTTGAAACCTAGAAATGGAACTACCATATGGGATGACAGGACGGTTCAGTTGGTGAAGGCTCCTGCTGCACAGATCTAATGACCTGAGGTCAATCTCCAGAAAAATGGAGGTAGAAACTCTACAAACTTGTATGAAATGGGCACACACATATACATACACACAAAAATAAAAAAATTGAGTAACAAAAGATTCCTTCTATATGGCCCAGCATTTTGGAGGCAGAGGCAGGCAGATTTCTGAGTTTGAGGCCAGCCTGGTCTACAGAGTGAGTTCCGGGACAGTAAGGGCCAGTCTTGAAAAAAAAAACAAGAAAAAGAAAAGAAAAACAAGAAAGAAAGTGTGGGTGCGTGCATGTGATGGAATTTTATTCAGCCATGAAGAAAAATGAAGTCATGGCACTAACAAGAAATGGATGACTCTGGAAATGATTATATTATGTAAAATAAGCCATCTCAGACAAACATTATATGGTTTTTTTTTTTTTTCTCTCGTACACATAATTCTAAATACTAATTTTTACTTACGGGGTCAGGTGTGGGTTTAGGTTTTGAAACTAGAAAGGGGACCACAAGAGGAAGAGATCTCAAGATAAGGAGGGAGAAAAAAGGAGAGGAATAATAAGGTACATGCAAAGTAAACATAGGGACCAGGAGGTGAAGTCAGTGGAAAGCAAGTTGATGGGGGAGGGAAGAGTGAGATAAATGTGAGAGCAAAGTATGTATGGAAGCCATTAGGAAAGCCATTACTGTCAGGTGTAGTGGATCTCTGCAACCTAAGAGGTCAGCCTAGTCTCCACAGGGAGCCCAGGACAGTCAGAGCTGCTAGTGAGACCCTGATTTGAAACAGAACAAAGAAGGAAGAGAAGGAGGCAGTGGCAGCAGCCCATTACTTTGTATACTCTCTTTAAAAGCAAATATATATACACAGAAAAACCCTGTCTTGAAAAACAAACAAAACAAAAAAACTAATAAATCAAACAGAAAGGGTTATAAAAGGTAAAATTTCAGAGATAAATTTTTTTGTTTAATGAGTAGAGTCTGAACATGATGAATTCTAGACATGGATAATGGCAATAGATGCATAGTGGGAACTGTATTTAATGCTACAGAGCTGTACACTCAAAAATGACTAAAATAATAGACTTTTTGTATTAGGTATTATTTTGCAACAATAAAAAAGAATAAGAGGATTACATGGAGATACTTATCGTACTTTACTACCACTGTACAAACACCTGAGAAAAACAAAGGAAGTAATTGCTTAGCCCTGGGGTGTGGGCAGAGCATCATAATCGTTTTGGGAGCTTCTTCATGGGAAACAGGAATAGTTCAGGCAATATATATAACCCCAGGTATTGCCCTCCCACAACCTACTTCCTCTTACTGGTCCCACCACACATTTTACTACCTTCCAATAATGTCATATATTATGACTCATCAAAGGATGAATCCAAGGGATGTTCATTACATTATAGCTCTCATGATGTAAGCATGTCTAGAGACAGTAAGAGTAAATAAATAAATCTTTAAATAAATAAAATAGTAAATTCTTAGTTACCTATCAATATTCCATTTCAAAAAACTCTGTAATGAAATCATTCTTCTGACTTGAACAACATTTCTTTTAGGTTCCTTGCTGCTATCTCACTATTTCTCAGACTTCTGGATAACTTCTTTAGAAACAGATTCCTTCTTTGAATTTATTCTTACTGTGTTTTTCTTACTCACATTGATGGCAAGATTATAGGTATTGTGATGGTTAGCTAATCTTGATCATCAACATGGTTGGATTAAGAAGTTCCTAGGAGAGCAGACATTCTGAGCTATCTGTGAGGGCTTCTCTAGACATGCTTACATCATGAGAGCTATAATGTAGTGAACATCCTTGGATTCATCCTTTGATGAGTCATAATATATGACATTATTGGAACTTTACCAAGTAGTCTAGACTGGCTATCAGGGATCAGTCTGTCTCTGCCTCCCTCTTGCCATTGCTGGAATTGCAGTCTTGTATGTCACCACACCCCTCATTTTGTTGTTGTTATTGTTGACCAGGGTGAGGGGGTGCATTCTAGGGAGCCAAACTCAGGTCCGCATACTTTCAAGGCAAGCACTTTACTCACTGAGCCATCTCCCCAGGCCTATTCTTACAGCATTTAAGACAAAAAAAAAATACACTGAGTTGGGTGTAGTGTCACACTCTTTTAATCCCAACAACTGGGAGGCAGAGGCAGCTAGGTCTCTGAGTTCGAGACCAGCCTGGTTCTTAGAGCTAGTTCCAGGACAGACAGGGCTACACAGAGAAACCTTGTCTTAAAACAACAATAAAACTAACCAGTTGTATACATGTTTATGTGTACATATACATATATGATTAAGATAAAATGAAGGTTAAGATGAAATTGGTTAAATGAAAGCTGAGCTGTAGCTCCAGTATGTAGAGGTTTTGCCTCGTATGGGTGGGGCTTTGAGTCCCGTGCTCCACAGAGACACATTGATGAGAAGTGGAGGACAAATGGTTAAGACTGAAAATCCAGGTATTCTCTCAGTAAGCAGATTAATTAGGAAGATTAGTGTTTAGGAAAATGGTGAGGATTTTTTAAAACCAGTGTCTGAAGTTAATGACTTGGGCAGACATGGAATGTCAGCAGCCAGAAGATAGGAGCAGGAGGACAGGGACGCTTGGGGCAAGCAGAACTGGATTTGAAGCCAGCATGGGCTACATATAGTGAGACACTGGGCAACAAACACCAAACGACAGTAAATGTAATTGAAAAGTGGTGAGCAGGTAGAACTGAGGAATGGGACAGGGTTTCTCTCTGTAGCCCTGGCTGTCCTGGAACTCCCTCTGTAGACAAGGCTGTCCTCAAACTCAGAGACTTGCATCTGCATCCTGAATGCTGGGATTAAAGGTGTGAGTCACCACGCCTGACTTTAGAAATGATTATGATTATGATTATTACTTGAATAAGAGGAGCTTCTGTTAAATCAAGAAGACAAGCTATATGACAGAGAATATGAGAAAAGTATTAAGAAATCACAAGCAGGGTATACAGCGTACTTTTCAAACCTTTTAAAAGTCATGTGTTTTTATTATGTGTATGAAGGAGTGTTTTGGCTGCATGTATGTTTGCTGCATATGCAGAACAGGGTATCAGATCACCTGAGACTTGAATTACAGAGTTTTGAGCCACCGTTCAGGGTTAATGCCCTCTTCTAGCTTCTGCAGACACCCAACACATACATAGAGTACATGTACATACAAGCAAGCAAAACACTCAAACACATAAAATAAAATTTAAAAATTATTTTTAAAACCTAGAGTATTATATAATAATTATACAAACTTTTTTATTTTATCTCAAAATGCAAAATTTTCAAGATTTATTTTACATATATGAATACTCTATCTGCAGGTCATGTGCATGCCAGAAGAGGGCATCAGATCCCAGTGTAGATGTGGTTGCTGGGAACTGAACTTAGGACCTTTGCAAGAACAGACAATGCCCTTAACCACTGAGCCATCTCTCCAGCCCCTACAACATATGTTTTAATGTTGAATTAAAACATGTAATGAAGGTTGATTCTATAAAATACTTATAAAATAAGTGAATTACGTGTCTTAGCATGAGGAAAGAGTAAAATGCTACAGTATTTAAATGAAGGAAGAAATTTTAAAAAAATACAAGAGAAAGAAGAGAAGAAAAGGAATAAATGTCATTTGAGAAGGGAGCAAAAATGCTTCAATAAAGGAGACACTTAACCCATCCAGATGAGGTAACAGAAAAGGAATGTCAAATGATAGGGTCAAATATTTGATCTCTTCTTAACAGTTTAAAAGAAAATGAGATTATAGGACTTCTCTTAAGCAATCCAGTGACTATAAAGTTTTAGGAAAATCTGTTAAGGTTAGTATCTCCCATCATGATGGGAGATTAACATCTGTGTGTCCACATGTATTAATAGAGTTGGCTCCAAATAAGTGTCTTTTGAAAACCTAGATTTAGAACCATGAATATTTAGTGGAATTTTCTTTGATGAGTGTGTGTGTGTGTGTGTGTGTGTGTGTGTGTGTGTGTGTGTGTGTGTGTATGTGTATGTGTATACATACATGTGTGCCTGTGCATGCAGAACCAGAGGTCAAACTCTGGTGTCATTCCTTAGAAGCCATTCTCATTGTTTGAAGCAGGGTCCTCACTGTGGCTTGGGTATGCTGGTGAAGCTGGGCTGGCTGGGTGTGGGGCTCCAGCAGTCTGCCCCTCTCTGCCTCTCCAGTGCCGGTCATAGCACCATGCTCGCTACCTAACCCAGGGCCCCGTGTGCGTGGCAGGCAGGGTCCAGACGAGCTGTCTCTCAGCCTCTTTGTAGGTTCTTAGTGCCACTGCGTCAACACAGAATCATGCACTAATGTCTTACAGTAAGCTTTGAAGTTAGAATTTAAGTGATCTTAGTAAAACAATAGCTTGTTAACTTTTAAACTCTGCTAATGTAACATTTGGTGGGAGGAAAACTAACAAATAACTGGGAAGTATGCACATGTATCATGCAGAGGCAGGTCAGAGATGCTAGTAAATAACAGTTCAGGTAACGAGTTGAAATTGGTTCTCTGAGGTAGGTTTCAAGGAACAAACCAGCATCTTTAAATCCTTTAGTTTTGTCTTAGAGTTCAATGTTGATATTGATTCGCTTTAATCTTAAAAACATGCAGTAATGTCACCTGTTTTTAAATGTAATTCAGTGTTCTAATAACTTGGGCTCTGCTGCATAGACTATAAAAACATACAATTAATTTTTGTAAATTGTTAAAATTATTAAAAATATTGATGAGGCAAGAATTGTTTTGAATATTCAAATAGAAACAAAAGCTTGTGTTTTATGGAGTTTTGTTTTTTTTTTTCTCATCTGGGTCATTATAACTTTTATTATTGTGCCAGTGAGATAAGAAAGGCAGACATTACTATTTTGCTAACAGGAAGATTGAACACACAAGAGTTATGTGAATTTTCCAAGGAAAAGGTGAAGCCAAGATTAGAACAGAATGCCCTAACTGCCATCCCTTCTAATCTATCTTGTTATTTTAGTATGTTAGAATAGTGATGGGGAGCCAGGAAGACTATAGTTCTCTGTGTTCTTTGCCAAGAGGCCTCTAGGCTAGCAGTTCTCAGCCTGTGGTTTGTGACCCCCAAACCTGTATCTCCAAAAATACAACAGTAGCAAAATTACAGTTAAAAAGTAGCAATGAAAGTAAGTTTATGGTTAGAGTCACCAATATAAGGAACGTACCATTAGGAAGGTTGAGAACCACTGCTCTAGGCCATTGAATTTTTATTTATTAGTCCTAAGGGCTATTCTGCCTGGCTCTGTATGTTTATTAATACACTTTCTCACATTTTGTAAATCAGCAGTATTTCATTGTAAGCAGCTAATTTGTACCTATTGGTTACACACACAGTTGTCAAACACTGATAGGATAGTTAGTGATGCTTTTAAATTCTAGATTTAAATATTGCTTGTTACAAGGAAAATTAAACAGTGACATACATGGTCCTGTCATAAAATTTTGTATATAGGACTCACTTAGGGATATAGCTCCTCTGGTACAGCGCCACATAGCACGTACGAAATCCAGAGTTTATTTAGTTCCCAGCTCTGCAACCCAGTGTGGTAGTGTGCACCTGGAACCCAAGCCCTTAGAAGGTAGCAGCAGGAGGGTCTGGTTCAGAGCCACTCTTGGCTACATAAGAAATATGAGGCTAGCCTGGCACACCGGAGACCCTATCTCCAAAAGCAAAACAAAACATAAAAATAATGATATTTGATGCGTCCTGGCTGAACTAGAATAGAGCCGATAACCTAATAAGGCCTGGTGGTTGTTCAGTCTTTCCTCTTTGGTTCAGTCTTTCCTCTTTGCTTCCATGTTATTGTACTAAATCCTGCTTTTTTCTTAATTTTCTAATACAAGATTAGAGTTCAGACATAATTTTAAGTTATTCCTTAGACTATTTTCTCCTCCTAAATTTAATAGCAGTCAAACCCATTTTAAAATACCTGTCTAGCCTGATACAGCTCCGTGGTAAAAAAAAAAAAAAAAAAAAAAAAAAAAAAAGAGTGTCTCTAACCAGGTGTGATGGCTCACACCTTTAATACCAGCACTTGGAAGGGCAGAGGCAGGCAGATCTCTGAAAGTTCGAGGCCAGTGTGGTCTACAAAGCAAATCCAGGACAGCCAGGGCTACACAGAGAAACCCTGTCTCAGGGAAAAAGAAAAAGCTGTCCAGGACTCCGTGTAAAGTATGTAGCTAACATGTTCATACTTAGTACTAAGTAAGTACTTAGTGTGTACTTAGCAAGGCCCTGAGTTTGATCCCCAACACTAAAGAATAAATAAAAGCATTGAAACCACTGTTTGATTTATCATTAAAATTTGAGACTTCTAAATAGTCACAATACATCAAATCAACAATGTCTCTGAAATTTGCATATATTCTTTTGTTTTCTGAGACAGGGTTTCTCTGTGCAGCCTTGGCTGTCCTGGACTCACTTTGTAGACCAGGTTGGTTTCAAACTCACAGAGATCCACCTGCCTCTGCCTCCCTGAGTGCTAGGATTACAGGCATGCGCCACCGTGCCCGGCTTGCATATATTCTTGAAAGTGTTTAATACATATGATTTCTCTGCTTATTTGATACTAAAATTACCTCTGCTCTTCTGTCTTCTAAGATAATTAGAAATTCTATCATTCTTTTCTTTAAATACACAGGTGAGTCTGTACCAGAGTACCAGATGGCATTTCAGACAGAGGTTGGGAACCACCCCACGTTTGAGGACATGCAGGTTCTTGTGTCGAGAGAGAAGCAGAGGCCCAAGTTCCCAGAGGCCTGGAAAGAAAACAGCTTGGTAAGAAAATGAGGACTTCCGACCAAAAGTAGACAAGTCTAAATGTTCTTGAAGCAAAAAATAGAAGCCACCTAGCTCTGGTGATTCATGGCTGCACCCCACCATGGGGCTGAGGCCAGCCTGGGCTTCAGTGTAAAACACTGTCAAAGATGTGTTGGGTGGGAGGGAGTAGAGGTGGATATATAACCAACCTCATCTAAAAAGTCAAATTCAGTAAAAACATCAAAATTGTGTTTATGTAAACATTTCCTGTACAGCAAAATATTGAGCTTAGAGTTTTAGGAACCACACATACTATGGGCATTGCTTTAAGCTCTTGCCATTTGGGAAAGCTTATTTTAAAAAAACACCAGCCATGGGGCTGGAGAGGTGGCTCAGCAGTTAAGAAGCACTGGCTGCTCTTCCAGAGGTCCTGAGTTCTGTTCACAGCAACCACATGGTGGCTCACAACATCTATAGTGAGATCTGGTTCCCTCTTCTGGCGTGCATGAAAACAGAGCACTGTATAAGTAACTAAATAAATCTTAAAAAAAAAAGGAAAAGAAAGAAAGAAAGAAAAAGTCACCATGTGGTGGATTCCCTAGTTTCTTGTCATCTGTCTAGGTTCTACTCAGAAACAGCATTTTTAAAAAAATCTTATGTCTTTCTTTTACTTATTAATAATTTTCTTCTTTTGATAAAGTTCCATTTAAATAATTGTATTACTGTATGTGTTAGGTGGTAAACATTACAATTATTGCATGTTTAAAAACTTTGCAGCCAGGCATGGTGTCCAACGCCTGTAATCCCAGCACTCAGGGAGGCAGAGGCAGGTGGATCTCTGTGAGTTTGAGGCCAGCCCGGTCAACAAAGCATGTCCAGGACAGCCAGGGCTACACAGAGAAACCCGGCCTCAAAAAAAAAAAAAAAAAAAAAAAACAACCAAAAAGAAAATGCTTTGCATGTTAGGATCACACATGAGTAATAATCAGCAGAGCAATGTTTTCAAAGGTGAAAAGATACCCTCCAGCCTCTGCTCTTCATAATGAAAACTCAGTGTACTCCAGTTTCTTTTCCATTGTTACTCCATGTTTTACTCTATTGTTAGAGCAGGTGAGTTGCACATTTGGGGGTCAAAGGACAATTTGGCAGTCCCTCTTTTTATTTCTGCCACACTCCTTACTCTTAGAGTACCTAGCCCCTGAGCTTCTAGTCAGTTTTGTCTATCAACTATCTCACAGTACAAGTGGTGGGATTGTACATACATGACATTGAGCCTTTCTTTACATGGGTGTTAAGGACTGAACTCAGAACTCAGGTTGTCAAGCTTACCTAAATAGTGTCCTTACCCACCAACCTTCTCACACAGACCCTCCATTGTTTTATATTTTTATCATTTTATTTCCTTTTTTAATTTTTATTTTGAGACAGGATCTCATTAAGCCCAGACTGCCCTCAAACTCTCTACATAGCAGAGGATGACTGAATGCCTCCTCTTGCTTCTACCTCTCACATGTTGGTTCTTAGTTATTCTTCTGTTAGTCTAAAGAGACACCATGACCAAGGCAACTTATAAAGCATTTAGCTGCAGCTTGCCTGAGTTTCAGATGTAAGTCCATTATCATCGTGACAGGAAACATTTTTATTTGTTTTTCTGTAAACTCCAAGACATATTTGTCATTACAGTTTTGAAATTTCACCTGGGTGTATGTTAGTATGTTTCTTTTCACATATTTTTTTCCTGGGTGTTGAATGAAATTAGACATTTTGAAGGTTACAGTGGCAAAAAAAAAAAAAAAAAGACAACTTAAGTATTACATGATAAATACATATTAATTCTTCAGATCTTGTGACTGACTTGTTTTAGAGCCCTCTTTGAGTTTACCCAAGATTTTTAATATTCTGACTTCTCTTTCTCTCCGGATTAACACTAACCCTGAAGATCCAGTACTGAAGCTTGTGGTCTTCCCAGGTCTTTCTGAGTATGTGCCCTGCCAGGTACATGTACACGGTTTCTAGGTTACCCAGCACATACGAAAGCATTCAAAACTCAAAAAGAACATTATTAAATTATTTTGCAGGTCTAAGGTTCAAATTTGTTGTACAGAACATGCTCGTAGGAATAATGTCACCAAGAATTTTAGCCTAGAATAAGCTTCTCAGATAAAAAAAAAACTCACCTTAAATATAACATCGAAAAATATACACATGAATATGTATATAAATGTACTAAAATGTTCTAATTCATTGAAGTTCTGTATTCTGTAATTCGTGGTGTTACTTGGTATTCTGTAATTCCCATTGCTATCTGCCATCCTTAATCTCTAGTATCTTTTTTAAGTAGGGCAAGTGTAGATATCAGAGTAAATGAAAACCTTTTTTCGTGTGTGTGCGCTAGAGATGGATATGAATGTATTTACATGTATGTAGGCATATATGGAAGACTGAAGTTGACACTGGATGTCTTCCATCACTGTTTACCCTGTATTGAGGCAGGATTTGTGTTGAACCTGGAGATTGGTGCTTTGGCTAATCTGGCTAGCCACCTTGTCCAGGGACACCTGTCTGCCTCCAGTGCTCTGGGATTGCTTTGGCCACCCAGCTTTTGTGTGCAGTCTGCATGTATATAATCTGCAATCTTCACACTTTTGCCTTGGCAGTAACTCATCTGTCCAGCCCCAGATGAAAAGCTTGATGCTTAAAAATCTAGAAACGTCCTGAGTGAAGTAGCCCAGAAACAGAAAGCCACACATGGTATACTCAAAGTGGATATTACACATATAACATAGGATAAACATACTAATATCTGTACACCTAATGAAGCTAAATAAGAAGGAGGACCCTGGGTAAGATGGACATCGAAAGAGGGAGAAAACAGCGAATAGGACAGGAGCCTACCACAGAGGGCCACTGAAAGACTCTACCCAGCAGGGTGTCAAAGCAGATGCTGAGACTCATAGCCAAGCTTTGGGCAGAGTGCAGGGAATCTTATGAAAGAAGGGGGAGAGAGAAAGACCTGGAGGGGACAGGAGCTCCACAAGATGATCAACAAAGCCAAAACTCCTGGGCCCAGGGGGTTCTGCAGAGACCAGTACTCTGCCCAAGGACTGTGCATGGAGAGGACCCAGACCCCCTGCTCAGAGGAAGCCATAGGTTTCTCAGGTTCCAAGTGGGTTCTCTAGTAAGGGGAGCAGGAGCTCTCTCTGACATGTACTCAGTGGCTGGCTTTTTGTTCACCTCCCCCTGGTGGGTGCAGCTTTGCCAGGCCACAGAGGAAGACAATGCAGCCAGACCTGATAAGACCTGATAGGCTAGGGTCAGATGGAAGGGGAGGACGACCTCCTCTATTAGTGGACTCGGGGAGGGGAATAGGAGATAAGAGGGAAGGAGGGATCACTGGGAGGAGACAAGGGAGGGGGGCTACAACCGGGTTACAAAGTGAATAAATTTAATTAATAATAATAATAAAATACCCAGAAAATAAAAATCTAGAAACAAGTCTAAAGAGATCTTTCTCCCTCCCTCCCTCTCCTCCTTTCTTATTTCTTCTTCCTTGTGTGCGTGTGTTAACCTGAGTGGTGTGTGTGTGTGTGTGTGTGTGTGTGTGTGTGTGTGTGTGTGTGTG
>NW_026593286.1:30233017-30282070 GCF_907164565.1 Psammomys obesus | reverse complement strand
TGTGTGTGTGTGTGTGTGTGTGTGTGTGTGTGTGTGTGTGTGTGTGTTTGTGTGTATGTGTGTGTGTGTTAACCTGAGTGTTAAATGTCTAAGTATTGGAGGAGGTGTGTGTGTGTGTGTGTGTGTGTGTGTGTGTGTGTGTGTGTGTGTAGGCCCAAAGTTGATGTTGGAGGTTTTTTTCTTCAGTTGTTAGTGGCTGGCTCAGGGTCTCTTGCAGAGCTCACGGGTTCTAGCTCACTGATTCCAAACTTGCTTCAGGGATTCACTGACTCTGCCTCCCAAGTGCTGAGACGTAGGTGGCCACCACACGCAATGTTCCAGCTTCTTTTTGTACGTTCCAGGAATCCGAACTCCAGGCCTCACAGTTTCAGTGCAAGTGTTTTACCCACTTAACAGGGGCCTTCTCCCCGGCCCCTGTTAAGATTATTTTGTATTTTGGAATGCTCCGTTTTGTTTTTGAGACAGGATGTCACTGTGTAGCTGTACCTTAAACTGGACCATGTTTAAACCATGGTGGCATCAGAACTCAAGAGATCCGCCTGCCTCTGTCTCCCACCTCTTGTATTAAAGATGTGTGTCAGCACACCTAGCTAATGTCTGTTTGAGTTGTTTGTTATGTCTGAGAAAGGCTCTCCCTAAGTAACTGAACGTCTGGAGTTCACTGTGATGCACCTTGACCTCAAACTCATTGTAACCCTTCCTAATGAGTGCTCGTCACCACCACACCTGGCTCCAGTGTCTGGGCTCGCTTTTGTTTTCCTTCAGTTTGTTCAGATGGGGTCTCGTGCAGCCCAGGCTGTCGGCCCAGGCTGTCGTAGAGCTCACTGTGTGTCCAAGGGTGATCTTGAACTTTTTATCCCCATGCCTCTATCTCCCCACTGCTTGGATTACAGGCATGGACCACCATGCCATTTTTAGGATGCTTGGTATCAAACCCAGGGCTTTCAACTGAGTTCCATCCCCCTAATGCTTGTTTTCTAAAGGAAGTTAACTAACTTTCCCCAAAGGAAGACTGTTGTTTTGTTGCCGATACCACAGAATGAGACTACTTTAAGTTTGGGGCTGAAATGACACACTCCTAACTAGAGGAAAAGGAGAAAAGCTCATCTAGAGATGGAACATAGCTAAGTGGCAAAACTGCATTAAATTGAAAAGTTTTTTTAGTATATTCTAATTTTGATTGACTTCTGTATATATTATGGGCAGCGTGTGGGTGCACACGTGCCAGAGCGTGTGTGTGTGTGGAGAAACAGAGAACAACTCAGTAGACATCAGCTCTCTTCTTCCCTTTTTGATTTTTGAGATAGGGTCTCTTTAATAACCTTGATTGTCCCAGAACTCATTTTGTAGAGCAGGCTGGCCTCAAACTCACAGAAATTCTCCTGCCTCTGCCTCCCATTGGATTAAAGGCTTGTGCCGTATATGTGTGTGTGTGTGTGTGTGTATACATTAGTATTAGGGTGTCAGATTCCCTGAAACTAGAGTTACAGAGAGTTGTGAGCTGTCATGTGGGTGCTGGGATTTGAACCCGGGTCCTCTGGACAAGCAGTCAATACTCTTAACCAGTGAGCCAGCTCTCCAACTGTCTCCTTCCTTTTGGTGATCAGACTTAGATCACCCAAGTTTCGTAGCAGGTGACTTTGCTCTCTGAGCCACCCTGAAAACTTATTTTTGAAGCGTGATCAGTGGCTGTTGACAGCAGGAGATAGACTGTAGGCCTTGACGAAATACATTCAACATAGCATACTTGCATTTTTTTAAATATTAATTTGGAGCCTGGCGTGGTGTCACAAGCCTTTAATCCCAGCACACAGGAGGCAGAGGCAGACAGATCTCAAGAGATCAAGGCCAGCCTTGTCTATAGAGTGAGTTCCAGGACAGCCAGGGCTACACAGAGAAACCTTGTCTGGGGGTGGGCAACACACACACACACATATGTGTGTACATAATATATGACTTTCTTTGACATATTTCAAATTAAAAACCGAAATACAGTTTTTAAGAACAGCATATTGTCTGATGTATTTTGTGTTACAGGCAGTGAGGTCACTCAAGGAAACAATTGAAGACTGTTGGGACCAGGATGCAGAGGCCCGGCTTACTGCACAGTGTGCTGAGGAGAGAATGGCTGAACTTATGATGATCTGGGAAAGGAACAAATCAGTGAGCCCAACAGTCAATCCAATGTCTACTGCTATGCAGAATGAACGGTAAGACCCTGAGGGCTTTGGCATCTATCACATGGTATTGGCAACTGAGACCAGATAAAGGATAGGAAGTAAATGCTAGTAAGCCAGCCTAATAGTGTGATAACTCACACCTATCAGTGTAAAAGGTCATCATGTCGTTTTTAATTACGTGTACGGGGAGTAGGGATGTGCACATGAGTTAAGGTATCTGGAGGCTAGAGATGTGGATTGTGGACTCTGGTGCTGTGACCTGCAGTCAGGTCCTCTGCACGAATTCGTGCTCTTAAACACTGAGCCATCTCTCTAGCCCCTCAGTATTTCCATTCTTGTACTGAAAATATTTGTTCGTTATGAATACAAGACAGAATATGTATCCTTATATCTAAATGCACAGTAAAAGAAATTAGTCTTTACTAGCTGCTCATGGAGGCACACACCGTTAACACTCAGATCTTAGTTCGAGGCCAGCCTGGAATACAGAGCAAGTTCCAGGGCAGCCAGGCTACACAGAGAAACAAAAGCTGAAAGAAAGAAATTAGTTTTTATTAATGTAACTCACCTTTCATGTTAAAGGTCAAATGTTTTCATAGTATAAAAAGTTTATAATTGCTTCTACATATATTATGTGGTATATCTTTAGTTATTAGTGATATTCTTTAAAAAAAAAAAAAAAAACGAACAAGACTTTGTCTACATATTTAGCTGCTGTTTGACTGGACACTAAGACTCTCAGACTGCCTAGCCACTGTTCCCTCTTAAAGAATACACTGCTAATACATTCACTTTAACATGACCCAAAAGGCCTTTCTACTTCCATGATACTGTTTTATGAGACACTTCCTTTGTTAGAACTATAATTTTAGACCCTAAATAAAGAAGTTTTTTAAAGAAATTAAGCCAGGCATACTAGCTAATGCCCGTCATTTCAGAGCTTGGGAGGCTGAGGTGAGAAGATTGCCACAAGTTCAAGGCCAACTTAGACTACATGACGAATTCCGGGCCAACCTGGGTTGCAGATTAGGACCCTGTCTCGAAAGTTGAAAAGCCAAACATCCCTATAGTTTTGTACTTGTAAATAGATCACCTGTATTTCTTGGTCCTGTATTTGGAAGTAAAAATAACAACTTTATTATTTCATCTAATAAATATTTAAAAGTTTCTGGAAAACACTCAGGAAAATATTACCAGGGGATATGAAGATAAAAGTAAACTTCATCCTTGAATTTTTTTCTATTTTCTGTTCTGATTTGTAAGAACAGTTTGTGTTATGTGGCTGTTTGCACTACTTGTACGTAGATGGATGAGCTTCAGTTATATACTTTGCATCACAAACCAAGGAGAGTAGAGACTGCTTGTTCTGAGTAGAAGTGTTCTCACTTTACAAGTATTATGAGAGGCTGGAGAAATGGCTCAGTGGTTAAGAGCACTGACTATTCTTCCTTAAAGGACCCGGGTTCAATTCCCAGCACCCACATGGCAGCTCACAACTGTCTCCATTTCCAAGGGATCTGACACCTTCATGCTGATGCCCATAAAATAAAAATTAAATTATAAAAAAATTAAAAAAACAAGTATTATGGGAGTCTTCTGCTTCCTTCTTCATTCTATATTTCTGCTGTAAAATGTGCAGTTTATATATCTGTCTGTCAAGAGTCAGGGACCAAGGGACCAGAGAGATGATGGCTCAGTGGTTAAAAGCCCTTGTTGCTCTTGCAGAGGACCCTGGCTCGTTCGTTCTTTCCCTCCTTCCTTTCCTTTCTTTTTCTCTTTTTCTTTCCTTCCTTCCTTTCTGTCTTTCTTTTTCTTTCTCTTACTCTTTTTTTCATTTATTTATTTTTTTAACTTTTTTTAATTACACTTTATTCACTTTGTATCCCCCCATAAACTCCTCCCTCCTCTCCTCCCAACCCCACCTTCCCTCTCCCCTCTTCACACATGCCCCTCCCCAAGTCCACTGAAAGGGGAGGTCCTCCTCTCCTTCCTTCTAATCCTAGTCCTTCAGATTTCATCAGGAGTGGCTGCATTGCCATCTTCTGTGGCCTGATAAGGCTGCTCCTCCCTCAGGGGGAGGTGATCAAAGAGCAGGGCAATCAGTTTATGTCAGAGGCAGTCCCTGTTCCCATTACTATGGAACCCACTTGGACACTGAATTTCCTTGGGCTACATCTGTGCAGGGGTTCTAGGTTATCTTCATGCATGGTACTTGGTTGGAGTATGAGTCTCTGGGAAGACCCCTGTGTTTAAATTTTCTAGTTCTGTTGCTCTCCTTGTGGAGTTCCTGTCCTCTCCAGATCTTACTATTTCCCACTTCTTTCATAAGATTCCATGCACTCTGCCCAAAGGTTGCCCATAAGTCTCAGCATCTGCTTTGGTAGTCTGCAGGGCAGAGCCTTTCAGAGGTCCTCTGTGGCAGGTTCCTAACTTGTTTCCTGTTTTCTTCTTCTTCTGATGTCCATCCTCTTTGCCTTTCAGGATGAGGATTGAGCATTTTAGTCAGGATCCTCCCTCTTGATTAGTTTCTTTAGGTGTACAGATTTTAGTAGGTTTATCCTATATTATATGTCTCTATGAGTGAGTATATACCGTGTGTGTCTTTCTGCTTCTACGACAGCTCACTCAGGATGATCCTTTCCAGTTCCCACCATTTACCTGCAAATTTCATGATTTCCTTATTTTTCATTGCTGAGTAATACTCCATTATGTAGAGGTAATACAATTTCTGTATCCATTCTTCAGTTGAGGGGCATCTGGGTTGTTTCCAGCTTCTGGCTGTTACAAATAAAGCTGCTACAAACATGGTTGAGCAAATGTCCTTATTGTGTACTTGAGCCTCTTTTGGATATATGCCTAGGAGTGGTATGGCTGGATCTTGAGGAAGCGCTATTCCTAGTTGTCTGAGAAAGCGCCAGATTGATTTCCAGAGTGGTTGTACAAATTTACATTCCCACCAGCAGTGGAGAAGGGTTCCCCTTTCTCCACAACCTCTCCAGCATGTCTTGTCACTTGAGTTTTTTATCTTGGCCATTCTGATGGGTGTAAGGTGAAATCTCAGGGTCGTTTTGATTTGCATTTCCCTGATGGCTAATGAGGTTGAGCATTTCTTTAAGTGTTTCTCTGCCATTCGATATTCCTCTATGGAGAATTCTCTGTTTAGCTCTGTTTCCCATTTTTTAATTGGATTACTTGGTTTGTTGTTTTTCAGCTTCTTTAGTTCTTTATATATACTGGATATTAGCGCTCTGTCAGATAGAGGGTTGGTGAAGATTCTTTCCCAATCTGTAGGCATTTGTTTTGTTTTGATGACGGTGTCCTTTGCTTTACAGAAGCTTTTCAGTTTCATGAGGTCCCATTTATTGATTGTTGCTCTTAGAGCCTGTGCTATTGGTGTTCTGTTCAGGAAGTTGTCTCCTGTACCAATGAGTTCTAGGGTCTCCTTTTTCTTCTAACTGATTTAATGTGTCTAGTTTTATGTTGAGGTCTTTGATCCACTTGGACTTTAGTTTTGTTCAGGGTGATAATTATGGATCTATTTGCATTTTTCTACATGAAAAATATGGAACGCTTCACGAATTTGCGTGTCTTTCTTGCGCAGGGGCCATGTAATCTTCTCTGTATCGTTCCAATTTTAGTATATGTGCTGCCGAAGCGAGCACTCTTTTACTCTTTTTCTTTCTCTCTTTCTACTTTCTCTTTCTTTCTCTCTCTTTGTTTCTTTCCCCCTTTTCTTGTGCATTCACCTCTCTTTGGAACGGGTCCTTACACCTCTGGTATCTTCTAAGTTTTCCTTAAATAATAGTTTATTCAATAGTTGTTTGCACTGTAGGCTTCATTTTGTTGAGCCTTAACTTCTCCCTATCTCCTCCGCTTCTCTTCTCACGGCTAGGCAGTAGCCTTCTCTTTGCCTTGCTGTCATTCCCTTATAGTACAGCAGTCTTCTTTTACAGAGCCTCATTTCCTTCAGCTGCTGATTGTCTTCTGTAATACTTTTATCTGTTAATATCCCAGGACCCTGGCTACCTCAGGGAAGGCCATCCTTAATGCTTTCTGTGATGAGATTTTAAATAATTATAGAACCGTGTGACAGCCCAGAGCTGTCACTGCCAAGGAGTGATGATGCCAGTTATGCACCTCAGTAACTGAAGGAGCCCTATAAGTCTCTGTCCCTAGCTGAGTGTCATATTCTGCCTCACATCTCACCTCCATAACTTTCACTGGTAGTGGCTACCCCAGGAAGGCGTGTTCTATTGCTAGTCTGTGCTGCTTAAAGGTGGGTGCTTTGAGGAAATGAACAAATTCTGTTCTCTTTATCACTTGGCCATTTGAACCTAGCTCATAACATATTTGTGGAGCATGTACTATTGGATCTAGAATTACAGGAATACAAAATAATTATCTCATGGCACCTCCAGTTACAAAACACTGCCTACTCATAAAATTCATAAAAATGTATTTGTTGATATTTGCTGGTGTTATAGAATCATAGGTGAGTTTCTTTTTTAGAATGAACTCTTTCATGTATTTTTTTTCTTTTTTTTTTAGATTTTGTTTTTATTTTATGTGTATGAGCGCCTGAATGAATGTGCTCCATGTTCCTGCACTGCCTGCCAGGGCCAGGAGATGGCACTGGATCTTCAGGGACTGGAATTCCAGGCATTTGTGAGCTGCCAGTGGGTGCTGGGAATCAAAGAGCAGCTGGGCCATTTAAGCACTGATTCATCCCTCCATCCCCTAAATTAACCCTTGGAAACCAAATATTGAGCATTCGTAAACATTCTATCTGGAACCTGTTGTTGTAAATATGGAAAGGTGTTGAGCTATATATTATTTATTATTAGCCCTATTATTATTATGGAGGTATTGTCTAACCTGCTATCACAAATAATAAGACACAGACACCTGTTAGATTTTATAATTGCCTTATTTACCTTTGGCCAGGCAGATATTTCAATTACACTGTCTCAGTATTTTCACAATCAATCTCCCAGCCCCCGTCCAGTGCCATCTGCCTTAATCCCCCTCGTCTGCTCTCCCTTCCAGACATAGTCCCATGGTACTTGCTTTATTCTTCCTCTGGGCCTTTCTGCCCCATCATTGGAATCCTTTCTCAAGTCCCACATGGTTTTTTCTCCACACTAACCCATGATGGCATCCTCCTCCTTCCTTTCTTCCCATCTGGCCCTTTCTTGTTATTCCTCCTGGGATTCTTCAAAGCCCAGGAACCTTAGCCACGCCTACCCCATTCTGTCCTGCTCAGGTATAAGCTCTTTAATTAGCCAATCAGGTATAATGACTTAGGCAGGTTTACACAGAGGGCCAGTAATTAGCATCAGACCAACCTCAAATAGGAACCATTTAGATTTTCATAGAACCTTAAAGATTTCATATTTTAAAAACTCATAAAATTTGTATTTAGCGAGTTGGGGATTTAGCTCAGTGGTAGAGCACTTGCTAGGCCCTAGGTTTGGTCTTCAGCTCTGAAAAAAAAAAAAAAATTGTGTTTAGCAAGCTGTTATTAATTACTAGAATTTTGAAGTAACCTCTTAAATATGAATTAGTAAAATAGGACAAGTGAGATGGCTTGGTGGGTGAAGAGCTTGCCACCAAGCCTGACAAACATGCCATGTACATACTAAATAAGCGCAATAAAAAGAATGTAAAGCATGAAAAAATAAAAAAGCAGTTGGACTTTGAAATCAGTGGTGTTTACTTGGAATAGGCAATTTGTCCTAAGTTTACATTCTCAATGCCAAACTCTTTTTTCTCTCTCCCTTCAAGCAACCTGTCACACAATAGGCGTGTGCCAAAAATTGGGCCTTACCCGGATTATTCTTCTTCCTCATATATTGAAGACTCCATCCATCACACTGACAGCATTGTGAAGAATATTTCCTCTGAGCATTCGATGTCTAGCACCCCTTTGACTATAGGAGAAAAGAACCGAAATTCAATTAACTATGAACGACAGCAAGCACAAGCTCGAGTCCCCAGCCCCGAAACGAGTGTCACCAGCCTGTCCACAAACACAACCACCACAAACACCACTGGCCTCACCCCAAGTACCGGCATGACCACTATATCTGAGGTGCCATACCCGGATGAAACAAATCTGCATGCCACCAATGTCGCACAGTCAATCGGGCCAACCCCCGTCTGCTTACAGCTGACGGAAGAAGACTTGGAGACTAATAAGCTAGACCCGAAAGAAGTTGATAAGAACCTCAAGGAGAGCTCCGACGAGAATCTCATGGAGCATTCTCTGAAACAGTTCAGTGGGCCAGACCCCCTGAGCAGTACCAGTTCCAGCCTGCTTTACCCACTAATAAAGCTTGCAGTGGAGGTGACTGGACAGCAGGACTTCACACAGGCTGCCAACGGTCAGGCATGTTTAATTCCTGACGTTCCACCTGCTCAAATCTATCCTCTCCCTAAGCAACAGAACCTTCCTAAGAGACCTACTAGTTTGCCTTTGAACACCAAAAATTCAACAAAAGAACCCCGGCTAAAATTTGGCAACAAGCACAAATCAAACTTGAAGCAAGTAGAAACTGGAGTTGCCAAGATGAATACAATCAATGCAGCAGAACCTCACGTGGCGACAGTCACTATGAATGGTGTGGCCGGTAGAAGCCACAGTGTTAATTCCCATGCTGCCACAACCCAGTATGCCAATGGGGCAGTGCCAACTGGCCAGGCAGCCAACATGGTGGCTCATAGGGCCCAAGAAATGCTGCAGAATCAATTCATTGGTGAAGATACCCGTCTGAATATCAATTCCAGCCCTGATGAGCATGAACCTCTACTAAGACGAGAGCAACAAGCTGGCCGTGATGAAGGGGTTCTGGATCGCTTGGTAGACAGGAGGGAGCGGCCATTAGAAGGTGGCCGAACTAATTCCAATAACAACAACAGCAATCCATCTTCAGAACAAGATGTACTTACACAAGGTGTTACAAGCACAGTTGCAGATCCTGGGCCGTCAAAGCCCAGAAGAGCACAGAGGCCCAATTCTCTGGATCTCTCAGCCACAAATATTCTGGACGGCAGCAGTATACAGAGTAAGTGGAGGGACCATGCAGTGTACTTGGGACAGTTAAATAAAAAAGAATCAGTTTACATTTCAACTGTTGATTCTTTACCTTGATCACTTCCAGAGACAAAAGAGACTGGGCCTTGGAAGGAATTAGATTTTTGTAAAGGGGGGAAATGGGTTTTCTTTCATTTCTTTCTTTTCCCTTCTCCCCTTTTCGGTCATTAATAACTAAAAAGCTGGTATCACAATAGTCAGAAGAATGACCAACTTCATCTGTGTTTTGCGTGGGGTCGTCTTTATGGTATGGTTCACATACTCACCATGACAGATGAGATGAGATCAGTATTCAGTAACGGTAGAGCACCCGAATAGCAACAGTATGCCACTTACTTCTTCAACATTTGCTGAAATATGAATGCGTAAAGTCTACATTCAGGCCAGGCACGATGGCAGACACCTGCAATCCGAGCACTCCAGGAAGCAGAGGCAGGTGGATCACTGTGAGTTCGAGGCCAGCCTGTCTACAAAGTGAGTCCAGAACAGCTAAGGCTACACAGGGAAACCCCATTTCGAAAAAAAAAAATAAAAAATAAAAAAATAAAATAAAATCTACATTTAGTTATTAACCTGTGTGTGTGTCTGTGTGTGACAGAGAGACAGGGTCTGACCTGACTGGCCTGGAACTTGCTATCTAGACTGGGCTGGTCTTAACTCACAGTGAGCTGGGATTAGGCATGTGCCACCACACCCAGCTCTTAGTAAGTCATGGAAGTCAAGAGAAGTTTCAGAAAACTGTGACATTGTTCTCAGTCTCTTGGTGTCATCTTGATATTATGTCTCATGTACTGAGCGGGGCCGTGGGCAGGAACCTTGGCAGATAAGCTGGCGCTGACAGGAAAGCACACCAGAGTCCCTTAACATTAAAGAAGATGATTTTTCTTCAGTTTATATTTATGAAAGAAAAAGTCTCTTATGCTTTCTTACAGTAAAGAATGGGCTAAAAGGTTTCAGAACAGTAAATATCTAGCCCCAGCCAGGCGGTGGTGGCACACCTGTCATCCCAGCACTTGGGAGGCAGAGGCAGGAAGATCTCTGAATTCGAGGCCAGCCTGGTCTATAAAGTGAGTCCAGGACAGCCAAGGTTACACAGAGAAAATCTTTCATGAAAAAACAAAACCAAATGTGTGTGTGTGTGTGTGTGTGTGTGTGTGTGTGTGTGTATGTACCTATTATCCCCTTGGCTAGACATGTAGATCAGAAGAGTACTTGTCCAGTATACACAAGGCCCAGGTTTCAGTCTCCAGAACCACAAAGAAAAAAAATCTAGCCCTTTGCTTGAGTGGTTTATATTACAAGCTAGCTGACACACCCTGCTTGCTTCTGTATCAATAAAGCATTTTCTCAAATGTGAGAAGAGAGGTAATGGGAGGATGGTCATCCCTCTAAAATGTCATGTTAGAGGCCCTTTATTCAGTCCACTTGGAACATGTTTTGTTCTGCGTTATCTTTTTGAGACAAGGACTCACTTTGCAACTTGTTGTGACAAAGGCTAGACCTGAATTCAGCCTCCTTTTGCCTCAGCCTCCTAGGAACTTTATTACAAGAGTGCATCTCCCACCACACCTCGCCCAGCTGTCAGCAGTGAGTCAAATGATACCTGTTTCTAGCAAGTCGGAGTCTACACCAGAGCAAAAGGATTTGAGAATACAATTGAGAGTTTCAAATTTATCCCAGCACCCTGGGAGGATCTCTGTGAGTTCGAGGCCAGCCTGATCTACAAAGTGAGTCCAGGACAACCAAAGCTACACAGAGAAACCCTGTCTCAAAAAAAAAAAAAAAAAAAAAATTAATTTTGAATTTTCTCAGTTCTTGTGAGTTTTATTTTTTGGTTACATCTCAAAAACAAGCTGGTTGAATTTTGATAAAGCATCGCCTAGCTTTATCACATATTTCAAGAAATGTTCATCATTGGGTTCCACGGACACTGGACATTCAGCCCCATTATTTTCCCATCCAGTTTTGTTTTGTTGTGTTGTGGTGACACCGTCTTCTGTAGCTCAGGCTGGCCTCGTGTAGTAGGATAATATTGAGCCTGGTCCTCCTGCTTCTACTCCAAAGTGCTGGGATTGCAGATACACACCACTGTCGGTGTCCACGGGCTGCCAGGAGGGAGCTCAGGGCATTCTAGGCAAGCACTCCTATCAGCTAGCCTCATAGCCAGGAAACCCCTTTACTTGTAAATGTCCTCCTTTTGCACAGCTCATCTCCTGTACTTTTATTTCCAGTAGGTGATTCGACACACGATGGCAAATCAGGATCAGGTGAAAAGATCAAGAAACGTGTGAAAACTCCGTATTCACTAAAGCGGTGGCGCCCATCCACCTGGGTCATCTCCACTGAACCTCTGGACTGTGAGGTCAACAACAATGGCAGTGACAGGGCAGTTCATTCTAAGTCTAGCACTGCTGTGTACCTTGCTGAGGGAGGCGCTGCCACAACCATGGTGTCTAAAGATATAGGGATGAATTGTCTGTGACATGTTTTCAAGCTTATGGAGTGAAATTATTTTTTTGCATCATTTAAACATGCAGAAGACATTAAAAAAAAAAAAAAAACTGCTTTAACCTCCTGTCAGCACCCCTTCCCACCCCTGCAACAAGGACTTGCTTTAAATAGATTTCAGCTATGCAGAAAATTTTAGCTTATGCTTCCATTTTTTTTTATTTTTTTAAGTTTTGCACTTTTGTTTAGTCTCGCTAAAGTTATATTTGTCTATTATGACCACATTATATGTGTGCTTATCAAAAGTGGTCTCAAAATATTTTTTTAAGAAAAAAGCAAAAACAGTGTATTGCTGATAATCAGTTTGGACCATTTTCTAAAGGTCATTAAAACAGAAGCAAATTAAGACAGGTTTGACTGCAATGGTGTCTGGTATCCATGTTTTATTTCTGGGCACAGACGAGTTTATATGTTGCTGTGTTTTTAAACATATTACCTGTTGGCCATCTTTTCTCTTATATTTTATTTGAATGTGCAATAGTCTGTAGAACACAGAAAGCTCTTATTAGCTCTCTTCCTAGCAGGGCACACATTCTTCCATTGTTGAAGCATTTCCCCCTTCTTGATAATACGAACATTTTCTTACTTTCTCCTTATGGAGATGCATAGACACTGTCCAAAGGGCTCCAAAAAGGACTCACCAAAACCTTTTTTGAAATGCCATTGTCTTTTAACCTTCCAAAAAAAAAAAAAGCGTTTCCTGTTTCCTTCCAGGCATTTTAATAAACATATTTGGTTCTGATTTTGGAAGTTCATAAGAGAGCATAGAACAAAGCAGAAGAAAACAAATATTAGCCTTTTCCATTTTATTTTCCTATGTATGTTCCTGTTCCATGTTCATTATTTAAGAAAGACTTTTTATCAGAGAACGTATAGAGCTAAACCTACATGGAATTCTCAAGTAGACGGGCAGGTTATATAGTGTAGTAGCTTTCATCGTCTGACCATCACAAATCAGATTACATTTCCCGTTTATAATAACTTCAGGATTCATAGTTTTGAGTTTCTAGTATCTTTTATTGTTTTCCAGCAAAGCCTGACAGCTTTATGTGAAAAACGATTCCTCTTCCCATGACCTAACACACTGTGTGGAAAGCTCATTCGACCACCACGCCAGATTCCTGTGTAGGAAGGCTTGCTGCCAAACTCAGGACTACGGGGCAGGCTGAGCTACCGTCCTCCCTCCCTAACCTAGTTCTTTGCTAATCCTGTTTTCATAGGTTCTCCCTTGCCGGCTTCACAAGATCTTTGATTGTGAAGAGCATTTATTATTTATGTGCTAGTAAAGCATGCCTTCTAGTGATGACATACCCGGAGCTTACTGTGAAGCTCCTTTTGCTTCTTTTGCCCTGAATGATCTCCAAAACAACAGTCTCTGTGTCTTTTACTAAAGCACTTTCTGTCAAATAAGGGGATTTTCCTAAACATTGTTTCCTGTCAGTTTGCAAACAGATTGTGTTTTTTCAGATTCTCAGAATTCTTAATATCCATTATCTGATTAAGTTTTAAATTTGGGGGAGGGGAGAGATAAAAAAAATTAAGTATAGATCTCCAAATTCCAGATTGCAGTTCTTATGTCGTGATGTCATTTCTTCATTTGTAATCTGTGTCCTTACCATGGTACTAGGCAGCCCACTTTCCCAGGGCACTGTCCACAACGGTTGTGACCTACTCACTCCTGTGTGAGCCTTCTTTGACCTGCCATCTGCTGTGCTTCTTTGATGGGCCACAGTTACCATTTATTCAGCTGGATTGCTGACCAGAGGTCTCAGTTCTTAGGATTAAGATTATCTACCTTGTGCCCAGGACTCTTTTCTCACTGTTGTGTTTTATTGGCCCTTCTTGTGGTTCCGATTCTTAATATTTATTTCTGTCTTCCGGCATACAGTGGTTTTCCAGATAATTACTATCTTTTGTCTGTGTGTCTTTCACTGATTTCCCTTGTCCAAATGGCTTTTAAACACATTTTAGGATTTTTGTTTTTCAGTTGTGAGAAAACTTTAAATCAAAATAAATTATATTCCTCCCATCTCCAATTTGAAACATTGAGAATAAATGACCTTTTGAGGTCCAACTGCTATTTTCCTTTCAGAAAAATTGTCTTACATTCTGATACAGTTTGTATTAGGGCCAGTCAATTGTGAATTTTCCAACAGTCCTTAATGTTTAATAATAAAATGCTTTAAAAATTAATATGCCAGATTAAAAGAAATCTGTGTGTGTAGTTCCCATCTAATGCAAATGTATTTAAAACAATTCCTTGAGTGGCTTGAAAAATAGGAAACGTAGAAAGTATAGGTCATTTAAATAAACTTTGACATCTGTAATTTACAGATGCAGAAGTCCTTTAATAAATTACTTGTTAGCTCTATTTATCTGATTCCTGAAACGGCTGAAACTGAATTCACCACAAAATTTGACACACAAAAAAATTAATTTTGAGCCGGACATGGTGGTGCACACCTGTAATCCCAGCACTCAGGGAGGCAGAGGCATCGGATCACTGTGCGTTTGAGGCCAGCCTGATCTACAAAGCAAGTACAGAACAGCCAAGACTGCACAAAGAAACCTTGTCTTGGAAAAAAAGAATTACCTTTGGGCCCTTTGAATAAAAGTCATTTAGTTTAAAAATCTTTCTCTGGTCAGTAATATAATGTTAAACGCATCATAACAGGACATCAGAGCTGTTAATCCCTTTAAGAAAGTATGAGTTGTGGGGAGGTAGTGGAGCAGTGGGAGTGCTTCCTGCCCTCCCCGGGACCCCACTCAGTTCCCAGCAGCTGCGGAGCAGCTCACAGCTTCCACGGGATCCAGTTCCCTCTTGGCCTCCACTGCGTGCACATGACCCCACCACCACATGCACACATAATTAAAAATAATGAAAGCAAATCTTAAAATCCTAATTGTATACTAGAACTAAGTAATGAAAAGAACTTGGTTTGAATTATGTATAGAATAAAACAACTTAAATAAGAATCCTATAAAAAAATTTAGTGTAATTTAAAAATTTTCCGGTGTAATTTAAAAAACACTGTTAATGTAGGAATTTATGAAAAGACATGCTGAAAACTGGCATGTACATATACTGTTTTTTCATCTTCAGAGCAACCATATTACAATTAATATTCATAGTTTACAAACAAGGAAATACAAATTAGAGGAGATAATTAACTTTGTCCCAGTTTGATATCCAGACAGACCTAGGATTTTACCCTGGGTCTGTCACTCATGTCTCTTTCATACAGCACAGTCTATGTTCTTCAGTTTATAGTGGTGAGCCTCGCCTTTGATGCTGAGCCATCTCTGCAGCTGGACGGTCCACGTTCTTTATGAAAGGATGTGTAATAACTGTAGTAACTGTCCTCCAGCAGATCTGTGGTTTCTGGGCAAGCCAAACCCGGTCCCTTAATGGTCTTAGAAGTTGGGTAAACATAGTGAGGCCTGTAATCATTGCTTAACAGTTACTAATTCAATGCAAAATTAAAGTCTCCTAATGTCCTTATATTGCAGAACTAAAGTAAAATTTAAGAGAAAAGTGAAGGTAGCTGTGGGAACAGAGACTTCCTAAAGTGATTCCATACCAGATTTGGAAAAAATAGTTTAATATAAAAATTCAGTCTTCTCAATCCTTTGACTCCACCTTTAAAATTCCTGCTTTAACAGTGTTATAAAACTTGTTAATCCAGAGAACTAAATACCTTGTGGAAACAATACAAGATTAATTCCCTTTTTATAAGGCAGGCCAGTGTGGCTTCCTCACATGAGTATATTTGTTCCCGAAGCTGTGTTGGTTCTAAATGAGAAAACGGAGAGGGAACTCTGAAATAGTCTATCAGTGGAAATTACCACAGATTTTGGCAAGTATTTTTTATTTAAATTAGTTCCAAGTGTGACTTGGAACACCTGATAGGCTGCAGCTGTTGTGCTGCACTTTCAGTCTCTGTTAATTAGTCATTTAACATAGAAAAATTCAGTAAACATTTGTTTCCTGTTTCTGTGTGTATGGACATTCACTCACTTCTGGAAGTTGATACTGTATTATATTTTATATCATGTTTTATAAACCTACGTGTATATTCTTACATGACTGTCCACAGGTTTTTAAAAATACATAATTACCTTATATTCTTAACCCCTTAAAAGATAGATTCTGCACACATTCTAGCTGACATTCCAGACCTGTCGTTCTAGAAAGTGTGTGCCCCCCCCCCCCCCCCGCCCCAGGAATCTCTTCTAGGCTGTGATAATTTCCAGTATTCACACCCTTAACTAGCAGTGGGTTGTAGTGTTTGGGGGTTTTTGTTTGTTTGTTTTTTAGTTTTGAGCTATGTAAACTTCATCCAAAAACTACCTTACATGATCTCTTTCTGACTATGCTCTGTATGTCAGTCTGGCTTTCTGAGCTACAAGGTTATTAGCAAAAGGCCTTTCTGCAAGTGTCCACATTCACACGGGAGGAAATCCCTTGTGCCCAAAGAGGTGTTAGCGCCTGCAGGTCCTCTCTTCAGGCCCCTCATGGTTTAGAGCTGACTGGCCCTCCACTGTCTGACTTGCAGTTTTCTTCATTCCTGTTCTGTCTCTCTTGCTTTGTTTGGAGTCTGTTTCTCGTACCAAGTAGGGAAAAGAGGATAGATGATCATACTCTATAAAGCTCTTTGGTCAGCTTCAGGCTTCTCAGTTAACACTTCAGTTCTACAGATAAAATTATTCCACTTCCTTTAGGGTTTTTTTTTTCCTCCTCAAACCTATTTTAATTACTTTATTTATATTTAAGAGCACATAAAAGTTATATTCAAATTAATTACTTCAGTTAATTTATAGCACAATAGTTGGATAGAATTGAGAATAAAGATATTACCATTTGATAATGGATTTAGTCATAAGACCACCTGAAAGTCAGCACTTAATTTTTGTATTATCTAACATTTTCTACTAAAGTGTATTTTATGATTTTATATCTGCACAGATATAACTAAAAAGCCATGCATACATAGTTGTGTATCATTTTTCATTAAACTCTAACCTATGTTACAGTGAGTTTTAGTATTATGATTGAGCCACAACAAATATTGTACATTTCTCTTTATCAGATACTGTATTAAACACTAAATGCAAAATTAACTTTCAAAAGGAGACCCTACAAAAATCAGGTATTATCCATGGATATTTTTGTATTTTTGTAGACCACTTTTGAAATGCTTACATTGTTTTTGCAGCATAGACTGGACTAAAACAATTTTCATTTTAACTTTTAAGTAATTAAGATTGGGTGTTTGCATAGAAAGGAAATCTTTAAAATTTATCTCATAGCGCGTAGATTTGAAAATAAGTATTTGAGAAGCTATCCTATGTGTTAAGTTTATGCCCGAAATAAATCTATTAAATCTTTTTAAAAATTCTAATTTTGTTATTACTGAAGTTTGTGGTGTTTCTAGCGAACGTTGTAAACATACACATTCATTTGTAATACTTAGTTTGCAGCCCATATTAAAATCTGGAGCAGAAAGAATCTTTAGAACTAAATTGCTTCATTAGGATGTCCAGTTTGTAACTGAATTTTAAAGAAAATTGACTGTACTTGAAATTACAACTTGACTGGTTTTTTTCCTTTTTAAAAGGTTTTCCCCCTCATTTTGTTTGTGTTTTAAATTTCAGAAACATCTTGAGGTTTAGAATCACTTCTAGACATAGTATTACTTAAAAACTCAGGGCCCCTTTCATCCATCTGTTTGTACACTGAAAAGTTCAGTTGCCAGCCAACAAGCAATTAGGTCTAGTTGAATATTAAAAAGTATGTTGCATAGAAATGTTTCATCATATTATTTGACCTAATTCACATCAACATGATACTTGATTTCATTAATCATGAAAACTTGCCCAGTTCTGTAATTACTGAATAGAAGGAATGACTCAACTAATTGGCCACAAGTTACAGCAGATTTAAGCCTTGGATTTAAAGCACTGGCTTTAACACTTCTGTCCTTGCTTCTGTGCTTATCCCTGATGGGGCAAATGTTCCATTCTGTTTTGTTCTTTAATGGCAGAGCTTAGGAAGGGTAATTCTGAGCTAGAATTATCTAAAGAGATAATTAGCATCATAGGACTTTCTGAAAGTGAGCTGATGGCTGCAGCTTTAGTGACCGCTCGAAGGCTTTGAGAAGGTAAGCTGTGGTGACCAGCTTTCCACACTGATCAGAGCCAAACAGTTTTTCTTCGAGTCAGACAGACTCAAGCTCTACTTGGTCTGCTGTATGTTTAAACCTTAGCAGTGAAGTTTTTGTAATCAAGTCTCTTGTCTCAGGCTCCCTACCTTGTTATCAGTCTTAAGTATACAAAAGAAACATTTGTAAAGATGTGTAAGAGTAAGAAAACTAATGATTTAAAAAAATGCAATTCAGAGCAGTTAGGTTTCAATTTAATATTAAGTTGCTTCACTTTTGTGGCTATTTTTTTCCTGGTAACATTTATTTATTTAAGCAATGTTGTATGCCTTGTCTTCATTTTTATAGAGATTGTATTGTAAAAGTGTTTGTGTAAGCTGGAATCATCCTTAATTTTCTGTTGCTAATTTTTCAAATGAATTTACATGGATAACTGTAAAATACACTAACTCTTAGTATGTTATAGCTGAAACATGGAGATGTGTAGCTGCCGTGCTTTTTCTGAGTGGACAGGAGAAACACAAGCTACCGAGTATTCATTTCTGAGGGGCTTTAGAGAAAGCAAGGCTGACAATACAGGCACTTCCTCAGAACCCTCTTTCTTGTTAACGGGTATCTTTTGTTGGTGTGTTTTGCTCTTACATTACAGCTAGAATATCGTGTGTGAAATTTATGAGTAATTTCAGTTATTTTGCTTTTGTACAAGCCATCTGAGACCTTGCTATGCTGTATAAGCTGTGTTTGATGGAGCAGTGTGAGTATGAAATAAAGCAGATCACTTTCCTTTTGTATTATCTATGGATGCCACTATGAACGCTGACGTTAAGCCACTAAAGAGTTTTCTATGAATAAGTGTAAGTAAATGCTTTGATATATATAAACCTAAATAAAAAGATTGTATTGAGACAGAGACATTGGCAAAGGAAGTTTTAAGGCAGTTCTTTAGGTTTAAAAAGGCTTGCTGTAAAATGGTGCATTATTCCATTTATTAAAGATCATATTAATGACAACAGTAAGTGTATTTTTTTTATTTTTTGAAGTCTCCAAAAGTTGTTACTAATAAGATATTGTAGAAACTTTATAGAAGTCAGTACATGCTCTCTCTAACATGACTTTTATAACTTGTAATACAAAAAAAAAAAAAAATCAACTGCAATTAGAATAGCTGCTTCTTTCTACCTGTTTACAATACGCCAAACACCATGTTGCTTATTTTACATACAGTTGACAGTTTTCACAACTGTCTTACAAATGTGTTCTCTCTCTCTCTCTTTTGAAGAAACAGAAGGTCAGGAAATTTAAATACTTTATTCAAGCCACAGAGCTGGTTAAGTGAAAAATGAAATCCCCGTAAATGCAATTTTACTTTGCCTTGAACTACACCTTTTGAGCTTTGCTTGTAGCAAGGAAAACTCATGAACAGAAATAAAGTTTGTTTGGTGGTAGACATGTGGCCAAGAACAAAGTGATTGAAGAGTATCCAAAGCCACAGGTACCCAACTCCTCTGCTCCCCGAATATTGTTTTGGTGCCCAAGTTGCTAAGTTTGGTTACATCCTTGTGTTTTTAGGAAATTTCCTCTTCCTCCTACAGTGTCTTTCTGTGTTGCCCTGCTTCTGCCTCCAGAGTAACTGGTAGTGGGAGCTCCTACTACCATAACAGCTTGAACACTTGCTTAAATGGAACGTGTGCTTGGGGAGGGCAGCAGCACATTGTATGTCTCTAGATGAATTCAGTGCGTGTCCTAGGCTAGGTGTCCTGCAGTGGAATCTTGTGTGCGTGCATGCATCGTGCATGCATGTGTGTGTGTGTGTGTAGCAAGCATGTTCAAGAGATGTGTGCTTTTTACCCAGCCAAATGCCGAGATAATTTTTGCTGGAAGAACAAATGTGGCCTGCTCGCGCAGGCCCTGTTGTAATCTGGAGTGATGTTTAGGGGTCATGAATTTGAGGTGACGTTTTCATTTTGGCTGTAGTTCACATGTTACAGGGCACTATTGCAGTTCCCTCAGAGCCTTCTGTGTGCTGTTTAAGATGATAACTGCATGTCCTTAGAGGAAATGTGGGAAACGCTTGTAATAATGACCCATTGACTCTTTTATTTGTTTAAGTTTTACTCATTTTCATTTTATGGGCATTGGTGTTTTGCCTGCATGTGAGGGTGTCGAATTCTCTGGAACTGGAGTTACAGACAGTTGTGAGCTGCCATGTGGGTGCTGGGAATTGAACCCCAGTCCTCTGGAAGAGCAGCCAGGGGTCTTAACCACTGAGCCATCCCTGTAGCTCCCAATGAACCTTTTAATGATGTACCAAAAGTAAAATTATTCTCATTTAGGCATATCTGCTGTTTCCACAGCGTATACTCCTCTCTGCAAGGAGCTACCTTCAGCCAGTGATTAATCTTTTCATTCTATAACGTTTTTTAGATTAAAGACCAAATCCTATATTCTTTTTATTGGTACAATTTATTTTTCAGAATTGAAAAGATGGACTGAGAGATAATAAAGCTATGCTGTAACTCCCCCAGGAGGAGAGGGCTCATGGTGGTGTTGACTTTTCCTAGGAGACACATGGGGATGCCTGTTTGCACTGATAGGACACTTAGCTGACCAAAGGAGAGACTCTGTCCAAGCGCAGCTTGATAAACCTGTGAGTTCTTGGTCATCCATCCAGATGGGTGGCTCATAAGCAGGTCCTTGACTGAGCTCCCAGACAACCTGGAAAGCTGCATCGCTGGAGCTCCCCTCGGGTAACCTGAGGCCACCCGCAGAGTGGATCTCAGGCTCTGGGGCCTTCTCCCCCAGCCTTCCTCCGTGGACCGCCAACAGTGTCATTACCGTTGCCATAGACTTAGCTGTTAATGTGTTGCTTTATTTTTTGCCATGACAATGGCAGTGGTCACCATCGAAACCTCTATTCCATGCTGGTCCATGGTTATGTCACAAGAGGAAGAAAAGACTATGTATAACACAACATCCAAAATGGTTACCTCCAAACAGGGAGATAAAAAAATGCCCAAATAAATGGTAAACTGTGTTTACAGAATGTGTTAAAAAAAAAAGGAAAACTTCAGCTGCAGAAATGATTATTGAAAGGATAAGATTTATTTCAGCAGGAAAGGTAAAGGCAGTATATTTGGGGTTGCAGCTGTAAGAAGATGCATTGGAAATAGCAGCAGAGTAAGTAGACTGAAATCTTTGAAAGCCAGTTCCATGCGTTTAGACACTCTGTTATAGGAGACAGGGAGAAGAGCTTTCTGAAGAAAAAGGGACTCACGGTTGGACACTGTATAAGTGTGGGCTGCCAGGTATGTAAAGCAGATCAGGAAGAATGATAGTCCTGGTTTCCTTTGGGATCACTGGGCCCCTTTAAAGGAACATTAAGAAAAAAAAAAATGGAAGTCAGGTGGTGACGGTGACACACACCTTTAATCACAGCACTCAGGAGACAGAGGCAGACCTAGTTTACTGAGTGGATTCCAGGATAGCCAGGGCTCTGCAGAGAAACACTGTCTCAATAACAACAAAAAAAGACACCAGACATTAACCTCCGGCTTACACACCCATACACACACACACACACACACACCAGCAAAAAGTAGGATTAAATCTGTTAAATGGAACGACAGAAAGCTGGTGATGACACAGCTGTGACTCCGGAGGGGCTTGTGTGCAGGTCTGGATTCAGCCTGAGAGGCAGTGAAGGGTTGTAGTCGGCAGGTCTCAAAGCGGCTAAGCCCCTTTGTAGTGCAGGGAACAGGCGGAGAGGATGGGAACTGCATAGAGTCATGCAGACAAGCCCTGGCAAGAGGTAATGAGAACCCGCACCGCACCTGGTGAGTCAGGGAGCAGAGTCGGCAAGGCAAAAGGGACCCGGAGTCTGCGTGCTCGGTAGGCCAGGGAATGATTGTCCTCACCCTCACACAGGCGAGAGAGACCTCAGAACGCTCGGGTGACAGGCTACCTTGTGAAGTTTGGGTATATTAAATCCTGTTATGAAATCATACGTTCAGATTTTTGGCTCTAAACATGCTTTCCTGAGTAAGGCATATAGAAAGTCAGCTTGTTTTCAGAAGGTCCATTTTTTGTAGGTGAATGCCTTGATCACTTACCTTGATTCACATAGTTCATTAGGGTATTGGAGTTCGGAGGGGGGGGGGGCAGCTCTATTCTTACCCTATTTAAAAAAAATTTTTTTTCTTAAAGAACAGCCTTAAATTGGGATTGGTGGCACATGACAACAACCTCAGCCCTCGGATGCTGAAATACGTCTGTCAGAAAAAAATCAAGGCCAGCAGCCGGAGCTACATGGCAAAACTGCTTCAAAAAATCAAATCCAAAAAAGGCAGGTGGTGGGGGCACACACCTTTAATCCCAACAGAGGCTGACGGACTTCTGAGTTCAAAGCCAGTGTGGTCTACAGAGTGAGTTCCAGGACAGCCAGGGCCACACAGAGAAACCTTGGCTCCAAAAACCAAAACAAAAAAAGAAGGGAGCTGGCTGTCCACACCTGATGGCTGCATCCAGATTCCTTGGTAGGAGAGAGTCAGCACTCTGGAGTTGACCTCTGATGTCTGTGCGTTGTGGTGTGCCTCTCCCCACCACACTGAACTTTTTTTTTTTTTTTTTTTTTTAATTTGAAAGTGGGTCAGAGCACCTTAAAAAGAACAGCAAGGCTTGGCAGGTGTGACTCAGTTGTAGACAAGCCCATTGTGTGCATGAGGCCACAGAGGAATAAGGCAAAGGAAGTTGTCATGAAGTGGAGAAGGTGCCATCCAGCTTCCTCCCCTAGCCTTCCCGCCTCCCCTCCTCACTGGGAAGGGAAAAACTCTATTCAAGGGAACAAACAGCCTTTGAATGCTTTTGGGTTGGCTTTTTGCTTTGTGATAAATGGAACAGAAAAAAAATGAAGTTTTCCTTTTTTAACATTTCCAGTACATTTTAACTATCATGACATCATATGTGATGTCATGGAAAATATGCTTCAATTCCTAAGAGGGAAATACTTAAGAAAATACATTATTGTCTTTAGACATCATGCAGAAATTCAGAAATAACCCAGATCTGGAAACTGTATGCATTGCTTCATTGCATGCAGGCAAGGCAGCCATACAACATAAAATCTTGTTTAAAAAGAAACCTTTTTACTTCTAGAAAAGTAATTTTCAAAAATGGCTATAGTGTTTGAAGACCTATAATCCTAACACTTGGGAGACTGAAGCAGAAATAGCAAGTTTGGCATAATCTGGGAAACACAGCAAGACATTGTTGAAAACTCTAAGATGTTTGCTCTCATAACACCGGATTAAAGCTGAAAGGAACCAGCTCCACTTCAGGAATGATGGCTTGACCACAATATCAACACAGGAGATGTCTTTAGGTCGATGGAAGGCCAACCCGTACTTCATCTGTTACTAACCTGTGAAGAAAAAGACACATACAAAAAGGGCAGCCTCTCAGCATCTCCTAGTGGCTTGTGTCCTTCCACAGCTTCTAGAATATGTGCCAGGAGAGATGCTTATTCTCTTGAAACACTACCTTAGTGAAAAGCTACAGTGTCGGGGCTAGAGAGATGGCTCAGAAGAGAAGAGCACTTCCAGGGGACCTGAGTTCAATTCCGGGCAACCACATGGTGGCTCACAACCATCTATACTAAGGATCTGATGCCCTCTTCTGGTACACAGGTGTACATGCAGACAGACATTGCATAAATAAATCAAGAGAGAGGAGGGAGGGGGGCTACAGTGTCTGCAGTGGGGGGAAAAGAGACAAGATAAATAAAACTACTATTTTTGCAAGAGCTAAGAGGTGATGATGGAATGCTTGCCTGGTGTGTGTGAGGCCCTGGGCTCACCATCCCCTGACCACAGAGGAGAAGTAAAAAGACTGTACGTCTGCCTTCTTAACTCTTACTGGTCTTAGTTGTGTTTGAAAACTCTACGGTGAGGACTGGTCCTCCCTCCAGGCAGTTGTACCAGACCACTAGGTTTAATAGCTTCAGCCTGAACTTCCCATTTCTGTACCCGTGGTGGCCCCACACATTTCCAACTCTGCCTCCCCTCACTACTCCTCTGAAGCTTGTGTTTGGTTGGTTGATTGATTGGTTGGTTGTCTGGTTGCTTGCTTGCTTGGTTTTTTCAGACTGGGTTTCTCTGTGTAGCCCTGGCTGCCCTGGAACTTGCCCTGTAGATCAGGCTGGCCTTGAACTCAGAGATCCACCTGCCTCTGTCTCCCCAAGTGCTGGGATCAGAGGTATGTGCCACCACGACCCCGCTCTTCACTGGAGCCTTTTGTAGGCAGGAGAGTCCCACCAGTTTTCTGTCTCTGCAATAATAACGTTCAATTGACTGCTGTGCTAATGCCAAAATACTATTCTTTTCATTTTAAAAATATGTTTTAGCTGGGCACAGTGGTGCACGCCTGTAATTGCAGCGCTTGGGGAGGTGGAGGCAGAGGCAGGTGGGTCTCCGTGAGTTCAAGTCCAGCCTGGTCTACAAAGGAAGTTCAGGACAGCCAAGGCTACACAGAGAAACCCTGTCTTGGAAAAAAATAGTTTTCATTTAGCCTCTATTAATCTGGCTTCTTGGGCTGGAGACGGAGGTCAGTGGTGGAGTGTTTGCCTGGCAAGTTCAAGTCCCAGTGCCACCTAAACACGTACATACATGCCCATATGAGTCAGCCAACAGTTCTTCCCGGTTATGCTGGGTGCTGCAAAGCAACCTAGCTGCAGGTCGTTTGTGAGTCAGGGTATGTGGCTTTTTGTTGTTTTGTTTTGTTTTTTTGGTGTTAAGTTGGACAGAATGATCAGCACTGAAGGAAAATGTGGCTGTGATGTGTGTATATTTACACACTGTGCTACGCACAGACTGCACCCAGCTTTATTTCAAATGCCTTTATTTTACCTTTTATTATTTATTCTACATTTTATTATTATCATTTTTGCTTTTTTTCTCATCTTATTTAGTAAAATGGGAAATCATTCAAAATCAGCCATGGATGTAGGAAAAGAAGGATTCTCTTCAGTTGGGACACCCAGTAGTGATCTGTGAATTCCAGGCCTGACACCCTTCCTGAGACAGCTTTACAAGATGTCTTCATTGAAAATCAGCTACCTCCAGGTGGTGGTCCTGAAACAGTAGCAGCAAGTCTGTGTGCCGGCTGACCGCTAGGCGGCGCGCCTGGCTCATGTGCGCTTGGTTCAGGAGCGCCTGGTTCAGGAGCGCTTTCCTTTCAAAGATTATTCTGCTTGTAATGTTCTTTCTTTCTTTCTTTCTTTCTTTCTTTCTTTCTTTCTTTCTTTCTTTCTTTCTTTCTTTCTTTCTTTCTTTCTTTCTTTCTTTCTTTCTCTTTTTTCTTTTTCTTTCTTTCTCTTTCTTTCTTTTCTTCTTTCTTTCTTTTCTTTTCTTTTTTTTTTTTTTTGAGACAGGGTTTCTCTGTGTAGCCTTGGCTGTCCTGTCCCAGCGGGCCCCACTGTGTCGGGCTCGGCTGATTTTTGAGAGCCCCCCACCCCCCGCTTGCTGATGCTCACATAAAGAATACCAAATTTCCTGGTGCTGGTTTATGGTGCTAGGAATGAACCTGAGGTCCGTGTTTTGATGAATCAGGCACTCAATAACTCAGCTATATTTCCAGCCCCAAATGTTTATTTTTTGGCTTAAGATAATCCATTTGGGGATAGGATAATAATTATTTTTGTCTCTTTTTTTTCTTTTTCACTAGTCAATCCTCTTGAATGTGTAATGCATCCTATTCACACGCAGGTTTCAGAGAACAGAGAAGCGGGTAACAGCAGTAGCCCACGGAAAGGAGAAAGGTGAAGAAGAAAGATCAAGCAAGCTGCCGTGCTTCAAAGTAGGTGGCTGGCTCTCCTGCCGTCCTCTGGGCTTCTGTGTTCGTGTGATGTCTGGAATAAAGGTTTTTGGAGCAGGTACAAACTTAAAGCTTACAAAGGCTTGGGAGTAACATAAATGAATAAATATTGTAGAGTGTAACTCAGGAGAATTACACTGGTTTGGGAAAATCCAGGCCCTACATATAAAAAACATTCATATAAAAACAAATTTCAGATATTTTGCAGACCAAACAAAACACAGCTGGCCATTTCACCCATGTGCTCAATCACACTGGTCTCCTCCTAGAGAAACTAGTGAACACTAAAGTCTTCACGCTTACGTGTCACATACGTAAATGACACAGAAAATCAAAATCCTTAAGAGGATTCTAGAACAAACATGATGTGCTGACATTCTAAGAATCCCATCCAAGCTGAAACCAAGAGCCCAGGTTCTGGTGTCCTAGCTGAATTCTTCAAATCTGTCGTGGGTTGGGAAACAGAAAGCATGCCCTTGTTAAGTTTTCTTTGTGGGTTAGAAGTCGCTACTGGCTGAGCCAGATCCAAGTGGAGACACATTTAAGGTGTCTTGTTTTACCAGGAGCCCTGTGTCTTCATAAGTTAATGCCTCAAGCATTCTGCTGCAGAAACAGAGAGCTGGCTGGCAATCACTATTCAGTGATGTGCGTGCGTGCGTGCGTGCATGTGTGTGTGTGTGTGTGTGTGTGTGTGTGTGTGTGTGTGTGTGTGCATGCATGCATGTTTCCATATCAGGCTGTGTGCAGGTGTAGGTGTATGTTTGGGTGTACATCAACGGGCAGCTAAGAGAACTACCTTGGTGTCATTCTTCCAGAGCCATCTGCCTGGTTTTATTGTTTGTTTGTTGTTTTTGTTTTTGAGACAGGGTTTCTCTGTGTAGCCTTGGCTGTCCTGGACTCCCTTTGTAGACCAGGCTGGCCTCGAACTCACAGAGATCCGCCTGCCTCCGCCTCCCCAAGTGCTGGGATGACAGGGGTGCACCACCAGGCCTGGCCATTATTCTTCTGCATGTGTGTATGTTTTTTTTTTTTTCTTTTACATTTAATTTGAGTGTGTCTGGGGGTGGGGAGAAAGGGGTGCAAACATGCTACAGAGAAGCCATGGAGGGAAGGATGACTGTGGGAGCCTCATCTCCTCCCATGAGGATCTCAGGGCTCTAGCTCAGGTTGTCAGGTTTGGTGTCAGTCACCTTTACCTTCTGAGTCGCGGCCCACCTTACTTTCTGAGGCAGGGTCTCGCTGGCTGCTGGTTGTCCTGCAGGCTAGCTAGGTTGGCTGGCCAGCAAGCCCCCGAGGAATGGCTCTCCTGCCTCTGCCACCCCAGCTGGGATTACAGACGCACACCATCACACCCAGCTCTTTTTCCTGAGTTCTGAGGACTGTGGTCTTCATCCTTTTTAAATTTTTGTTTGTTTGTTTGTTTCTGTTTTTAAAGACAGAGTTTCTCTGTGTAGCCCTGGCTGTCCAGGGCTCCCTTTGTAGGCCAAGCTGGCCTTGAACTCACAGAGATCTGCCTGCCCCTGCCTCCCAGATGTGCGCAGATGTGCACAGATGTATGCCGTTTTGACTGGCTCTGGTCTTCATTCTTGCAAGACAGGAGCTACCTGCTCAGCCCCGTTCAGAATACTGGTGCATATGTCATTTTAAAGCAGAAAGAAAAAAAAAAAAAATTGAGGCAGTCTCTGCGTAGTCCTGGCTATTCTGGAACTTGCTCTATAGGTCAGGCTGGCCTGGAACTCACAGAGATCCGCCTGCCTCTGCCTCTGCTGGCGCTAAGTGTGCTGCACCATGCCAGGCCCTTAGGATAGAGCTCCAAAGCAGGGGTAAAAAAATACTGCAGTAGCCAGAGACTACTTCCTCAAAAAAAATTATAGTCAATTTTTAAAAGCCCTCTAAAACCCCGATTTGTTTATAAATGATTTGCACAGGACCTGGGTAAACTTTGATATATTTCTGCCAAATGCTAGGGTTCTGTGAAAGACCTTTTCCGATGTCTTAGAAATTGTAAATTTTGGGCTGGGGAGATGGCTTTGCTGGCCAAAGTGCCTACTGTGCAAGCCTAATGACCCGAGTTCTGGTCCCAGGAACCCATGTAAAAGCCAGACTCGGTGTCCCATGTCTGTATGTAGTTCAAGTACTCCTAAGACAAAATGGGAGGAAGGCCACAGGCCAGCTAGTCGGGAGTACACAGCGCAGGCGCAAACGAGAGAGACCTAGCCTTGAAGTTGGAAGGTAAGGCCTGGCAGCCAGGGTTGTCTGTACTTCACTTAATGTGACATAGCACACACGTGCCCCTCCCCCAGATATACACAGACATCCATGCACAAAAATAAATCATAGTTTACATTTCATCGTGAAACTCTATGAAGCCATGAGATCGTGTTAAAGTCTGCATTTAGGCTAAGCTCTTCTGGGAAGGACAGATCTGTAGGTTTTCCACCTAGTTCAAACCTCAGCGCTGGACCTACATGTACACTGTGCTCACAGATACTGATAATCAGAAAGAAAACATGACAGGGCTACGGGGAAGATGGCTCAACGGATGAAGGTACTTGTTTCCAATTCTGAGCTTGAATCCTGGGACCCACATAGTAGGAAGAGAGCACAAACTCACACAAGTTGTCCTTTGACCTTCATATGGAGGTCTTGGTACCTGTGTGCTAGAGGGCACAACTCACAATAAACAAATGTAATAAAAGAGAAAACATTACAAGCATCAGGTGTGGTGGCACACGCCTGTAATCTCAGCACTCAGGGAGGTGGAGGCAGGCAGATGGATGTGAGTTGGAGGCCATCCTGTTCTATAAAGTAAGTCCAGGACAGCCAAGGCTACACAGAGAAACCCTATCTCAAAAAAAAAAAAAAAAGAAAAGAAAAAAAAAATCAGCCCATTTGAGCTAGGCATGTGCACATGCCTTTGGGAGGCAGCGGCATGAGGAATCTCTGAGTCTGAGCCAGCCTGGTCTACATGGTGAATTCTAGGATAGCAAGGACTACGTAGTGAGACTCTGCCTCTAAGGACAAAAAAAGAAAAAAACCAGCCCATTTGCAAACTCCACTTTCTTGTTTTATAGAGGTTTCCCTAAAGCACAAGATCAAGAAAAGCGGAAAGGAAAGTCATTCTGGATTGGGGGGTGGGGAATGAGACAAAGGGTTTCAAGTCAGCCGTGTGGAGAGGCTCAGAGAGAGGAGGCCTGCAGAAACTCTGGCTCTAGGCTAGCCCCTGGCTTTAAGACAAAGCAAGCCAGAGCAGTGTGGGGCTCTGGGAAGCCGGCCAAGACTGTCCCTGCCCTTCAGCTCCATAGACTCAGTGGTCGCCTTTCCCCAGCACAGTTTCTACCTGCTTCTATCTCTCTGCTGCTTACAGTTGCCTCTGCCAAAGAAAACAGTGGTGATAGGCTCTTTTTAAAACTAGGGGAATTTCTCCACACGGTGTTTTTCTTCTCCAAGCTGTGAAATCCTTCTGATTAGCCTTTTTCCACACAGTTTTTATGAGACCAAAGTGTGAGGGTCTTCCAAAGGTGTGTCGTACACGAAAGAACATCCAGGTGTGCCACTGAAAATAGATCTGCTGCCCGAAAAACCAGCTTTACACACGGACTGTTCACCAATATGTCCCTTTTAATAAGCTCTTCTCTGGTACAAGCAGTCTTTTCAGTAGGGCACTTAGCATGCAAATGAGCATGTTCTGGTACAATGTGAGACGGCGAGAAGAAAACTGAGCGACGCGGGGATGTGAGAGCTGCCAACTTCATCGAAAGCAACAACCTGCCTCCTGCCAGGTAATGCCACCCCACCTGCCGGTGGCTTTTAGTGGTTGTTTGTTTCTGTTTTGTTTTGTTTTTTGAAACGAGGTTTCTCTATCTCCCTAGCTGGAACTCAGGCTGGAACTCAGAGATCTGCCTGCCTCTGCCTCCTGAGTGCTGGGATTAAAGGTAAGAACTACCACGGCCCCTGTATCTTTCTTAATAAATCCCCATGCAAGAGTAAAACATAAAGGGCCCCATTTGTGATCCTCTACAGCCAGTTAAACCTCACTCCAAATGGTTTAGTGGGAAAACAGAATTAGGCGTGCCACTTAAAAAGGGAAACATCCACTTTAATATCATTTTCCTTTATATCCCAGAACTTTTAACACACTTTAGACTTTGACATCTCAGAATGAGAGAGAGAGGGATGAAGGGAGGGAGGGAAAGAGAGAGGGAGGGGAAAGACAGTGAATCAGAAAGACAAATCTTGGAAAGTGAGAGCAGCACATCGAGTTCATAAAGCTCAGAGCCCTGATCCCCTTTGACCCCAGAGCACGGGAAAGCTGCATTTCAAGTACACTGTTACCCAGAAGTTTGAGAGGTACCGCATAGGGAACTCACTGTCCTGGACACAGAGCAGGCTACTGTCACAGGGAAGGGGGTGGGACTGAGCAGGCTGCCCCAGAGGCTGAGCTGGAGCTCCCAGCCTCTGTCATCCCCCTGTCTGGCCAGTGCATGAACCTGCATTTCTTAGATGAGCGAGTGGCTCATGTCACAGCGTTTAGAGCATTTCTCCCACAGCCCCACCCCAAACCCAGGGCTCCCCGACTCGCTGTATTCTAACCTTAAGCTATAGCCTAGTCTGGGCATTTTTAAACTGTTGATTTGTCTTCGTGGTCTAGGTTAAACCTTGCATTTGTTGCCATATTGTGGGTATGTCTGTCTTTAAGGAGAAAAAAAGAAAGGAAGGAAATGAATTGATCTTGCTTCTTGTACATAAAGTCTTGTACATATGGCTGTTGTTAATTTATTAGCATATGTATGTATCACGAATGTATGTATGCATGCATTTGTCATGTGTATACATCTTCCTGTGTGCGGTTTTGGGGTACACATACAGTTGCTTTCCTCAATCACGCCCATCTTTTTTTTTTTTTTGAGGTCTCACTGAACCTGGAGGTTGCCAGTCTGACTAAGCCAACAAGTTCCAGGGATCTCCCCGCCTCCACCGTCCCAGCCTGGAATTACAGGCCCACATGGCTGACCACATCAGCTTTTTCGTGAGTGTGCTGGAGATCCGAACTCAGGGCCTTATCCGTGGTGGTGGCTGGATTGACTAAGCCGCCCGCCTAGTCCTGTTGGTGTGCACTAGGTGTAAGAGATATATTTGGTTTCCGTGCCTCTGCAGACTATTCTTTGGCCACACTCACCGCTACCTACCATCCTGTTTCCACCACCCTGGTTGTGTTGTTTTGGTTTGGCTTCTTGTTTTTGTGAGACAGACACAGCCTTATGTCCCCAAGTGGGTCTAGAACTGACTGCTCAGCACTCAGCCTCCATCTCAGCCCCCCAGAGCTGGGAGGAAAAGGCATGTATCTCCACTCCTGTCCCGCCCAGGTGTTTTGAGATTGAACTCTTATCAATCAATTAATATACTTTTATTTTACTTTAAATCTTCTCTCTCTTTCTATCTCCCTCTCCCCCTCTTGGTTTTTCAAGACAGAGTTTCTCTGTGTAGCCTTGGCTGTCCTGGACTTGCTTTGTAGACCATGCTGGCCTCAAACTCACAGAGATCCACCTGCCTCTGCCTCTCTGAGTGCTGGGATTACAGGTATGTCTCACTGCACCCAGTTTAAATCTTTTCTCTTTTTTTTAATTTATTTAATTTTATTTTATGTGCATTAGTGTGAAGGTGTCAGATCCTGTGGAATTGGGGTTATAGACAATTGTGCGCTGCCATGTGGGTGCTGGGAATTGAACCTGGGTCCTTTGGAAGAGCAGACAGTGCTCTTAACCACTGGGCCATCTCTCCAGCCCCCTAAATCTTTTCTCAAATGGACTAATTCATACATTAAGCAGCTACTTTTTAAGTACCTGTCCTTGTTTTATAGCTAACATGTTTGAGACCCAGGACGGGTCATTTTATAGCTTTCTTCTATAAAATTTATTTATTTAGAGACAAGGTCTCACTGCATAGCCATGACTAGCCTGGAACTTGCTATGTAGACCAGGCTATCCTGGAATTCACAGTAACCTGCTTGTTTCTGCTTCCCAAGTGCTGGGATTAAAAGTATACACCACTGAGCCAAGCTATTTTGAACTTATACTGGACATTTATTTTTGTTGTTGTTTATTGAGTGGAGTGGTTTTTGTTTATTTGTGTTCATGGGTTTTTTTTTTAAAGAGTGTTTTAAAAATGTTTATGAGTGTCTTATCTGCATGTACACCACATGCGTGCAGTACCCTCAGACATAAGAAGGCATCGGGTCCTCTTGAATTGGGGTTACAGAGAGTCTCATCTGTCCTATGGATGCTCTGAGTCTCGCAGAGGTCCCCTGCAAGAGCTCTAAGTGCTCTGAACCACTGAGCCACCTCACCAGCCCCTGCACTGCCATTATTATATATATAATATATAACATTATTATAATATTATTATTATTTCTGGGTGGTGATAGCAGCAGAGGCAGCAGGCACACACCTGTAATCCCAGCACTCACTCGAGAGGCAGAGGCAGGAGGATCTCTGAGTTCAAGGCCAGACTGGTCTACAGAGTGAGTTCCAGGACAGCCAAGGCTACAGAGAGAAACCCTGTTTCAAAAACCAAAATACATAAATGCATACATACTATTGGGACTCACTGGCCTAAAACTCATGGGCAGTCCTTCTCCTTATCCATCCAAGTGCCAGAATTACAAGTGTGAGCCACAATGTCCACCTAACTGGGACCTCACTGACATAATTTGCAATTCTCTGATGGCTAATGACATTGAACATTTTTTTTTCATATGCTGTTACGCATCTTCTGCCATCTCTGTATCTTCAAAGCCTGTTCAGTTCTTGTTTGAGACAGGCTTTCATAAAGCCTAGACTAATCGCCACCTCACCTTATGGCCAAGGATGACCTTGAACTTCTGATCCTCCTGTCTCTGCCCTCCCAAGTGCTGGAACCACAGGTTCAGGCCACGACGCTTGGTTGTGTGCAGTTGTAGGAGCTGAACCAGAGCCCTTTGCCCATTGGGCGAGTGAGTCACATCCCTAGTCCCGGCTGTTTATTTTGAGATGCAGTGTACGTAGCCCCAGCTGGCCTGGAGCTCGCTATATAGACCAGGCTGGCTTTGAACTTGTGGCCATACTCCTGCCTCTTGCACCCAAGTGCTGTGTAGGTGTATGGTACCACACCTGGCTGGTCATTTGTTCTTCTGTTGCCCGAGGCCGACTGGCCACAAATCTTTGCGCCTCAGACTCCTGAATAGCTGTAACTCTAGACATGAACTTAATCGTGCCTGGCTTAGATTTTAATTAGAATTTCTTTCCAGTGAGGGTCTTGAACCCATGGACTTGTACATCCACTGAATATCTTACCACTGAGCTATGGCCCCAGCTCCAGCACTAATCCCCTTAAAGCCACAGGCCAGGGATAATAAATACATTCATAGCTTTGTGCAACCCTCAGTGCCACCATCGACACTTTTTTCTCTCTCTCATTTTGGAAAACAGGAACTCCACAACAGCTTCATTATATTTGGTCAAATATGGAAATCTTTCTGTGAGGGTCATTTTCTTTTCTTAAAAATGAACACATACTATTATAAAAGCAACATATATTCTTGTTTAGTTTAGTTTTGTTTTGTTTTTTAAGGCAGGGTTTCTCTGTGTAGCCTTGACTCTCCTAGACTCACTTTGCAGACCAGGCTGGCCTCAAACTCACAGAGATCTGCCTGCCTCTGCCTCCCCTGAGTGCTGAGTTTACACGCACAACATGTTTTGTTTTGTTTTTTTTTGTGTTGTATTTGTATGTGTGTGTGTTTTTGTTGTTGTTTGTTTGTTTGAGACATGGTTTCTCTGTGTGGCCTTGGCTCTCCTAGACTTAACTTTGCAGACCAAGCGAGCAAAGTTCAAGCCAGATCTCTTGAACTCACAGAGATCCACCTGCCTCTGCCTCCCAGAGTGCTAGAATTACAGGTGTGTGCCACGGTTCCCAGCACAACATGTATTCTTAATGGAAAACACATAATCAAAAGAAACTCTGCTACCAGAAAGACCAGAAGCTTTGGAGTTTCTGGAAACCACACTTTTGGTCCTACAATTTGATAAAACATATCAGAAAATGAAAATACTCACCGTTGACCCAGCCAGCCTTATATAGAAATGTATTTCAAAAAATAATAATAATGAACTAGATGTGTGGTCAGAGACTCCGACACAAAGATGCTCCAATTGGAAGAAGCTGGAAAGATCCTGTGGGGTACTAGTTGCCAGGCCACCATAATAAAGTACCACAGGCTGCAGGGTCTAAACCACAGAAATTTATTCCTCACAGTTCAGGAGTCTGGAGTCTCAGCGGAAGCTGGTTCTGAGGCCCTCTCTAAAGTGCCATCTTAGCTCTGTGCCCTCACATGGTCTCTTCCTCACAAAGGTCATGTCGTAACTCCCTCTTCTCATGACAGCGGGGTCATTGGCTTAGGACCCACCAATGCACTCATTTTAACTTAATTACCTCTTTAAAGCCCTGTCTATCCGACACGGTCACACTCTGAGGTTGAGGGTCAGCAGAGCCGAAACTCAGCTCACGATGCAACCTTGCCCAAGGGTCGGCCATTAATGTATGACACATCCACACGACAACTCACACATACTGCAGTGCAGTTATGATTTTTTTTTTAAGCAGCCTCGCATGTATCCCAGGCTAACCCCAACCCTCCTGCACAGCTGACCATGACCTTGAACTTCACACCTGTTTATTCAGTGCTGGGGCTCAAAGAGGAGACCAGGGCTTCATGCATGCTAGGCAAGCACTTTACAACTGAGCTACAGCCCCAGGCCTTCTGTCTTCGGGTTTCTGTTGCTCTGAGGAGACACCATGCCCTCGGTAACTCCTACAAAGGAAAACATTTAATTGGGGCTGGTTTCCAGTTCAGAGGTTTAGTCCATTATCGTCAAGGTGGGAGAGCATGGCAGCGTGCAGGCAGCCATGGTGCTGGAGAAGGAGCTGAGAGTTCTACCTTCTGATCTGAAGGCAGCAGGAAGAGAGAGAGAGAGCTACTGGGCCTGGCTTGATCTTCTCAAGCTCAAAGCCCACCCCCCAGTGACACACTTGCTCCAACAAGGCCACGCCTTCCTTTATGGATTTCCTTTTAAAGACTTAGTTATCTTTGTCACAGGTAAGCCGCATTAACCCTTTCTTCCCCACGGCAGCAGAGAAACCAATTAGAACAACCGCTTTCTGAAACAGAGTTCTTCACTTCCACCACGTGGGCACCAGAGACCCAACTCAGGTCAGTGGAATCTTCTCACTGGCCCAGAGAAGTGGGTGGGCGGAGCATGGTGGCACAGGCACACCTTTGATCTCAGCATTCAGGGAGCAGACACAGGGGGGTCGCTTTGAGTTCAAGGCAAAGTTGGTCAAGTTCCAGGGGAATCAGAGATACATACTGAGACTCTGTCCCAAAAGGAAGAAAAAAAAAATGGATGGATGAGTGTGTCTCACATAGCATATGTGAGAGCCTGAGTTCAATTTCCAGCCTTGCAAACAACGGTAAGATGGCAATCATGAGGATGAGACAGTCACATAGGTCTAGGCTGGAAAAACCTGGTCAGGAGGTTATAGGGAATCTTTGAGAAATTGGTTGTTTGGAAAATAGGATGTGCAAGACAGGAGGTAAGGAGCCCTGGGCTGAGTGGAAGGAAAGAGGTGGAGGACGCTTTTAGAAAGCTTGTTAATGAACTGGGTGCAGCGGCACACACGTCTAGTCCCAATGCTCAGGGAGGCAGAGGCAGGCGAATCTCTGTGAGTTCGAGGCCAGCCTGGTCCACAAAGCAAGTCCAGGACAGCCAGGGCTACACGGAGAAACCCTGTCTCGACAAACCAGAAAAAAAAACTTCAGAATTTGTGTCAGATGAAAGATTTTTCCAGTCATACAATACTAGTGTTTTGCTCCATCATTTCTCTCCATCTTCCATCCATGTCAGAGCAGAAGTCCCGTAGGCCAGCTTCTCGCCCTCAGTGTCCCCAAGCTGATAACTAACGTGGAGGTTAGCATTCTTTGTTTCTTGTTTTTGTTTGTTTCCAGACTGGGTTTCTCTGGTTTCTTCCTTGGCTGTCCTGGACTTGCTTTGTAGACCAGACTGGCCTCGAACTCACAGCGATCCAGAAAGCATGAGGTGTCAGAATGCTCTCAGGTGGGCTTCTGGAGTGGCCCCTCAGCTCTCACTACTTTCAGTCCGGAAGTAAGGGCACCGGAAACCAGGGCGTGGCTACCTAGGCTTTTCTTGGCAAAACCCTTTTGAATGGATGGATTTCGTTCGATCTTTGGTCAGACATGCACAACGCTTAGATAAGACATTATCTGTGGAAACAGAGAGCCTCTCAGAGGTCTCTCTTGGCCGAGAGCGCCTTCAATGCCTGAGCCATTCCTTTCGTTTTGTCTTTAGAGCTTGGCAAAGTGCAGGCAGCTAATAAATGAACCAATTTGCGATCAGCCACCTCCTTCACCAGCCTCACTTAGTGTATACTTGTTATTAATTTGGGATATGATTCAATTCTGTTCAAGCTTCAAGGTTTGAATATGGCTCTAATGTTGTTCTCAATGATTAAGAATGAAAGAGATATTAGCAGTTATTGAATATACAGTGGCTTTGTTTGACGACAGGGAGACTGAGGCTCACAAGCCTTAAGTGACTTTTCAGATCAGGTCAGTGGTAGAGAGCTGGAAGGATTCGTGACCTGCCAGTGTTTCATCTCTTATTAAATGCCCCAAGCCCTTAACACGGCTTATGTTATACCACTTATCCTCCTTATGTTATACCACTTACTTTTCCCTTTTCTTTCTCCTTCCACTTTTACATGAGATCAACACGAAAAACCCGGAACCTGGGACTTCTGAGGAAATCCAAGCCATTGCTTTACAGCTCTGACGGGGGCTGCCAGAACAGCCCCTTTGCTTTCTGGAAAGGTCTTGTGTGTGTGTCTGCTGGCCAGGCCCTACCTGAACCTGAGTACCTTGCTTAGGCATGGACCTCCACCCAACATTTGTTTTGCCTTATTTCGTTTATTTATTTAGGTCCTGAGCATTGAACCAGGGCACTCTGCACATTAGGCTTGACCACTGAGCTACATCCCTAACCCAGGTCACAGGCGTCTTTCTGCTCAGTGGACACCCTGAAAATGCAGGGCCTCCGGGGGGGGCGGTGTCCCAGGTCCTCAGGCTTGCTGGCAAGCGCCCCTCCCACTGAGCTAGCCCAACTGGTCACAGTTACCCTTCTTGTAGAATACAGGACTTCCACCATCTGAGTTCCAAAACGTCTTTGCCTCTGAACTCCTATGGCTGCACCTTGAGAATTGGAAAGGTTACAAAATTTTACCCTTTGGGAGTCAAGGTTACACCCCACTGCCCTGTGTAACTGGCCCACCCTTTCGGTGTCTGTGTTAACGCTGGTGTGCATGCTCTGTGGTTTGCTGTAGTGGGATGGTTTGGCTTTGATTTCAAAGTGACTGTTTTCTATCTTCCATGTACCCAAGAAGCCGTTGGCCCAATGGTTAATTATTGTTTTCCATTTGCCGAGCTACCAAGAAATAACTGCAGGATGCCTGGCAGGATGGGTGACTCAGCTCCTTCATGCCCTTCTGAGGCTCTCGAGGGCCTCCTCCCTCTCACTCACCCAGATCTGATCTTCCTTTGTTTCCTATAGAATGGGGAGAAGGGTCTCAGGAGCCTGTGATCAGGGTGAGGAGCTAGAGGTCAGGAGGAGGAAAGCTGCCAGCCTGCTAACTCTGCTCAGGCGGATGCCAGGAGTTAGCTGAGACCACACACACCTCCCCTCTGTGGGATCTGAGCTGTCTCCGAAAAGCCCCCGGGGCATGTCTCGGCAGCTTGTCCCTTGCCACTTTCCGTTCTTCATGCTTACACACCCAGGAATGGAGAGTCAAGGGATGAGCTTCCTGGCTCCCACTGAAAGGCTGCCCTGTTTGTCAGGGACAGAGACCCACCAGTTCTGGAAATTACCCTGATGTGCGAAGCTGCAGGCTGCAGAGTTACCTATTACCCGGGCTTAAAGGAGCGCTGGCCCAGCCTGGGGTTACTCTACTCTGACAGGCTTTTCTCTCGTCCCTTGGCTGCTCACACACCATCAGTCACTCAGCAGCACTGTGAAGCCTTAAGCCTGAAGAAAAGGTTGAAGAGGAATCATGATCTCTGACCCTGAGGACTATTGTTGGGAAAGAACGCAGAGAGATACTAACTTCATTACTCTCTCTCTCTCTCTAACGAAGTCCAGAGGGTTTGCAGACGTGTGCGGACACTAAGTGATGATCCAGCCCTGGGTGGAGTTCATCAGAGAGGGTGTGGTGCAAGAATAGCTCCTGCAGATTTAACTGAACTGATGAATTTAGGGAACCAAGCACACTTGATGAGTATTGTTTGGTTTGTTTTGTTTGAGACAGGGTTTCTCTGTGTAACAGAGCCTTGCCTGCCCTGGACTCCATTTGTGGACCAGTCTGGCCTCAGAGATCTGCTTGGCTCTGCCTTCCGAGTGCTGGGATTAAAGGGGTGGACCATTGCCACCCAGATCAAGGGCATTTTAAAAAGGTGCATTGATTACAGAAAGCACTGTTGTGCCATGGTCTAGAAAGACAAATGGCGGAAACTGAAGAGTACGTGGGAAGTTAAATATGGAAAGAGTCATGTGCGGAGAGAAACAAAGGGAGCCAACACGTGGGATTTATCATGTGCACCTGCAGCACACAGGTGGGCTTGATAAACGTATCGGTGGGGGCGCTGGGGGCTCCTGAGCTTGGATGACATTGGAACTCATCTGTGGAAGTGCCACCTGCCTGCTGTGTGAAAACTACAAAGGAAGATTAGTGTAATGGAAGCTTCGGTTTCTTTTAAAACTCAGTGATGTAAGTATGTTTGTTTGAGGCAGGGTTTCTCTGTGTAGCCCTGGCAGTCCTGGACTCACTCTGTAGACCAGGCTGACCTCGAGATTTGCCTGCCTCTGCCTCCCAAGTGTGGGATTTTAGCTTGTCCACAGCTGCTGATTGCCTCCTTCGGGGTGTGGTCTTTGCCGGTTGGTAGCTGTGTGCCTTGTGCATCAGGGAGAGGGCCGTGATCTAGGACTCCGAGGAACAAAAACAGGGGGCTCTCGAAAGAGAAAGGGTGTTGTGTAGCAGGGCACAGAGACCAGGGAAGGACAGTGTGGCAGCTTGGAGGAGACAGGCGGAGAGAAATGTTTCAGTGCAGTGGCTTGGAGGAGACTGCTGGCTGCATTGGCTGTTGGCGGAGGTTGGTTTAGTCCCAAAAGACCCAACAACCCTCAACAGCCAGGAGAAGTGACGGGGCCTGCCCCCCTCAACCTTCTCTCTCCTGCCTGCAGTTGAGGGAGGGGTTGGGAGGGAGAGGCTTTAAGGAACTCTAAATAAAAAAGAGCTTAAAAACGAGTGCAGCAGATTCAGAGCCCAGGTTAGAAGTGTAGCTGTAGGGATGAATCTCTGTGGACCAGTGAGCAGGGTTCCAGGAAGCCTGGGAGCAGAGAAGCCAGCATCCACAGGTGCTTGCTGTGTGCTTAAGCTTGTCGCATGAATTAAGGAGCTCAGCCTCGGTGGGACCCCACGAGAAGCTGCGTAACTGGCTCCCCAGATCACGCAGTAAGCAAGGGAACGGCATTGAACCCAGGCGCTGTGGCTCCGAAGTCACTTAGTATGCCAGGCTACCCCACGGAGGTGAAAGAGCACGGGTAGAAAACTCTTCTCGGGCAGAGGTTGAGAGGATGACCGCTGGCTTCTTGGCAGTTTCCGGTGTGGTCTTACACACTCCTGGACAATCCAGTCAAAACTTGACCTCTCCTTTTCCTCCTCCATAAAAAATGGTGCAAAGCGGTAACTGCCCAGGGTTTCTGGGATGCGTAGAGGTGATGTGGGGTGGTGTCCACGGCGCTCAGCCCAGTGGCTGGCACGAAAGGGTGTTCAATAAAGGTTAACTGCTAACAGAACTGTCAGCATCGCGCTGCGTTTTAGAGGCCGGAGTCCTGGCAGCACAGTTTTATAACTGCCGGAGTAAGAAGGCAGCCAGGTGTGGTGGCGCACGCCTGCGAGTTCAGCGGTTAGGAGGGGAACAAAAGGCGGCCAGGAGTTCAGGGCCAGTCTCAACTACATAGGAAGTTTGAAAGCAGCCTATGCTCTATGGGACTATCTCCAAAACAAACACACCCCAAACATATCATATATATGTATAGATACATACACATATACGTATATCATATATATATATATATATATATATATATATATATATATATATATAATCACACATCCAAGAGTATGATGGCCCTATTATAGGTCAGAGGACAGCTAAGCTGCTACTCCGCTGATATGCTCACTAGAGAGCTTCAAGAAGAGGCCGTTATGCCCCTGTGTAATAGCCACTTAGGGGCTGAAGCAAACAAAGCCTTACCTTAGTTTCCTAAATACACAGTCTGGGCAGGCCTTTGTTTCCAGTAAAAGGGAGGAATCATATAGTTCCTGTCCCCACCTCAAGATAGGATCTCACTATGAAGCCAGACTTATTCTCAAATGCTATATTTTCCGGGCTAACCTCAAACTCAAATCAATCCTCCTGCCTCAGTGTCCTGAGCGCTGCAATCATAGGTGTATACCACAACCAGCTTCAGTTTTGTTTTTTTTTTCCGAGACAGGGTTGCCTTAAACTCACAGAGATCCGCCCGCCTCTGCCTCCCAAATTCTGGGACTAAAGGCATGTACCACCACTGCCCAGCCAACTATGCTTTTTCATATGTTGGCTTTTTTTATTTCATAGTTTCCTTTATTCTCGTGTTGGTGGCCTATGTCACCCTCTGGGTACCATGGCTTGGGTAATTTTCTCAACTGACAAGGAACAGCATAAATGGGGGCTAAGGTATAACCTCTCCACATAACAGGAAGCAGTGACTGGGCACTCTGCCCTTTGAATTCATTCTGTGTTCTGATTAAGTGATATTAAGAAAAGTCAGGGGGCTGGGTGTGGTACGCACACCTGTGATCCCGGCACTCAGGGAGGCAGAGGCAGGCAGATCTCTGTGAGTTTGAGGCCAGCCTGGTCTACAAAGTGAGTGTAGTACAGCCAAGGCTACACAGAGAAACCCTGTCTTGAAAAACAAGTGAAAGAAAGAGAAAAAGAAAGAAAGAAAGAAAGAAAGAAAGAAAGAAAGAAAAGAAAAGAAAAAGAGGGCCCCACAAGATGGCTCAGCTGGTAAAAGCACATCCCACCAAACTTGATAATTTGAGTTTGATCCCCAAGACCTATATGATGGAAGTAGAAAACCAGTTCTCACTAGTTGTTATGTATCCTCCACATACATACGCCCTGGCACACTTACACACACGTACATACCAAATAAAGAAATGTAAAAATTCTTTTTAAAAAACAAAACAAACCCTGTGGAGGGCCGGGAGGAAGAGCATTTTATCTAGGCATGGGGCATGGAAGCAGGTACTGTCAGCACAGCAGAGGCAAGAAAACTGCTACAATGTCAAAGGCCAGCCTGGGCCATATTTATCTGGTGCCAAGCCAGCTAGGGCAACATAGTAAAAGTGTGAAAAAATAAAAATCGTCCTAATCATTAGTGAATGCAATTGTTCTGAATATCCTCCACTCACACACCCTTGTTGACAGTATGAAGAACACAGTGCATTATAGAACCTCAAATCCTGTTGAACTGTCCACTTGCCAACACCCAGCATTTAAGTGCATAGCAAAATTCATCTGTCTCTGCAGGCTGAAAAGATCAGGGAGGAGGAATTAATCGGGTGCGTGGTGGCTTGGATGTGTTTTCTGCTTCCCGCTGTTAAGTAGTCCCGGCTCCTATTTGGCAATGAAGTGATTGCTACAGCCCAGCGATGACTGGTGTCTGGGAGCTCTCTTTGAGTGGCTATTATAGAATTTGAAAGGGCAAGGCTTATTTCATACACCAGTCCTCAACTCTCTCCATCAAGCTGTCACCATAGAGACAGGAAACTTAAAGACTTCCTTTTAATCAATTTGGAAGCAAAATGTCTATGTCTGGCTGAGGCCTGGCCTCTCTGGAGTTCATAAAGAGCTTCTTACTATGTGTTAGGTAGTGTGGAATATAAGAGAAATATGGAGCAACCTCGTGGTGATGAGATGAGCAGCAACTCTTAAAAAGAAAAAAATCCTACCTAGTGGTTGGTGAGATTGGACAGGCCAGCTATAGCCATATACTTTAGCCGCTCTTACAAGCTCCGTACCCTCCTGCCTCCTCCTCTCCTAACCTTGAGGACAGTCATCACCCTTAGGGCAGATCCCTGTAAACAGTTCAGCCATAAACTGAGATATCAGTTACCAAAGGTCATGTGGTTTACGGGCCTTTTTTTTTTTTTTTTAGTTGTTAATGTCTTAGGTTCCTACAGACAAATAAAACAAAGCACTTCTCTATAGGTTTCTTTTCTCTCTCTACCACAGTACCAATGAAATGTCTTTTTCCAGTGATACTCTGATGTTGTTTTCTAGGAGGATGAGAATGTAGTCTTTCAGATAGGTGATGTTAACACATTTCAAAGCCAAACAGGACGCATGGAAAAGCAGCACTTATTTCAGTCAGTTTTGTCTCTTGAAACATTAATTCCATAAAAAAAAAAAAAAAAACATTCTTAGACAGGGGGTGAGGATGGGGGTCGTGCTTTTAACCCCAACACTCCTGAGGCAGAGGCAGGTGGATCTCTGTGAGTGTGAGGCCAGCCTGGTCTATAGAGTGAATCCAGGACAGGCAAGGCTACATGGAGAAACCCTGTCTCATAAAAAATAAACAACAAAAAGCTTATAAATAGCATTTTCTTGGTTCTCTTTAACCACATTAAGCTTTTTCTTTGGATGCTTCCAAAATTGCATTTGAACCTATCAGGTTTTAAAATGCATACCCGTGGGAACACAATTTCATCACAAGGAATTTCTTCCAGAAAAAATATTCCCGTCAACTTTAGTCTATCTTGGGCTTGAGAGACTGGGCCGAGCTCCTATACTTGGTTCCAAGAACACCAGAGAGGAAAGTAAAAATGTTTTCTCCTGGTCAAATTCAACACAAAGAAGAAAGAAGAAAGAGAAAGAAAGAAAGAAAGAAAGAAAGAAAGAAAGAAAGAAAGAAAGAAAGGAGAAGGAAGGAAGGAAAGAAAGAAAAAGAAAGAAAGAAAACTTCTTACTATGTGTTAGGTAGTGTGGAATATAAGAGAAATATGGAGCAACCTTGTGGTGATGAGCTGAGCAACAACTCTTAAAAAGAAAAAAATCCTAAGAAAGAAGAAAAGAAAGAAAATCCTAAGAAAGAAAGAAAGAAAAAAGAAAGAAAGAGAGAGAGAGAGAGAGAGAGAGAGAGAGAAGACTGGAGATCCTAGGTAAATCAGAGGGACCCTACTTGATTCTGAAAGTGAATCCCATTCCCTGGGATTCATCTCAGGGATTCATTCCCTGGGATTCACAAATCTCATCTCATCATCTCAGCAGTCAGGGCTCACAGTCAACTATTATGTGGCAGTCAGTTGACATTTGAGGAATGCATCTATCAGGAAAGCAGGCACCAAAACAAAGGAATTTTGAGAAAGCAGCAACAATGCAGAAAGATCAGTTATCTCCATGGTGTGTGAATTAACAGCAACAGAATGCTGCGGTAGAAGAGAATAATTGGGACCAGGAGGGTGGATGGCTCAGCGGGTAAAGGCGCTTGCCACCAAGCCTGATGACCTGGAAAGAGAGAACTGACATGCACGCACAGAGACACACATAAATAAATAGACAGACAGATAGATAAATGAATAGATGAACAGACAAATGTGATAAGGATGTGTAGGCAATACTGTGCAGCTCCACCATGTGTATGAGGTGCTTAGTCAAAATCAAAGAACAAAGTCAAGGGTGGTTTCCAGGAACCGGAGGGACAGCGGTGGGATGTTTTTGAGAGGACTGTATAGACACTTATGCAAATTGCACTGAAGTGTACCCAAGATAATATTTTTGAGGCGTCCTGGGCATCAAGCCCATGGCCCCACACACGCTAGGCACGCATTCCCTCACAGAGGTGTCTCCCTTGCCCTACCGTAATACATCTTATATTACAAGTATTTTAGTACAATTAAAAAAAATCTGGAGAAAAGGGGATGAAAATCAATGAATAAAGGAACTTTGGATGTGAAAAAAAAAATATGGCTGCTGAGATAAATTCACGGAAGTTTTGGAAGATGATCACAAGGAAATTCCTCAGAGGTTGGCTCAAGAGGTGACGTGTTGCTGGAAAACAGAGGACACAGGGAAGACTCATCTAGAAAGCCCCGGATTTCTTGGGAAATTGGGGATGAAGGAGGCAGCCGGAGAGGATGAGGGGAAAACAGCTGCAGTCAGAATCCCAACAGCAAACCTAATTCCTTCCTCCTGTCCAGACAGAGATTTTTGTGAAGTTACAGAGCTGTGATACAGAGCTGTGAGCAGGAGGATTATGGGAGTAAGAACTGAGGCGTGCCAGCCGCTAACTGCAAGGAGAAGCCACCGCATCCCAAGCGCTGAAGGGCCAGAGGGGAAGGGGTGACATAGACGGAGGCCGTTAAGAACGGAGCCAGGGAGCAGAGGCCTTTGTATTGGTTACAAACTGACGAGAGAAATTCCAGGAAAGCAGGTTTGTTTTGGCTTATAGTTGGAGGGGGATATGTCCCGTCGTGGAGGACATGGCGGGACTCGAGGAGCGGGAGGTGGCTTGCCCCACTGCGTCCACGGTCAGGAAGCAAGGAGTGACTCATTCTCCTCTGGATTCATTCCAGGGCCCTGCCCGCGGAGTAATGCTGCCCACCTGGAGGCAAGTCTTCACCTCAGTTAACCTGAGCTGCACAATTTCGCGCGGGCGTGTCCCGAGGCTAGCCCCACTGACACAGCCCCCACAGGCATGCTCGAAGGCTTGGTCCCGAGGTGATTCTAGATCCTCTCAAGCTGCCAGTATTGACCACCCCAGCCTCTTGCTTTAAGAAGAAGCTAATGTGACTTAACAGGTACACAGCAGGGAGGAAGGCTGGGCTGGCCAGAAAGCATCACTCAAGGCAGGGAGGCAACTGCCTGTAGCCCACAGAGTCATTTTCAGGGCAGGGCAGGGCAGTATGTGACAGGAAATAAATTATCAAAGAATAATACGATAACATTTTTCTACCGGAAAACATCTGGTGTTCATCTCAGGAAATTAAGAACAACCAAAAAAAAAAAAAAAAAAAAAAAAAAGCCATATGTAAGGCATAGCATAAAAGTCTAAAATAAAATAAAATAAAACAACAAACAAAAAGCTAACAGAAAAGATTCTAAAAATTTGCAGAGAGGAAGCTAAGATTATACCTGGGTCAGACATGGGAATGGCATTGGGTTAATCAATAGCAACCCAGAATTCTGTGTGGCAATGGAACCCTTCCTTCAGCTTTCTGAGGAAACATTATTTCCAAGCCAAATCAATCAAATACAGGCAGAGCAAAGACTTGTGCAAACATTCAGTGCCTTACAAACTTTGACCTGCAAATCCTTTCTTAGGAATCAATTACAGAACAAGGATGCGAACAAACAGACAAACAAGGAAGGCCCTGGGCTGAGCGAGGACAGGATGCACGCTCAGCCAAGAGGTGGAGGGAGAGCCAGCCTGGCAGCTGTGGGCGGCCCAGAACACGGGGTGGGGAGGCTCCAGGAGGCTGCCTGAGGAAAAAACAAGCCACTAATCACTTTCAGAAGGTTCAACAATTCTTTGAGGGATTCTGAGGGCAATGAAAACAAAGCAAGTGTCTATTTTTAAAAATTAGCTATTTTTCTTCTTTTCCTTTTTCCTTGTGATTGAACACATAATCCAGGGGTGTGTGTGTGCCCGCGTGTGTTGCATGCATGCATGAGAGTGAAGGCGCCTGTGGAGGTCAGAAGAACAGCTGGAGTCACAGATGGCTTCGAGCCACCCAAAGTGGGCGCTAGAAATGATCTGGTCCCCTGCAGGCGCCGTAGGCACTCAAATGGCCGAGCCATCTCTCCAACCTCTAGCATTTAGTTTTCTGAAGAGGGAACAGCATACATGCTTTTACTTAACGTGCCTACAGTTTTCTTTCATTTTTAAAAGGCAATTTCATTGATGTGTGTATGATGTATGGTGCCCGCAGGCGCCGGGAAAGGGTGTCTGCTGCCGCCCTGCAGCTGGAGTTACTGCTTGTTGGGAGTGGCCTGACGTGGGTGATGGGAATCCAACTCAGGTCCTATGGAAGAGCAGGAAGTGCTCCTAACCACTGAGCCATCTCTCCAGCCCAGCTCTTTTCTTCTTAAATAGAATATCTTGTATTCATTGCTTGACAGCTGTACATCATACATGCAAACAACGTACCTTGATCCATTACCGATGTCTCCTTCCCTCTCCTCCGGGAACCTCCAACACATTCCAAACTCCCAGGCCCCAATAAACCTTCTAACAGTATTTGGTGTCTTTCTGTCTGAAGACAAATGCTCTTCACCCCCCCCCCCTTTCCACTCCCAGCACAGCACTGAAAGGGAACCGAGGGAGAGGGGCCCAGTACTGTCTTGCAAGAACTAGAAAGGACTTTATCATGTCTCACTGAATCTTTCAGAGAAGTACAAGTAGGAAACAGTTTTAAGTGGCCACACTCACCCATCCCGAACCTAATTCCTTTGCTGTGTCTTTTATCTTCTTTCCAGAATATGCTAATTCGGTCTAGAGCAGGCAACACTCCTTTAAGAGCCAGACTTACTGGAGTGAAATGGTGTCATGAGAGTCAAAAAGTCAAATTCTAGTTTTAGGCAAGCTGGGCTCTCCCCTCCCCTGAAGGCCCCATACATGTAAAGCAAGTATTCTACTCCAGAACGACGCTCATCCCCAACCCCTACCCCCCCAGTTTCTTTATGCCACAAGGCAGTTGTGTGCTTGTCTTAGCAAGCTTTTAAAAACAGTTTGCTGAGCTGAGGTTCCAGCTTGTGCTGAAAATGATTTGGTTTTAGATTCTGAAAGTTGCGGGGTTTGCTGCAGTGAATGACGGATTTGCTAAACTGTTCATTCCACTTTTCAGGGGCTGCAGGACTGAACCCAGCAGACGACAGCTTACACTGTAATTTGCTTTTAGCAATCGATGTGTGTTGGGCAGTGTGCTGAGGCAGGAGAATGACAGTCAATCGATAAGTGAGTTACTTAGAGAAATTCAAATAGAAAGCCCAAATTCATATCCTTGGCCTGAGATCTCCGAATGGGAGGTGCTTTGTTTCTTTAATTTTTTATGTACATTGGTGTTTTGTCTGCATGTGTATGGGGGCTGGGTCCCCTGGAACAGGAGGTATAGACAGTTGTGTTGTGAGCTGCCATGTACCCATGGTGCTGGGAATTGAACCCGGTCCCTTTGGAAGAGCAGACAGTGCTCTTCACTGCTGACCCATCTCTCCAGCCCCGGTTTGTTTTGTTTTTGTTGTTGTTGTTGTATGAGACAGGGTTTCTCTGTGTAGCCCTGGCTGTCCTGGAATTCTCAGAGATCTGCCTGTCTCTGTCTCCCAAGTGCAGGGATTAAAGGCGTGGGCCACCAAGTCAGGCTGTATGTCTATTTTTTTAATTGAAGAGGAACAGGGATAGGACACTGCTTTAGAACTTCAGCCTTTCAGAGTCCTTATGAAAAGTATGGAGAACTATCTTCTCCACAAGACTAAACTATGGAGGTGGGCCAATGAAACGGGTCAGCCTGATAACACGAGTCTGACCCCCCTGGATGGGCATGTGGCTGTCCTCTGCCACATGCGTGTGCGTGTACATACACCAAGCGCATAAATGTAATAAATAAATAAAAAATATATGGGTGTCGTACCCGCTTCTGCCTTAAATAGTAAGGAGCAAACGGAGGCCTCAGCAATTTATAAACTTGCAAGCTAATAGCCATGGTTCTAAGGTATGGGGAAATGGGAAACTGAGGGGAAATGGGGAACTGAGAAGTGTGGGCTACAGCGTGAGCTCCAGACCAGCCAGGGCCACACACAGTGAGTCCAGGCCTCAGTGAGAGAAAATAACTCTGAGGTTGGGTACAGCGGGCGCCTCATGCCCCTACCCCCTACTTCCAGCACTTGGGAGGTCAAAATAGGAAGTGTCATGTCAAAATCCGAGTGTCATCCCCAAAGAGATGCGAAGATTAAATTCGGGGTTCCTGGAGATCTGCATGGGGGGGGGGGGGTGGCAGCAACACCCTGGATAACTGAACTCCACCGACACCATCTAAAACTGCACTCCGACCTGCAGATGCAATCGTCCTGAAATTTGGATCTTTGTAGAGCTAAAAAAAAAAAAAATTATATAAAAAAAAGAAAAGGAAAAAAAAAGGAAGGCAGAGAAAGAAAAAAAAGGAAAATATAAAATAGCATGTTTTTTTTTTCTTTTACGTTTTTGAGCTGTGCCCATAGATAGATGGAATATGACAGAACAAAAAGATGGGGGGGGTGAGGGCAGTCCCCAAAGAGACTGTGCGTACGTGGTAAGTCACAGCTCCCGCTGTGTAAGGAAGCGCGTTAGAGCGGGAAAAGCTGGGTTCAGAGCGTCCCCCGGGACGCCGCGGCCCGTACACGCCGTCCCTCCGGCCGGATTCCAGCCTCGAGTCCCGGGGGCTCTCTCCAAGCCGGAACCGGGGGCGCGCGGGGCCGGGCGCGCGCCTGCGCGTGCACGCATACACACACGCGCACGCCCCCGCGCCCCGCCGCCCCTCCCGCCACGGCCGCCGACCCCTGCACGGGGAGGGGAGGGAGGGGCGGGCCTCTTCCTCTTTAAAGCGCGGACGCAGCCTCGGGAGCCGAGCCGCGCGCAGCCAATCAGCGAGGCCGGGCGGCCGGAGCGCGCTGACGCCGCGCCAATGAGCGACGGCCGGGGGCGGGGACCGCGGAGGCGACACTATTGTTGATGAGGAGCCGCGGCGGCGGCGGCGGCTGCAGCACCTCGTCGCTGCCCGCGCGTGTCTCCCGCCCCCCCGCCGCCCTCCGCCCGTCCCCGAAGTCGGGCTCCGTCACCCTGGGAGCTCGGGCCCCGAGCAGCCGCTCCCCGCCGGCTGCCGCGGACCGCCGCCTCCGGGGCGCGGGGAGGGGGGAAGCATGTCCCAGCGGGTGAGGCGCAATGGGTCCCCCACGCCCGCCGGCGGCCTCGCGGGCGGCGCGGGCGTCCCGGCCGGGGGCCCCGGGAGCCGCCTGCAGCCCATGAGGGCGACCGTGCCGTTCCAGCTGAAGCAGCAGCAGCAACACGGG